>NC_142338.1:1806666-2150833 GCF_054954075.1 Amborella trichopoda
CGGGCTTGACAATAAATATAATTTGATCCTAATTTTTTAGAATATATAATCTTTAACATGGACATCATGAAAAAAGTGAATCCGTTGTAAATTTAAAAATAAATCCTCGACCATTTTATAGGGAATACGACAAAAACCTCTTTTGACTCAACGTTTTTTACATTCGCCCCTGATTAAATTTTATCGCAATTTTTACTCCAAAACTAAGTTTTATAGTAAAGTCTCTCAAGTCAAAAAATCATAGTTTGAATTAAAAATATATTGTCCATGCATTACATTCTCGTAAACGCTCAATCCTCAAAACAGTTGGGCACATATTACTACCGGACTAGAACCCATGATACATATACTACCAAACCGCAGCAACAAACTGCTAGATACGCATGCAACTTATAGGGCTCGCAAGAAAATCATAGGGCTCGCAAGAAAATCTGCCAAACCAACAGACTTGGCAAACATGTTGGACTGCAAATATGCCGAACTGAATAGCAAAGAGAGAGGTATTTTAACTAAGGTGACGGCATTTTGGTTTGTATTTTACTATTTTTCTTTTGTTTGGGGGTTCTTTGCTATAAAATATAGTTTTGGGGTCAAAATTGAGGAATAAAGTGGTTGGGGAGGTTATCTAGAAAGCCTATTTTAGAGGGGTATCTGTAATTTTTTTTATTTTATTTATATTAATGTCCCACTTCTTAGAGTATGTATTATAATTTAATTTTGATATTTTTTATGAATAAAAAATTGGGTTGTTCATACGTCTCACTGTTATTCACCAATAAAAATAAAAATTTAAATTAAATAAAATAACTAAAATAAATTTCAATTTTGAACAAAATAATTCAATTATTTATTATTATTTAATCATTATATGTTTTGAGCATATAGAAAATATGAAATTAAACTACCAAACACATTATTAACAAGTAGGGCACAAATATAGCATATAATATATATAGGGAAAGCATATAACAATACGATTTACCTTTGGTACAAGGTGGCCATAATTGATCTTGACCATTGGATGTGAAATTGGGTGGCTACATTTATTTCATTTATCAAGCTCAAAGTTCAAAAAAAAAAATTCAAACTTTGTGACACACCTAAGCTATCAGATTTCACATCAGATGGTTGTAAGTAATTGTGACATCATTGTACCAAAGGTAAATGATCTTATTGTATAATATATATATATCTATATATATATATATTATATAGAGCCGAGGCTCTAAACAATCAAATTAGAGCCCACCTCAAAATTTTCACTAGAAGAGGTTGTTTTGATGCTCAAATATCCTCAAATTTATCATCTTGACATCAAGATGCATAAGAGAAAAAAAATAGATTTCAAGTTTTGGAAATAGTATATCTTTTAACATATTTTTTGACAGTCAATTTTCAAGTTTCTATATATCTACTTGATCTATATATTTTGACCAGAATGAAAGTGTCTTGCATGTATGTTTTGTCGGATCGTAGTTTTGACCAGAACGACAAGTGCCAGACCACTTGTTTTGACTGCATGACCGCAGTTTTGACCATAATGAAAAGTGCCAGACCACTTGTTTTGACTGCTGGACCGCACTTTTGAACGAACGAGGGAAAGAGGAGAGAGAGAGGTGTGGGTAAAAGTGTTAGGTAGTTTAGTATTTTTTTTTTCGGTTGGGAGGTATTTGCTAGGAAAGTATGTTTTAGGGTAAAAAATGAGAGAAAAAGTTGGGTTGGGGGTAAGCTGCATAGGAAATGTATCCTTACGATTTTTCTGTAATGTACTCATATATGTATATATATATATATATGAAAAAGCTAACAACAGCTGAGCAGCTATAATGAATAGTAATATAGGTGAAATAGGAGCCGTCAAATCTTTATTATGTAGTTCAAAAAATATATTACTATATGAATTTTAATATTATTTAAAAAAACCGGTTCATAATGAAATTTTAAACTTGTATACTAATAAATAGGGTGCACAATTAAAAATATATAAAAAATACTTCCCAAAATATAAAATTACTGAAATACCCCTAAAAATGATAGGGTAATTTGGTCATTTAAAATTATTGAAAATAAATTTTTTATATTTTTATTTGGTACACAATAGTGTTAGGTATATACACCCAAAATTTCACTTTAATCATATTTTATGAAAAAAAATTAAAATTCATATGATGAAAATCTGACGGCTCTAATTATGCATATATTACTATTCATTATAGCTACTCAGCTATTGTAATGTTTACACCTTCAAATAGTGTTGAGAAATGTGGTTTCAATACTGAAAATCTTTGTGATAACCTTAAATATATTTTCATCTATAATTATTAAATTTAAAGATTAAAAATTAATGTATATCGAGTAGATCTATGAAAATTTGTAACTTGAAATCTATTTTTTTCTCATGTCTATGCATCTTGATGTCGAGGTGATCAATTTTAGGATATTTGGGCATCAAAATAACCCTTTCTATTAAAAGTTTTGAGATGGGCTCTAATTTGATTGTTTAAAGACTCGGCTCTATATATATATAAAAAATTTTAAATTTTAAAAATGGTTAAAATCAAGTAGATCTATAAACATATGAAAATATCGAAAATGGACGGTGTTGATAATATGTTGTAAAATGCACTATTTATGAGACTCAAAAGCTTTTTATTTCAAAGTCATACATCTCGATGTTGAGATGATCAATCAAAATTTCAACATTAAAACTACCTTTTCTGGTGGATTTTTTAGGGGCATACGTAGTTCTACATTATAAGGTAGCATATTTATGTAAACTTTTTCCTATATACATGTACACGCATACATATATATATATACACACACATACACACACACACATGGTGACAATTGTTCGGAAGTATTTTAATTTTTATCTTTTTTTACTAATTGGAACGATTCGAAATTTGAAGTGTGTGTACGTCTTAGTGAGGGGCACCTAATAAAAATATGAAAAAAATAATCCACTAAATATAAATTGACCAAAATACCCTTATAGATTTTAGGAGGGTATTTTGATCAAATTATATTATGTAAATTATTTTTTTCATATTTTTATTAGGTGCACCTCACTAAAATATAGACACATTCTAAATTTCAAATCATTTTGATTAGTAAAAAATAAAATAAAATCGAAAAACTATCAGACAACTGTGACCGTGTGATGAAGTTTGGATGGTGATGAGGGTAGGCGAAATCACTGTTCATTTTCGCCCATAGACGTTTTGTAGTATCTTCATATATATATATATATATATATATATATATATATATATATAACACAAAACCTTACAAAGAAGGGTGCGGTTTGTATAAAGCCAAGGCTCTGAACAATCAAATTAGAGCCTACCTTCAAATAGTATCGAGAAATATGGTTTCAATACTGAAAATCATTGTGATGGCCTTAAAATATATTTTCACCTTTATTTATAAAGTTTAAAGCTTAAAAATTAGTGTAGATCAATAGATTTATAAAAAGTTGAAAATTGACGGTAAAAAATTGTGTTACAAAATACACTATTTTCAAAACTTGAAATCTATTTTTTCCTAGTATCCATGCATCTTGATGTCGAGATTATCAATTTGAGGATATTTAGGTATCAAAACAACCTCTTTTTATGAAAATTTTAAGATAGATTAAAATTAGATTGTTTAAAGCCTCAGCTCAATATAAACTTTTCCATACACAAAAAGTATAAACTCAATGAACTTCATCTCTCTTTCTATTTAGAGCCATAAGGAAGATTTATTATGCTCAAAGTGCTTTCCGGATAGTATTTGAGGTGAGGCTTTTATTTTGCTTTCATAAACCTTATGTCCCGTATAAACTTCATCTATTTTTATTTTTTGTTTTCCATTTTATAAATTATTTTATAGTGAAATTTAGGGTATGCACGTGTCCATAAAAACAATAGAAAAATATCTTTGATGAAAAATACCAAAATACTTTTGAACTTGAGGGTTAAATTATATCCCATAGTCTCCATCATTTAAGTGATTTAGGTTAAGCCCTTGGTAATTTGTCATATCGTGAATCTGGCATGTCAGATTATGAATATGGCATTTTTAGAAAAACATCAATGTTGAGATCCCCATAATAAGAATAGGGATTGTGTATGATGAGACCATTTATGTTTGATACAAGGAGGTCATAGTCATTTTTAGCCATTGGATGTGAAACCTAATAGATTGAATTGTGTCACAACATTTGAGAAATTTTATTTTTGACTACATACCCAATCAACGGTACATCCACAAACCACCCAATATCACATTCAACGTTTAACAATATTGTGACTTTCTTATATCAAAAGTAAATAATTTCATTGTATACATTTCCATAAAAATAAAGTTTACACTAATTACTGAGATGTTATCAATATTTTTATTTCCATGCTTTTGTCAATAAATCTATTTGGAATCGATAAGCGAAGAGGGCTTGACAAGCAGTTCAACATTTGCTCTCTAATTATTTGTAATAAATATGGTGGATCTATTTACTAAAATGGTATAATTATAATTAGGCGTTTTTTAGTTGGAAGAAGTTCATAAATTATAATTAGGTGTTTTTTATTTTGGAAGAAGTTTACATGAGGTGTTACTCAAAAACTCATTGGAAAATGCTGTTTTGATGTTGAAAAACCTTCTCATTGATCGTGTATACCTCAAGATGTATAAATGGTTAAAAAAAAAAAAGATTACAAGTTATACAAATAGTACATCATGTGACCCGATAACTGAACCATTTATTTTCTAGATTTTTTGTTAAATATTAATTTTTTTCCATCTGTATTATTTTTTGAGTTTAAAATTTTATAATTTAGCATATTGTCAATTGGTCACAAAGTTTATGGCACCATAAATGTATCATATGTCAAAATTTGAACGTGCACCCTTTGATTATTTAAGGTGGGCAGGTGGGCACCTTATATAAACCTTACATTTTTCATTTTGTATATGTTTTTCCTTTGGCTTATGTTGGGGACCATATTCTCTCCCTCGATAGTAACACGTGAGCTTGCTCTAGTCTACTTCCGAGTAGTATCAGCTATCAATTTCGATGATTTATTGGAATCTCGATGGAGTATACTATCTATTTACTCCGTTGGGTAAAACCCAATTTGAGAGTTGTTTTATGACCCCAAATCTTGGGATGTAACCTCCATAATTCATGTGCTATAAGATTGAAAAAAATAATGGGATTGTCTACAAAAAAACTATTTATCTTTTGTATATAGAGGTCACGATCATTCTTGTCCCTTCAATTTCAAAATGAATAGTTGTAAGAGTGATATTGAATAGACGCAAAGTTCTAAAAAAATAATTCATGTACTTTGTGACTCACCTTAAGTCATCAAATTCGATATCTAATGAGTGAGAATGATTGTGACCTTCATATACAAAAGATAAATAGTATTTTTATAGAAAAAAAATACCTCAAGATTGAATAGAAAAATCAAAATTTTGAAAGGTGAGATCTAAGTGTCAAAAAACTCAAATTTGTTATTATTATGATTTTTCTGATGAATATAATCATCTAATTATTTTTCGGTGGTTCCTAATATTTTGTATCGATGAAATCTTCTTATGCTAGTTTCTACCCAAGGGATTAAGTTTTACAATATGTTCCTATAGGAATGGGAGTACCATATGCACAAGAAAAATATTTTCTATAATTTTCTAAGGGGATATGTCATCAATAGCTCATCGTCCTCCAATCCAAGGGTTGGATGGAGATGGAGAGAGAGTGGTCGACCATCAATCTATATCGTGTTTTTGAGGATCATCTCTCCATCGCCCTCCAGTCCGTAATTGAACGGTGATAACCCGCAATAGCAAGTATGCCCTCCGATCACGAGTACGTGTATCTTACCAGAGGAGTGGAGGACTTTTCATTGAGCGTGGGTTATTGCTAAAAGGTTTTATACTCCCGTGGGGGTGTAATGTACATTTACTCCCTCAGGTAAAACCCAATGTAGGTGTAATTTTAGTCCCCAAATTTTGAGAATGTTCCCTCTTCAACCCGTAGATTAATTTCAGTATATAAAATTCTAAACCGAACCATCTAAGTACTAGAAAAGAAATAAGGTGCAATTTGTACGAGGTTGCAATAAGGAATAAAGTTGCAATATTATGTACCGCCATTTTATTTGATCGGTATAGATTTAAAATATTTTTTAAAATAATATTAATACATTATACATCTTTCAAGATATTGCTCAATTTATACGGTACAAATAAAATGGGTGGTGTAGATTATTGCAACTTTATTTCTACAACTTTATATAAACTTTTTTAAAAAATAATGTCTCAAGATTGAATTGAGATCATGTAATTTTTGAAAGGTAAGATCTAAATATTAAAAACTCAAAATTTAAATATTTTATTTTGAAAATAGTAATATAGTGACTTTAGGGTAGTTCCCAAAATTTAAAACTGAACAAAAAAAATCATCCAAATTAGGTCTTATGATTGCAGAGTACCTATGCGTTATTTTCCCGTGGGAGTACAATACATGCGAAACTCTTATTAAAAAAAAAAGAAAAAAAAAAAAAAAAAAAAAAGGATTAAGGTTTTATAGGGCTATGACTTTATAAATATAAAATAAAACCTCATCACAAATTCTCATCCGGAAAGTACTTTCACATCAAAAGTCTTCATAATAGTGTAAAATAGATGATGGTAGCTAACCCTTATTTTTAAAGTAAAATAGATGATTTAAATGATTTGTTGTAATATATATTATTTTAAAAATTTAAAATTATAATGTTAAAGCTGAGATAATCGATTTATAGGTTTTTTTAACCTTTGAGGTTGCAATTTTTGATGGGTTATGAGGTGAGGCTTTATTTATTTTGATAGGTCTCAAGCCCTATTCAACCATTTTCCTAAAAGGAATGGGTAGGAGTGTATTTCAATGCAAAGATACGGATATTTTGAGTTTTGACCATTACCCATATTTCATCGTCATTAATCATTCACCATATCGTTGCAGAGAAACCCTAAAAAGGAACCATTTAAAATATCTCTGAAACTCCTGCGTCTTTTCATTCATAGCATGTGTTTTGGATGCAAAATCTCAGAATATGTACAAGGAAGTTTTCTAGGGTTTATTCGGAGCTATCGGTAAATTTTTGGGCTTTTCTGGTGCAGAGAAATCCGAAAAAGGTTTCCTGAACTCCATTGAAGAATTTGTCGGAGGTCCAAGCTTTCTTCTCTAAGATCTGAAACTCTATTAAAAGGTTACCAGAACTTTGAGGCGCATGTTTTAGGGCGTATAGAAGGCCCGCTCGTTCCTTTCATATCATGTGAGATCTTGTTTGCTCTGGAAATCTTTTTAATTCACAAAACCTCTTAACCCTAGATCCCTGACCACAATTTGCAAAATGTACGGAAGAATGGGTTTTCAGCCACATAGAGGGGTGCCCTTATGCTAATTTTTTAAAGTCACTGAACTGAGCCACTCAACAGAAATTCAATTCTGAGTGCAGTCAAGCTATCACAAAGGGAACACCTATTGTTTTCAGTATTGAACACTTTTTTTGGTTGTTATATGAAAATTATAAGCATGAGATTTCATTTGCATTTTGTAGATGAACTTTAATTCGCATTTTATACTTGGAGTGATGAACGTTAATTCATAGTATAATTTAGGTAGTATTCAAATATATCAATAAGATTTTTGGAAGTTTGAATTTTGGTTAAGCTTGAATTCTGGTTCAGAATGAACCATATAATGGATCATGAGGAACTAGAACTAGAGGAAGAACATGAAACTCCAAATCAAGTTGATACACAAATTGAAGAACCCAATTTGACTGGAGACCCATCTGAAAGCTCAGAGGATGATAGCTCTGAAGCTGAAGAAGAAACTCTATTAGATAGCCCCCCTGTTTTTGTTGAGCCTTCTGATGAACCCAACTCTTTAATTCAAAACAATGACCAAAATCTAGACAATAGAAACAATGGAGTAAGAACCCCAATAGCTATTGAGGACCAAGTTCTGAACCAGTCTGGTGTGGCCCATGAAGATTATCATCCCATAAATGGAGACCTTGCAAAGAATGTCAAGATTGAGGAAGAGAATGGATTGAAAGGTTCACACCATGAAAATGGTGATAATTTGGAAGACATCCGAGCCCAAGGGAATGCGAGTGAGGTCCGACAATCTGAGGAAAATTGCTTGCCATCTGTGGCTATGAAACAGGAAGTAAATGCAGATGGCTTAAACCATTCTTTCCCTCTTGATACTCGAATAGTAGAGGGTGATGATTCTGGTACAGAGGAGGAGCAAGCTGCATTTATGAGGGAGCTGGAGGCTTTCTTCAAGGAAAGGAGCATGGAATTCAAGCCCCCAAAGTTTTATGGAGAGGGCTTGAATTGTCTCAAGTAAGTTTTTCAAGGCCTCTTTACTCGTTCTGCTAGACTTTAGAAATCTGATGTTTATGGTCGTAAAGATAACTCCAAATGCCTGTTGTTCTGTTTTGTAGACTGTGGAGAGCTGTCACTAGGTTGGGTGGTTATGATCAGGTATGTTTGATTGTAGGTGTTTCTCCTTTATTTATTTATTTTTCTTTTTCTTATGTTGTTTAGAGGTGTTTACCTTGATTTTATATAGATAATTCATTGCTATATTGTCCTTTTTAATTTCAATCGATACTTTCCTATTTGTTTGTTAATTTTATGACATGCTACACATCTATTCATTACATAATGTTCAATTAGTTTGGTCTTGGATGAAACTAATGGTTGCTAGCTTCTCTCATTTCAAAGTATCAATTATGCGGTAAGCATCTTGACTTCATTGCTATATTTGTTTGTTATACATTCAGGTTACTTCATGTAAATTGTGGCGCCAAGTGGGAGAGTCTTTCAAGCCCCCAAAGTAAGAAGTTACATAGTTTTTTAACACTTTTTATGAGTATATTAGATCTGCACATTTATTCAAATGGAAAAAATCTATCATTTTTTCTGTTTTGCATAAGGGGAATGTCATGACTGGCAAGGCACTTCATTATTTTTCCTTTTCCTTCTTAGTTTTTACCACCTTTTGTTTTTAGTTCTGCCTACGATGAATCATTAACACCTAATGGTCCATTAAAACATTTGCTAATGACTCCTTTGTTACTAGTTAATTTTCTTTAAAACGTTTGTCAAATATACGTTTGAAATTCTTGGTTGTAAGTAGGCTATTGTCTTGAATGAATCTTTGTTTCATTTTTTTTCTCTTGTTTATTTTCTACTAATGAAAACTGTTAATTGAAAACATAAAGGAAGTGAATGTTTCCTTGGATCATGCATTAGTTATTCAGGCTGACATCAATATTAGGATGCTTACACTGAGTCAGTATTTCTTTTGGCTCAGGGCTGTGTGGCGCTCTCTCTCTCGCTAATTCTTTTTTTTTTTTGGGTATTAGAGGAACTGAGTATGAATTGCGTTATGAATCTTTTTTTTTTTTTGGTATTAGAGGAACAGAGAATGAATTGCGTTATGAAAAGAATAAGGTTATTGCTAGTCAGAAATGCAAATGGAACTTTGCAGAAATCATGCACTTGGAATTGTGTATATTTGGATTATGTTGATTGAAATTCATTAACTAAGTGGAGTTGCATAATTTTTTTTTGCTTTATTGATTCCAACCCATTATTTTTATTTATATTTTACATATCTTCATTTTTTCGCTGCTGCTTTTTCACCGAAAGATGTGTTTATTTAATGATTTTATGATGTCTCCACTCTTCTCCCCATTATTCATGATACTTATGATGATGGCTAACTCTCTGTTTGGCATCTTCCCATATTGCAGGACTTGCACTACAGTCTCATGGTCATTTCGATGTTTCTATGAAAAGGTGATACTTCTTGATGAATCTAGTCATCTAGTGTATTGGCAATATTTAATTTCTGGTTCAATGATCTTTTGTTCTTTGGCGGCGTCATTAGCACATATGAGGTGTATATAAATTGAAATGCTTGATTGCTCCTGGGCCTTTAGTCCGGCAAAACACCTGCTTTGTAAGATGGATTGTGAATTCAAACTCTTGATTATTGTCCAAATAGCAAACCTAGCTGTCCTACTCGTTCTCTTACACATGAAAACACCCAGTAGATGGATTTAATTAGTAATTTAATGCTTCCAGGTCTTCAAATTCTCTAATTTCTGATCTGTGCATATGTGTTAGTGTGTGTTTTGGATGTGAGTGCATGCGTGTGCGTGCATGTGTGTGTGTGTGCCAAATGCAACAGTATTCTCATTCTTGGAGTGGGTTTGCATACCTTATGAGGACAATTTAGGGCTTAGTTAAGATCTGACCATCTTATGCAACTATGGAGAAAATGAATATTTTGATAGCCCAAAAAGAAAAAAAGAGTTGAAAATCTGATTCCACTTACTATTCTCTGGCTTGGCATTGATGGAATTAATCTATTAGAATTTTTTATGATTAATTTCATCATTGAAGGAAAGCAAGAGTTTGAATGACTGTGTTGTGAACCATCAATTGAAATATACTTCTAAACTGTCAAGAATAGTACTACGGTAACTAACCCCCAAAAGTGTGATTATTAAGACATATTACCTCCTTGGAAGTCCGTGTTTTCTCCACCATGTTTGCTTGTAGTAGAAAAACCAACTTAAAAAGAAAAAAAAAAGGACAGATGTTCTGATTTGGTTATGTAGTTAATGCTGCTGGTTTTCCTTTGGCTGGCAATTGCTCAGACCCGGTCCAGTGAAAGCCCAGGCCTGGGCCATTTATGTCGCCTGGGGAATGGTCCGGATTTCTTATCCGGCCAGGCCTGGCCTAGGCCCATCACATATAAAAGGCCTGGCCTGGCCTAGGCCCATCACATATAAAAGGCCTGGCCTGGGCATGACCTGGCCCGCCCAGCCAAACCATGTCAAAGGGCAAGGCCTGAGGGCCAGGTTCGGTTTGGCCTGTTGCAAGCCTAGTGCGGACTTTGGACTCCCACCACTGTCCTGCATTCTCATAACAAAGGGTATCTTGTGTAAACATAAAATGTATCTAAAATAACCTGAGTGGTTGGGCTTGGTGAACTGGCTCAGTTGGTCTGTGACTTTTGGGTTTGGCTGTATTCCTGTTTGGTGCCCTTCCTGATTCTCGTGTCTTCGATGCATGATATGGGCAACTTGGACCAAAACTGATTTGTACCAGCAGATCCAATCTTGTTTGCAAACACTAACTTTATAAGTCATGGAGTTATTTTTGACATATGATGGAAGGAGTTATTTTTGACATATGATGGAATCACCTAATGGGCTATGCGTCAGTTGGAATTAGAAAAGTCATTATTGTTAGTTGTTTCTCAATCATGTAATTTTTCTTTCTGATTGGTTTTACAGGCACTTTTGGATTATGAAAGGCATAAAACCCATGGTGGTGAGCTCCCAACACCTGCTGCTTCTCATCAAGATCCTTCGATGCCTTTGGCTGGTGATGGCCAGGTGAGCTGTTTAGGTTAGTTTATAAGTATGGATTAGGGCTTTGTTGTGGTGATAGAAATGCTTTACTTTCTTTTGTTTTAGAATTGAGAAACTTTGTGCACCATTCCTTCTCTCCGAGTGTGAATGATGATTGGTATGGGAAGGAACCACATGATTTTTACAAGGATGTGCTACAGTTTAGCCTCAATCCATGACTGTATCAGGTACACAATGAAGATACTGCTCTTGTTCAGGAGTTCCATGATATTTAGAAGTTGGAACATTGAAATTGTTTCCGATTACAAGAATATGGTTTGTAATTTCTGGTCTGGTAGAAATCTCCAGGCTAGTGGTGCCACCTGTAGGCCTTTGTGAAATTAATTTTGGTGGAAGTTCACATGGTGATCCTCTGCTTTCTGTTATGGCAGCAGTTCCAGAGACAGTTCTAGAGATGTGACCAATGGCATTGAGGGTTGCTAGACTCTGATCTTACTGGGCTTTGGCAGTCATTCTCAGGATCATTGATGATAGCGGGGAATCCTGTGAATGTTATAGGATTGGCTTATCGGAAAAATGTTATACATGGAGGATGGTGGATGTCATGAAAGAGATATTAATAACATAGAGTGTATAAGTTTTTATCATGTCCTTTGGATTTGAAGTTCAGATTTGCTAATGGGGATGCTAACTTCATGAGGATACAAGGGATGAACAAAGTTTCAATGTTCTTTGGGAACTTCTTTCTTACACTTCACTTTTATTTTTTTTGGGTATATCAGTGGGGAATACCGGCCCCTACCCGTTTTTATAAATAATTAGCGGTTTTCGAATGTGTCAGTGAGACTGGAAACCTAGACCGGTAGCTGACGCTCAAGTGGTGTTACCACCACGATCTCAACCCCATTCCCTTCTTATGCTTAACTTGGCTATCAATAGTTGCATATCTGTTATCCTTAGCAGTGATACAGTTTGATATCTACTCGTTTAGTGAGTCCATTCTTGTAAAATTCAACCCACCTTGGTGCCTGGATCTGGAGGTGGGTCAAGTTTGTTTTAAAATTCAGTCTGCCTAGGCGCCTGGGTCTTGAGGTGGCCGAGTTCCTAGGTGCATTCCCTAGGGATATGTGGACACTGAGTGTGGGGACTTACAAAACATGCTGGCCTTTTGGGCCAAGATCCCAACTAGGAAAAACATGCTGGCCTATTGGGCCAAGGTCCTGACTAGGCACCCACCTATCACCTTGGGCCCCTTATGGGCCAAGGTGGGCACCTCATTCCCCTTGCCTGAGGTGGAAAATGGCCTTGGGTAGGGAATTTTGGGTCCTTTCCTCTCCCTAAAAGGAACGAAAGGGTTTTAGTGGGTACTCTTCCCATCCAGAACTTTTAGCTTGATTATGAGAGAGAAGAAGAATCAAGAAGATCTGTGAGATTTTTCTTGGTGATTTAAATTTTTTTTTGTGCTTAAGAGTATAAAAACTGATCTTTTGTGCGACTTGAAGTGGTGGGAATAGCGGTGTTTTGGCAACCTGAGCTCACTGATTTGAGCCAACTTCGATTAGGTTTTAAAAAACTAGTACATTTCGATTTTGGATTTATGTTTTGGCAACATTTTTAACACTGGGTTTGGATTTGTTTGTTTTTCAAATTTGGTTTTTGTTTTCGCTTGTTTGTTCAAGTTTGGGTTTGGATCTGTTGCCCATTTTCAATATTGGGTTTTGGATTGCAGTTATTGACATTTTATCAAGATTGGTTTAAGTTTTGTGACTTTTTTATCGTATTTTAGTGTCCCTTTTCAATATTTTGATATTTTTTCTTAATATTGGGTTTGGGCTAAGTGACGTTTCTATATATATATATATATATATATATATATATATGAGCAATGATCCAATGCAACGGTTGTATCATAGTATATTGCAACAACACTTCTAGAAAACCATGGTTGTGGTATTTATATGACCTCAAATTTTGCACACACGGTCTCTTCATCGCAATAATCAATCTCCCAAAAAACAAAAGTTCAATTTGAACCCTAGATATGGTCAAAATGAGTCCCCTCCAAAAACGAATCTAGACCATTCATTTTGTGAATTTCAAGATCTTAGCCTTTATAAACTCAAAATCAAATTTTTTTTTTTTAATATTGTTCATCTAATGATAATAAAGCCATCCAAAAAAATTGGAAATGAAAAAAATCCTTCTGAGGCCTAAATCTAAACATCTCACCAAAATGAACTGCGTATGTTAATTGGGCTAAAAAAATAATTTCTAGGTTGTGTTTTCAAATTTTCCTTTTTTTGTGATTATTCATTAGAATGAAAAGAGTGTATATTTCAAAATTTGGATCAAACAAATGGCCATAAGATGGTTTTTTAAGGTTGTTGCATCATATTACTATGCAACGGTTGCATGAAATCATTGCTCTATATATATATATATGGAAAAAGCTGGGATTAGCCCACTAGCTCATATGAACATATGAGCCCAACAGCCCAGATTGAATCTGAGCCGATCTGAAGGTCACGACCTCATTTCGTGTTTGAATTTTATTTTTTTTTGACAAATTCAAATTACTTGAAATTTTAGGCGTGTGTTCTACTCATCAAGACGTATCAAATAAAAATATAAAAAAACTATTCACGGAAAAAAATGACCAAAATACCCCCAAAACTTTTTGGGGGTATTTTGGTCAATTTATTTCATGTAAAATATTTTTTTGATACTTTTCGAAGATTCAACTATTTTTGATGAGCACACTCCTAAATTTTCAAGTGATTTGGATTTGTAGAAAAAAAATTAAAATTCAAACACTACCGGACATCCGTGATCGTCAGATCGGCCTAGATTTAATCTGGGCCGTTGGGCTCATATGTTCATATGGGCTAGTGGGCTAATCCCAATTTTTTCCTATATATATATATATATATATATATATATATATTTCATAAGTTCATTCTGGGTTTTTTTCTTTTATGTTTTTGAGTATGTATTTCTGACGGTTTATTATCCAAATCACCCCCCCCCCTTCCTCTCTCTCTCTCTCGTAGCGCTTCGAACACGAGTTGCCTGCCTAGGCAGTGTATTCTTATTGGTTTAGTCGATAAAAAGTTAAAAACTTAAAGAGAAGGATATCAGTGGAAGGATTTTACCTAGTAGGTTTTGGAGAGGGTTTGTACTGAGTAGGTTTTTGGAGAGGGTTTGTACTGAGTAGGTTTTTGGAGAGGTTTCTTTGGGGTCAAAGGAAAGACTTGGGAAGGTGGTTGGGAAAATGGAAGAAAAGTTGGGGGCATATTGGGAGTGTTTGTCAGGGAGGGATGTGCAGAAGCTGGGTCCCTCGCACTGACATAGTAACTTCAGCTCTTTTGAGGTCCTTCTACTTCTTGTTTTCTAAGATACTAAGCTTGCTCATAAATAAAACACAAAACGCACTATTGTATAATCGACAAAAAACTTTTGATGTTATTAGACCCATACCATTTCTGGGATGATACTTCAATTTGAGATTTATTTGGAACATTGTTAATTGTAATCAACTGTTATTTGATTTTTCTCCCCTTCTGGAATTCATTTGGTGTAGGTTTGCATTTTCATGATTAGGCATTTCCTTTTTAAATATAAAACTTGCCTTTCCAAGAAACCAGCTGAAAGTATGGAAATCTCTGCAGCTCACCAACCAAGCATCTGGATCAGGTAGGGCTAGAAGAGACGCAGCAGCTCGTGCCATGCAAGGATGGCACTCTCAACGCCTCCTGGGTAATGGTGAAGTTGGGGACCCAATTATCAAGGTGAGTGAGTTTTGAAGTGCCCCCTAATAGATTGTAAAGCTCAAGTATGGCTCCATTTTTGTTGGACTTCTATTGATGTAAATATCTTATATTTGTAGGATAAGACCCCAGTTTCTTTAATTAAGCGTGAGAAGCAACTAAAGAATCTTGGTATGGTTCTTCATCTAAATTCACTTCATTCATTTGTTTTCAGTATCCATTACTGTTACTTGTCTTACCATGGCTGTCAATAATTCTCTCAGGGACTCCTAAAAGAAAGAAGCCATCGTCCTTGGAACGTGCCGTTAAAGCTGCCAGAACAAAATCCATTACAAAGCCACAGTAAAGATCATAGGCTTAAGTATTTCATGTTCTTTCTGTTCTGTCACCCTTCACATAACCTATATGGATATGTTTGATGGATTATGTGTTTTTGATTCTTCTATGATTTATATGGTAATCACCTTTTTATCTTGTATGGGTTGGAGTTGATTGGTTTCTTATTTTAAGAATTCGAGCTCTTGGCTTAGAATGGTCAAGGTGTTGAGGATTGCAACACTACTTCCCTAGTTTGAATCCTACCATTGAACAACCAACAAAAAAATATGGAAAATTGTTTCATGCGGGCTGGATCGCATGACTACATATGTGGTCCAAAAAGTGTAACGCATCCATCTTAAAGATGGATGCAAGTAGGTGTTCCATCTAAAAACAATGGAAACTAACGGTCCAAATATTTTCTTACTAGAATTATTATTTGTAGTTTTTGAAATTTACTTACTTTTTCATATTCATGATCTCCATGTTAGAGATTACATGTCCTTAAAATTAAGTAAAAAAATCCATCTCAAAAATAGATTTATTAATAGGCCCACATTTCTACATATGCGGGCTTGGGCTCATAGAAACCAGGTCCAAAAAATATGTTAACTGTTTTGTTGTGTTTTGGAAGATTTCTACTTAAATTATATCATTTTTTGTCTAAATAAACTGTATCATTTTTTTGTCTAAATAAAGTATAGGCATTTTGCACGGATTGTTTTCACTTTTAGCATTTCATTTTTTTTATTGGTACATTTCGTATTTGGAAGGGAAAAATCTTCTTATCAAGGGGACTAAGCGTTAATGCCTTATTTTTTCTGCTTTTACCAGGATGGATACAATGGTTGTTGATGTTGGGCCATGTGCTGATTGGGTGAAGATCAATGTTAGGCGAACTGTAAGTTATTTCACTTGAGTAGGATGATGATGTTTCTAAAATTGTTTTGTGTTGGATTATGTTCCCCCTTTGAGTTGTCCTTTTTAATATTTGATAATAGTTTTCTCTTTGTTTCTTGTTTTTTAATATTATGTTTATTCTATACTTATTGTTACCCATGTTGAGTTGCTGTTTTTATATGGTTTTGGTTACTCTTGTTTCATTTTCTGACGTTTTATTTATTTAATTTTGTTTATTATTGGTGAAATGGTTTTACTTTTGATGGGATTTGAATCTCACTATCCAGAAAAGTTTTATGAGATATCAATTATGTGGAAGGTTTAACTAGTTGCTTCTGTGCTTTTGTACAGAAAGATTGCTATGAAGTTTATGCTTTAGTTCCTGGGCTTCTGCGTGAGGAGGTAATTAAAAAGCATTATGATTCAGATCTGTATGATTTGATATTGGTGTTTCTTTATGGAAGGGGAAACTGGGAAAAGTACACTGCTCGAAATAATTTAAAAGGTGGTGCCTATTTTGAGATATTTATTGAACTAATTTGTAAAACAATGAAAAGCCTTCTACCAATTGTAAGAAACGATAGACTTACCCTTAGTGCATTCTGAAGCCGTCGACATAAGTACAATAGTTTACTACTTGGACTCAGCATGGGACTTAGTCACATGCTGAGTCCATGATTTTGAGAATTTATTATTTTCTAAAAAATACAAAGAATTCACAAACAAGAGGCCAAAAAAAATCTCATCTCAGGAATACTTTACCCATTCATTTGGAGCATGCTGCATATGTGCCATGTGTACCCTCACACTATGCATGCAGTGTGTTGATGGTCTGTTCAGAAAATAAATGGCAGAGGTGAAGTACTCTATGGACATGATACACTAAGGCCGTTCCTCCCATTTTTCCTGAACTGATTGTGGATGTGTTGCCTGTGCACATAACGACATATGCACTCTGAATATGCAATAATTTTCTTTGTATGGAAGCTTCTACCTCTCATTGAAGTGCCCTGCTTTATACTTGTTCTATGTGCATGGGTGGAGTTATATTCTATATGTTTGGTCGTATGGTTACATTTGCATATATTTTCTGGATATGTAAGATGAAGTTTTGAAAAACCATTTGGCAAATGAAATGTCTTATTTGACCTAGATTAAAAGAAAAATGAAATATGTTGCACAACTTTGGCCCTTGCTGTTCTGGCCTTAAATGCCACCAATAGTCTGATAATAGTAGTGATGCAACATTTTTTTTTGATATCAGTGATACACCAATAATCTATGTTGTTAAGGTAGATTAATTGGGAGTGTGAGTTTTTATTTCTTTCCGTTACTTTTTTTTCCCTTTAATTAGTGTAAAGAATATCTCTCTTTCAACTTTGTAACAAGAATTCCTGCCAAAATAGGATTCGCAATCAAATCAATTTTTTTTTAGAATCAAGGGATTTTAAATAAGGAATTCCTGCGAAACAAGGGATTTTCATCAATTATTAGAACAACTGGTATTTATCTCAACAAATTAAATTTATAAATTAGAAAATAGATAAAGTATAAAATTTCATCATCCTCGTCAAGGCATTTCCCAACTAATTGGGGAAAATACATAAAATTTAAGAAATAAAATTAAATAGTGAATGAAATTTTCAAAAAAAGATATTAATTGATTTGAGAATTTAATTAAAATAATAAGTTTTATTGAATCTGGAAGATCTCTTGTATAATATCTTTATTGAAACTAGACCAATGTGCAACGCCCTCGCCATTTGCTTGTTTATTATGATTACAAGAAAGGTGTCATTATTTTATTCCTGTAGAAAATGAAATCTGAAGTTATGTGCTGTGCAAATTCAGGTACGTGTACAGTCCGATCCAGCAGGACGTCTGGTCATCTCTGGTGAGCCGGAGCAGCCTGATAATCCTTGGGGTGTTACCCCCTTCAAGAAGGTCAATCCATTCTCTTGTTCAACCTTTATTAAACTGTGTGCTTTATTAGCTTCCTAGGTGCAAGGAATGGGTGGCTTGGCTTCGGTGATTAGGCTGGTGAAGCTACAACTTGGCATCATGGGTTCCATTGCTACCCTGTTGATGTGTCCCAAAAAAAAAAAAAAGAAAAAAAAAGAAAAAGAGTCCCAGTCGTAATTTAATCACAATAAAACCTGATTTATTCCGGCTTATAACTGCCGAGGTTTCCAATAGTGGGACTTTGTTTGTCTCCCCAAAAAGTATTTCAAATTTCTTATAAAATAATGGAGAAGTATTCTATGACCCATATGGTCATAGAAAAGTTTAAGGTCGCCTGTCTAATCAATTGATTGACGATGATTGAGAGAGTTTTCCCGATGAGAACTTGATGTGGACGCAAGTGTTATGACCCACTCTTCTTCCATCTGTCCATCGATCTATTTGATATAGCACATTAGGACTCATGAGTTAGCCTTTTCATGATAATATGGATCATGGGCAAAGGGTAGGCCCAAAATGATATGGTTGGAATTAGTGAGAAAATATATGAAGATTGATAGAGCAGAATGACAGACCAGGATTTGTGTAGCAGACCCTAAATAGTTGCGAGAAGGCTCTGATTATCACGGCATAGTTTTTATAAAAATATTTGAGTTGTAATTCTACTTTAGCTTTGCTCACATGTTTAATGTGGTGAAATTTGTTAATCTGTAAAAGAAAGGGAAAATAATTTCTTAACACCATTTAAAAAAAAAAAAAAGGCACAAGAAAAAATTGGGTAAGACAAATTGGATGCTTGATCTTCATGCCGTTTGGCGCAAAACATGTGTGGGTGCTCTCTAATATCATTTGTCTCTTACTTTCTTAAATTGCTTATTGCATTTTATTTAGGTTGTGAGCTTGCCTTCGAGGATCGATCCACACCAGACATCTGCAGTGGTCACACTTCACGGGCAGCTCTTTGTGCGCGTGCCTTTTGAACAGTCAGAATTATAACATGCTCTAGCTTCTGATGGTCCCCTTTCATGGCTCTTGGATATTTTGTGATCTTCATACACAGAAAATTAGCTGAAAATTTCTGAAAATTAAGGGCAAAGAAATGAAGAATTCCAAGGGAAACAGGGAAGCTGACTGTATCCATGTAAATGGGGTGGGCCCATGTTTTAGGGGGGCCCTATTGATTTGGGATGCTGATCTACTTGAAAGTATGTGATGATGCCATGTGGCCGTGGAGGGCTGGTGAACATGGTGCCTGTAATTATATTATTAGGTTTTAACTATGGGTGGCTAAAGCTCGGTGTTGGTCACAATGGCCTCCCTTAACAAGTAGGTTCTAACAATTTCTTTTTGGATTTATATATTGGAAAGTAGCTATTTAGAGTATTGGAAGGTTCACATGCGTTACTGTCCTTTTTATTTGACTCCTTTTTATGTTGCAAATGATGTATATCTCTACATGATAATTAGATATTGTTTATCTCTTTAAGGGCTTGAGTTCTGTTCTTCTGTCCCCTGTATCATTCTCTCTTTTTCTTTTTTGTTCTTTTTGAATTACTTTTTTTTTTCTCTTTTGTTAACGCAGTTTTTGTCTTTCTTTTTGTTTTGTATTGTTATGATATATGTCTTAGATCCATTGTCCACAGCTTCTCAAGGGTTGATGTTCACTGACAAACCTTGAGAAATCTGAGAAGCAACTTTCTAGTGAGTAGACATGGTTGGCAGCTATAGCGCAATTATTTCAAATAAATTTCCATGACCTTTTAATGGAGGCAAGAAGCTCTCTCTCTCCAGAAGCAACTGTCTAGGGAGAAGACATGGTTGGCAATTATAGCACAATTATTTCAAAGATATCTCCTTGACTGTTTAATGGAGGCAAGAAGCTCTTTCTCTCTCTCTAACGTTTTAATGGAGGCAAGAGTCTCACCCTTTCATTGAATGGGACTTCTCCATTTTTCAATGAAGTTTTAACCTTGCATATTTGAGTGCTCTCTTAAATTTTGTTGGTATATCGTTTTTTCAGTGGATTGTATTGATTAAAGGATTTGGTTTAATCAAAATTGATCCAACCACCAATAAAATAGATTGGATTGAATTTAAAAAAAATAAAAAAAATAGACATGATAGTTTAAAAATATAAAATATATTTAAAAAGTTGTTCAAATTCATTTAGCTAGTGGAATAAATTAAAATCGGTTGGTCTGATAATTCAAAATCAATCAAATTTTGATTAGTTTTCGATCATATATCTTTTTTTACCTCGAACATAAACAACCAAGACACTGGTAAGAGGTTTGAGTTGACAAGCCGGCTTGGCCCGATATTGATAACTATGTGTTTCTATGTTTTTATGTGTCGTTTGAATGTCCCTTTTGATTTTACACGCATCGTTGTTGAAAAATGAGCCAGATTTAAAATCAAAGTCATTGTACTGGACCATTCTATCTGTTCAATCAAACTGAACAT
The DNA here is from genome assembly GCF_054954075.1 of Amborella trichopoda. NCBI lineage: Eukaryota > Viridiplantae > Streptophyta > Magnoliopsida > Amborellales > Amborellaceae > Amborella > Amborella trichopoda. Next base: position 1,827,515 of record NC_142338.1, read on the forward strand.
TGGTACCTTAGTCAGTCTGGTCTAAAGAGCTTAATTTGGTTATGGTCGAAGTCTAATTTAGTTTTGGTCGAAATAAGTGTTTGATCTATTTTAGCTGGTCATATTATTAAGTTTTATTGGTTAAAAAAAAAGTTGAGAGCCTTGGTTTAGTATTTTTCATAGTTTTAACCAATGGTTTAAAAACCGGATCGGTGACTCGGATCGGGCTTTTCAAAAACCGATCCGGATCGGCGAATCGGCGATCCGGATCGGAATCGGGTGAATCGGTCAGAATAAAGCTTCAAAAAAATCCGAAAAAATTATTAAAATTCATTATAAATATTGGTTTTTAGGAATTCAATAAAAAATGAGGGTACTCCATTAAGAATTTTCATGTTTTTGAATGAATATGCGAATATTGATATGTTCTTTCCCTGCATGAACCGCCATTCAGCATTTAATTTACAGTATTTCGTGCTCATCCCTACACTGTTGCTGTTGGGACTCGATATGTGAATAATATGGCTGGGATAGGGTGGCCTCAGAATCATCATCTCTCTCGTTTTCTCTTTGAATAATATGGATTAAAAAAAAAAAAAAACAAATTTTCAAAAAAATCTATCATGGATTAAAAAAAAAATCACAAATTTTCAAAAAATTCTATCATGGATTACAAAAAAAAATTCGATCATGGATTAAACAAAAAAAATCACAAATTTTCAAAAAATTCAATCATGGATTACATAAAATTCGATCATGGATTACATAAAATTCGATCATGGATTACAAAAAAAAACAAACAAAAAAAACAAAAAATTCAATCGTGGATTACAAAAAAAGAAAAAAATAGTTCGATCATGGATTACAAAAAATTCAATCATGGATTACAAAAAACTCTATCATGGGTTACAAAAAAAGCAAAAAAACAAAAAATTCAATCATGGATTAAAAAAAAACAAACAAACATTTCAATCATGGATTACAAAAAAAAAACAAATATTTCGATCATATATTACAAAACATTCGATCATGGATTACAAAAAATTCTATCATGGGTTACGAAAAAAAAAAAAAAAACAAAAAAATCGATCATGGATTACAAGAAAAGAAAACAAACATTTCGATCATGGATTACAAAAAATTCTATTATGGGTTACAAAAAACCAAAAAATTCGATCATGGATTACAAAAAAAATCTATCATGGATTACCAAAAAAAAAAAAAAAAAAAAAAAAAAAAAAAAAAAAAAAAAAAAAAAAAAAAAAAAATTCCGTACGGAATCGCCGATTCACTGTTCGGACTCGCCGATTCCGTACAGTGAATCGGCGATTCACTGTACAGAATCGTCCCGGTTCTCTCTAGAACCGGACGATTTCCGATTTTCGGGCGATCCGGTTCCTTTTTCACTATTTCCGAGTCGAACCGGGCGAGTCCGATTCGACTCGGCGTTTTTTAAAACGCTGGTTTTAACTATTATTTTAATTTTTTATATTTTTTAAAAGATGATATGGTTAAACTGATTTTGAATTGGCCATAACCCTCTTTAGTTGGATGGTTCCTTGTAACTATATTTCCCTCACAAGTTTGAGGGCATGTACAATCCTTGCAATGTTATCAAGATTGAACTAATAAGTGCCAAATTGGTAATGGATATGGTTTATTCAAAATTGATATAGTCGGTCAAATCGGTTTAATTGGATTTTAAAAAAATATCAAAATATATATTATAGTTAAATAATATATAATGTATTAAAATAATAGTTACACGCTTTGTTTGGGTAGTCCACAGGGTTGAAACTGGCCAGTTGGATTGGTTAAAACTGGTCAAATAATGGTTTTGACCATTACCAAATTAGATTTTTACTCCGAGCCACCAGTTGAAGGTTTGAGCGGTTGGACTACCAAAGATATATTAGATATTGATTTTGGCCAGATTAAATTCAGTTTTTACTCTAGATCCGACTAGAAAAGGCACCCACAAGGTCGTGATTTCTCACAGCCCACAAAGACGGAACCTAAATAGTAGACCCATGGGACCAAGTTATACAATTAAACCGGTGCCTAAAACGCTCAGCTGAGAGCATTATGGCCACCTAAAAATTTCTAAAACCATCAATCACATGTACGTCGAGATCTCAATTTCAAAGAGGAGAAAGAAAGGATTTTAAATTCTCCAGTTCCCAAATTTGAAATCAATCATAATCAAGAGTCCAAGCTTAGTCTTGTGACGATGGCAAATTTTGAGCTCCAAATCTGATTTTTTATTGATCGGTTGACCTTTCTGAAAAGTCTGATTTTTATTGATTTTATACTCTTACTAACGAATAGCCCGTGCACACACGCGCACCAGAGAGAGAATTGTGATCTATTTTTGTGAAATTTCTTGGATTGCATTACAAAATATTTACGTATTTAATAGCAAAAACTAATGGATGCAGTTTATATGAGAACCAGGTTTTACGATTACAAAGTAAAATCTCACCCTAAACCCTTATTTTCGGCATCGAAAAATTTTCATGATGACTCTAAAATTAATTTCAAAATTTTTCATAATGATTTTAAAATTAATTCTTAATACCAACTATGAAATTTGAAACTCCAAATATTATAATATTGCAGATCCGTAAACACTTATTTTTAAGGTGAAATGGATAGTCTAAAACCCTATTTACCGTTAAAAAAAAAAAAAAAAAAAAAAAAAAAAAAAAAAAAAAAAAAAAAAAAAAAAAAAAAAGACAGCCTACAACCCTATTTGCCAAATTATCGTGCATAGTCTACTTTGGTGCAGTTTGAACTTCTAAAATTTCAGATTGAAAAAATCATTGTAAGCGGCTCATTTGACAAAGGTAGAATTAAACTATGCTCCCTCGTACGTGCTCTTTCAGAATGCTCGTTAAGTGGATCGCAAAATTTTGGGCCTGAAAGATGCTTGTAATACAATATGGTCGGATGGGAGCATATCGTACAATCTTTCATATTACCTATGAGCAACTTTCAATACACTTTAAAGTTTAAACTTTTTAAAGTGTTCTTTATGGCTTGAATTTGTGCAAGAGACTCAATTCTTGATTTTGATGTCAAACCAGATTGCAGGCGTATGCACAGTCATTCAGTAGGAGGATTCTGAAAGGTTGTTTTCCTTCTTGGACCATTTAGTTATTTTATTTGTTTGATATACCAATTTCATGTTTTTCTCTTTATTTATTCTATTCTTGGGGTTTATATTTCTTGAAATCTGTTGTTATATTGTGGGGATCTCATTTCATGCAATTTTGAAGTTTTTTGCACTCTAGTATAAAAGTGATCTTTTGAACTTGTGAAGGGGAGGAAGCACAAATCTTTATTTTTTATGATAAATTTAAAGAAAATAAGGGAATTAAGGGTTAAAATCCCCTATTTATCTCATCAGAGTGGATGAGGAGCAAGCGTTTACTGGTATCTTTTGAACTTTGAAGGGGAGGAAGCAGAAATCTTTATTTTTTCTGATAAATTTAAAGAAAATAAGGGAATTAAGAGTTAAAATCCACTATTTATCTCTTCAGAGTGGATGAGAATCAAGCATTTATTGGTATCTTCTTTATGTTCTGTAAGACTTCAATAACAAAAAAAATCTAATTCTTTCTTCTCTTATTAATCCAGACCCAAAAGCCATGGCACCTCAAATACCATTCAACCCCATATGGTCCTCCATCATGGATTATTAGAAATCATTATTATGAATCATGGAAAAGCAATCCATGATGTTGTAAGAAACTCCTTCATATTTAGCCTGTTTAAAAACAAGAACTTGTTCCCCATGTATTTAAAATTCAACAAATTGGAAGAAGCTCACCATGTGTTCAGGACAAAGCCTGTGAGGAATGAGGCATCATGGAAGGGTCTTCTTCTGCACTGGCATCTCCATTAGGGTCAAGATTGTCCATTGCTCTACTTAATTGCTCTAACTCTTAGTCACGGAACATCAAATTGAACCACCATTTTCTATGGAACCCTCCTGCCTCATGTTTGGAAATACAGGAGGCTAAGTGCCATTGGGTCCTTGAAGAGAGATGGTTTAAAGCTCATTTGGAAATCCTAAGAAAGCACAAAAGTAAGGCTAAACTTAAGGCACACAATAATATATACAGTAAGCTAAGAATAAGAAAAAGCAAAAAAGATGTCTTTAAATTAGCAAAATGAGTGAGAAAAAGTGTAGAGATCTAGACTATATTAAATGTATTAAGAGTGAGGATTTGGCAAAGGATGAAGAGGTAAACGAAAGGTGGAGAGGTTATTTTAAAGTGTATTGAATGGCGAGCCAATCGGTACAAGGAACTGTTGGCATAAATGAGGGTAGAGGTTATAGATACATTCGTAGGATTAAGATATCGAAAGTGAAAGATGTTTTGAAGATGATCAAGATAGGAAAGATTTTAGGACCAAATGGTATCTTGATAGAGGTTTGGAAGTGCATGGGGGAAATTGACATTGATTGGTTGACCAAGTTGTTCAACAAGGTGTTGAGAACAAATAAATGCCAGATGAATGGAGAAAAGTACTGTAGCACTTATTTACAAGAACAAAGGAGACATAGAATTGTGTGAATTATTGAGAGACCGAAGTTATGAGACACACTATAAAGTTATAAGCCATAGGAGGACAAAGGGTTTTGGGGATGTGGGAGAGAAAGGAAAGTTATCTCTGAAAGAGTTTTGAAGGTTTCTTTCCACCAGCATAGATTAGTTTCTCTCTCAAAAGGCTAGCTTTTAAAGCACCTCTATCTTGATTATCCTTTTTGTTCTATTAATCCTGTCAGTCCAGCTTACACTATTCCATAAGCTAATTGGCTTACAGAATATTCTTCCTCTGTGTGTGTGTGCTCGCATGTGCACACGTGCGTGTGTGTATATGATAAATCATATGGCTTTCTTCTTTTTATTTATTTATTTACATGTGTTGTATCTCAATGTCATTGAAAACTTGTGGTGACATTATTTTTTCTCTGGTTAGGAGAATTATGAGAAAGAACTCACACAGGTATTGTTATTGGAACAATATGAGATATGATATAATTTAGTCTCACTCCTAAGAATTAGGAAGAGTGATATTCCAAACAATATGTGGAATTGATCTCTCCGATAGAACCCTAATATGTGGAATTGATCTGTCCGAAAGAACCCTAATATGTGGAATTGATCTTGGCACCTCCTCTGATAAGAAATCAGGTGAGCACACCTCCTCAGCCATTGGATGTCAATAAGGAGCAACTAGAATGCATTGTTAAAATTTTGTATAGTTCTGTTACACCACCCCAAGTCGTTAGATGTTAACAACAGACAACTAGGGTGTGTTGTTCATGTGCTCTAAATGATGAACTATAGTAGAAAAGTGAACTCCTTGTATATGAACCCTAATGTAATCACTCGTGGTCATATTATGCATCTCTTTCATGCACACATTTTACCACTCTCTCTCTTAATTACATGCCTTCATAATATCCATTTATCTCTTTTTATTTTAATATTTTCTCTCTTAATTACATGAATATAAGTCCTTTCCCAAGGGTGATACTGGGTATTATGTTCTTTTCTAAATGATAATGAGTTTCAGGCTAGTGGCATTTTGGTAATAGTCAAGCAAAAAAGGGCAATTGGCTCAAAAGTTTATATGTGCTCGTCTTCTCCTCTTTGCTCTCTCAGACTTAAAGCAAGGAGCAGCATTTTGCTATGCCTCGAGGAAGCCTCAAACTTCTGATAAAGACTACCCTGCCTTCATGTAAGTGTCTAATTCTCCATACCACCCTTCTAGCTTTTCATCACAGACAAGCTTATACTGTTATCTCTCTCTCTCTCTCTCTCTCTCTCTCTCGCTCACACACACACACACACACACACTACATAAAAATTGTATTTTTATGTCTTCTTGGTTCCTGTCAAGTTTCTCTCTCTAGAATACTTATCCAATTTCTCTTTTGTTCGTTATGTGATGGAGACGATCCCTTTTATTATAATTTCATCTTATGTGTTTATTTCCTTTTCTCCTGTACCTATAAATATTGTTTTTTTATCTTGTCCTAGCAGGATGTAATTTCATCGTAATTCTTTTCATTGTTGTTTAGATTTTTCAATTAATCTTCTATGGAAAATCCTAAAGTGCTTCTTTGTTCAGTCACATCATCATGGGTTTTATTTCATTTCTTCAATGTGTTCTTCATATTTACCAAAGGCTTGTGAGAAATGATTGATTTGGCTATTTTGGGACATGTTCTGTTGAAGCCTTTCCCTTTCTTTCTTAACTCACACATATTTTCCCCTTCCAGGTCCGATTGGCTTTGTGCTTGCTGACTCTCTGCACTTATCTAGTGGAAAGACTAGTCTTGAGCGTTCTCCTGCGTATTATGTTCCTAATAGAGACTTCTCTGTCAAAAGAAATGCAGAGGAAACTGAATTTGCCTGCCAATTAGAGGAGACAATCACATCCAGTAACATCAAAACTGATGGTGTCTCCCATTCCAAATTGACTAGCATGTATGATCATACAGAACCAGAGTTGGATTCTTGTAATTTGGCTCTTGAAGGTGCTAGTGAAGCTGGAATGGTTCAAAAGCTTATGAAGTCATTTCAAACTCGTGAGGAACTAGAATTTGCTCTTGACAATTCTGGGTTAATTATAACTAAGGAGTTGGTTTTAGTGGTGCTACATAGGCATCGATCAGATTGGAAACCTGCGCTTTTCTTCTTCCAATGGGCCTCTAATCGAGGGAATTATTCTCATGAATCTGGTGTTTATAATGTGATGATTGATATCTTGGGTAGAATGAAGCGTTTTGATGAAATGTGGCATCTTGTAAAGGAAATGTACTCATCCAAAGATGGGCCTTCATTTGTAACAGAGAGAACATTCGAGATCCTTATTAACAGATATGCAGCTGATCACAAAGTCGAGAAAGCCATTGAGACATTTTACAAGAGGGAGAATTTTGGCCTAAAGCTTGACAAAGTTGCTTTTCAAATTCTTTTATTGGCTCTTTGTCGTTACAAGCATGTTCAAGAAGCAGAGTCTCTTCTTTATTTGAAGAAAGAGGAGTTTCCTCTTGAAATTAGGAGTAGAAACATAATCCTTAATGGGTGGTGTTTAATGGGAAATTTACGGGAAGTTAAGAGGTTATGGAATGATATAATCTCTTCAGGTTGTGCACCTGATCTTTATACATATGGGATTTTCATAAATGCATTAACCAAAGGTGGTAACTTGGGCAGCGCTGTAGAGCTTTTCAAATCAATGTGGGAGAAAGGATTAACCCCAGATGTTGCAATATGCAACTCTATATTGGATGCTTTGTGCTTTAAGAAGAAGATACCCGAAGCTCTAAGTATATTTAATGAAATGAACGAGCGAGGTTGCCTCCCTGATGTTGTGACATACAACTCACTTATTAAGTACATGTGCAAAATAAGGAGGATGGAGAAGGCTTACGAGCTTTTGGATGTAATGGAGCAAAACGGGTGCACCCCAAATGCTAGGACTTACCATTTTTTCCTTAGGTCAACTAAGAACAAAGAGGAGTTCTCTGAATTATTGAAAAGAATGAAAAGAACAGGGTGTGTCTTTACGAGTGATACCCAGAATTTGATTTTGAGGATTCTTACAGGCTGGGATGATTTTCAGGGGGCTTATGGCGTGTGGAGAGAGATGGAGAGAGGGGGGAGAGGCCCTGATCAAAGGTCTTACACTGTGATGGTACATCGACTCTATGAAAAGGGAAGGATGGATGAGGCTTTTGGATACTATGCTGAGATGATATCGAAAGGTATGATTCCAGAGCCAAGAACCAAGTTGTTGGCTGATGCGTATGAACTCAAGCAAGCAGGGAAGTACCAGATACGTGATCAATCAGATACAGAAAAAAGGCCACTCTTGTAGTTCTACCAATCATATGCCAGAATTTCCAAGTTTGATTTAAGTGCCTCTTTGTAGTGTTCATTATAGAAAAAATGTGAGGTGGCTGATAAATTGGCGAAGGAAGGACTGGGTCTTAGCTCCAGTTATTTTGGGTATTTAGTGCTTGTCAGCTGAACGTGCCTTCTCATCATATTTACTTCATGTTCTTTTGTTCTCTCTTGCATTTTAGTCATGCATTAATATTTCTATGAATACAACTTGATGCATTATATTTTTTTATCAATTCATGGTTACATGTTATAAGTAAAATTTAAAGTTTGATAAGAGATGTACGTGTCCCTTGAAATTGGTGGGCACTAAACTAAGATTGTGCTAAATATTATCATGCACGTCTTTTTTATATTCAGTAATCAAGCTATCCCCAATGAGAAGTACTTAAAACTTTGTCATACAATTGCCCGTAGGTACTTAACCCAAAAGAATTACAGATCAGTCATACATGTCTGAAAATTTTTTAGGACAGATTATATGATTTATGAGTTCTGACTTCTGGTTCTGGTGGAACTTGGCAATGGGAATATAGTACATTGGGACGTGGGTGTTTTAGAAACTTGTACTTGGGCTTGGACACACCAGAGGACCAAGCCCGACACCCCTGTGTCACTCAAGTTTGACTGGCAATTTATAATAAGAAAAGTTTCAGCACTATGAAAAAACTGGGAGACCCAGTGATGCCAAGGTTTCTCGGCTGAGAAGTAGGCCAACTTGGGTGAGTCCCAAGACGGCTTGTTTATATTTTGAACACTGGATGTAACATACAGGGCCATATGAGAAGCACATGTTAGGTGCTCAGGAGATGCATAATGAATGGAAGACCTATATAGGGAATTGTATTGCACTAAGTTTCAGATAAAAAAAGAGAGAATAATATAAGCACTTTGTGATAATGCATGTGTTGTTAAATATTATGCTATAAATTCTTTTGATCATTATTTGCCTGCTTTTGTCACCATTGTATTTTTATGCTATAATTCGTGAGTAGATGATTGCTTTCTGTTGTTACTTTAAAGGCCACCAAAAGTAATTTGTGCACAACTAGAAAAGTTGTTATCACAGATACATTGTCATTCAAATTCTAGATCCGAATTTTTAGCATCATCCGTCTTTTCATATTTGTTAAGGGTGCAGTTCGCATACGGATGCATCCGTAGGTGTAGAGGTAAGGTCCACCTTCAAATTTTATCATGGTATATAATTTTGATGTAAAATGTTACTTAGGATTATCTCAAAATCTATATTTATATCTAATTATTAAATTTTAAATTTAAAAAATGGTTAAAATCAAGTAGATCTATAAACATATGAAAATCTTGAAAATAGACGGTGTAGATAATATGTTGTAAAATGCATTATTTTTGAGACTTAAAATCTTTTTATTTTTCATAGTTATACATCTCGATGTCGAGATGATCAATCAAAGGGTTTTTCAACAATAAAACTTCCTTTTCCGATGGAATTTTTCGGGGCATAGGTCTACATTATAAGGTAGCATTCTTATATAAACTTTTTCCATTTGTTAATATCCTGAAAGCAAGATAGGGATCCTTTATGCACGCAAAGCATCTAATTGAATGCAATCATTTCATAATAAACTTATTCTCTAGTAACATTGATCACCATGGTCTCTCTCTCTCTTGTGAAAACTAATCATATATTAAATGAAGTTTAATAATGTATACTATATACAATATTGACACTTTTTTTTTTTTTGAGAAAGTGGTTAACCAATGTTGACAGTTCCACCGAACAAAAAAAAAACAGCCATTATTTCGGTAAATATTTCCTCTGAATTTTAAATTTCTACTGATACATGTATTCTAAAAAAGTTACTCTAATAGAAGTACCAAAAATAGTTTGAAAGCAAGTGCAGCAGCCAAACAAACAAGGCAGAAACAGAGTTCGACAGGTTCAATTCATAAGCTATAATCATGTGAAATTCATTGAGAATCAACTCTTTCCCGCACAACCACATATTGCAACCTACGTTTCCAGAGGTTACACCGCATTTTCAACAAGTTTTTGTATTGTTTTCTTAAAGTAAGCTGGCAACGTTTTTATCTATTCCTATTTATTTGGTAGTTAAGATGATCACAACTTCATGGTTGCAATAATAAATGCCTCCTCATAAGTAAACTCTCTCAAACCAAACCTTCGCCAAATTTAACTTTCAATCACCCCAAAACAAAGGCGACAAACAATGACTTGTAGGTATTTGTCTTAGAATGTCAGGCGTCTCTCTCTCTTCCTCCCTCATTCTGAATCACTGGTTCAGATTGATCCAGACCCGATTTGGATCAATGGTCCTATGATTCAAATTTGTGGATAAACGATCTGCCGAACCAGCTTTTACAACACTAATAAAATTAGAAAAGCTTTAAAATTAAGATGAATCAATTGTGTAGGATTAGGGTTTGGTCTCACTGTCAGCTATCTCCCAATCTATCACCACAAGCATAATATATGGCAAAAACCAAAATTAATCCCACAAAAGGTCTAAAAAAATACAACAAACCAAATATAATCCAAACAAAAATTATGCATAAATAATAACAAAAAAGAAAAAACAAGTACGTAATTAAGAGAAACATACGGATAGTAATTTCCCAAACTGAACAAAAACCTCAGTGATGTCAAAACCCTTCAAGATAGGAACACGTGTCCAAATATTTCGATGACACATCAAGCGTATTTGTTTGGTGGCATTTTTTAAAAGTGGAGCCAAAAGTCCCATCAAAACATTCATCCCATTTTTTTATGTTAACAAATTTGGAAGTGCGTAAATGGGCACTGCCCATCCACGCACGTCCAAAAAAAACTTCCATGCCGGACGATGGAAGCCCACTCTTGGACCACTCTACTTAATTTCTCCTCCCCCACTCTCTTGTTTATTTACCCACTCTCATGTTTATTTTCCCACAAGAAACCCTCCTTCCCCTTGCAAGCCAAAACCCTTGGCACAAGAAACTCTTTTACCCACCAAAATAATCTCCCCCCTCTCTCTCTCTCTAAACTTTCATGGTAGAATAGCCTCTCTCTCACACTAAGTAAATAAAGTGTCTTTCAAATTATGAAATTACATAGTAAATATGTATGAATTTTGCTTATTTGGTATAACACAAATAAGGTTGTGTTAGAGCTATTGACAGGGCGCGCATCCTAATCCAAATTAGTTTTCACATGTCAATGTGCTATTTAGAATGCATGGGGATAATAATAAATCAATATATTTTTCAATATAAATTTAACCATAAAATGTCATATAAAAAACAAGTGCAAATGATGAGAAGGGAGACAGTTTTCCGTACTTCAAAAAAATTCCCAACAACTTATCAAACGCAAGCTCGCAAGCTTCGAAAAAGTTGCAGGCAGCTTATTAAACCCATTACATGGTATTTGCCCATTCCAAGTGTCCATGGACCATGCCCTCAGCGTCGAAGTCCGTTACCGTTAGGCAGGCGCCGTTAACGGCGATGCTGTCTCCTAACGTAACGCCGGTGAGAACGGTCCTGGCCGTTATTTTCATGTCGAATGTGACTTCGTCTTTGAAACCTGTGTGTTTTATGTGGCCGATCTCTTCAACCAGACCGGTAAATAGGCAAAAGATGGGGAAAAAATTGGGGATTTTAGAGGGGTAATTCGGGGAGAGAAGATTGGATTTTAGGGTTTTGCAGCCATGAGAGAAGTTACGTTGAAACGGGAAAGATAAGGGGTTTTTTGGGTATATTGTTATTTGTGGACTGAAAAGAGGTTTTGTGGGGACGGCGGTTTGGTGGAGTGGCGGTTTTGGGGGAGACGCGGTTTTGTTGCAGAGTGGTAGCGCGCTATGTCTGCTCCCGCTTTAGCTCTCTCTCTCTCTCCCTTTTGCTAGACACACGCACTCTCTCCTCTTTTCCTAATCTCTCTCTTCCCACTTCTGATTTTTATAAAAAATTCATTCCAGCTAAGGGGAGGTTCTGCGAGAATTATGGGACAATGGTATTAGCAAAACAGAGCTATTTTTGGGGAGCAATGATCTGAGGCAACGGTTGTATAGCAGCATAATGCAACCACACACTTGTAAAAATCCATGTGTGATATTTGTATGACCTCAAATTTTACACACACACCCTTGTTATCTCAATAATCAATTCAAAAAAAATATATTAAATTTTAAATTGAATTTTAGATATAGTCAAAATAAGCACGCTTCAAAAATGAATCTAGATCATTCATTTTGTGAATTTAAAGATATTAGCCTTTATAAACTAAAAATTATTTTTTTCTTCTTTAACATTGTTCATCTAAAGATAATAAAGGCATCTAAAAAAGTTAGAAATAAAAAAAATCTTTCTAAAGCCTAGATATGCCAAAATGAATGGCCTATATTAATTGAGTTAAAAAATACTTTTCAAGTTGTGTTTTCAATTTTTTCTTTTTTTGTGATTGTCCATTAGAATGAAAAGAGCGTATATTTCAAAATTTGAATCAATCAAATGGTCATAAAGATGGTTTTTAAAGGTTGTTACATCATATTACTATACAAGAGTTGCATGAAATCAATGTTCATTTTTGGGAACCACTTGTATCAGTTTTTTATAGAAAAAGTTTATATAGAGCCGAGGTTCTAAACAATCAAATTGGAACCCACTTCAAAATTTTCAATATAAGAGGTTGTTTTGATGACCAAATATCTTCAAATTGATCACCTCAGCATCAACATGCATATACATGAGAAAAAAATGGAGTTTAAGTTTTGAAAATAGTATATCTTGTAAAGTATTTTTCGACTGTCAACTTTCAAGATTTTTATAGATCTACGCGATCTACACTGTTTTTGAAGCTTTAAATTTTATAATTAGAGATGAAAATATATCTTAAAGCTATCACAAAGATTTTCAATGTTAAAACTATATTTCTCGACACTTTTTGAAGGTGCGCTCTTGATTGTTTAGAGCCTGGGCCATGTAAAAACCGCACCCTTCTTTGATTGACCATTTTTTAGAAGATAATTTTAGTGAGAGAGAGGTCTATTGTAATTTGGTTTCCAATTGATATTTAACATTATTATACCGATTGAAAAAACATATGCGATTTTGTATGGATCTCTAGAGTGGAGTTTAACCCTTGAAAGAAAGTTGAGTTGGCTCGTGACTTCAAATTCCCTAATTTTGGTCCCAATCAAATGGAAGTTTATGTTCACCTTGCACAGTGAGCCATGGTGATAAAGAAAATTAAAAGAATGATGTGTAATTTTCTGTGGAGGTCTTTTGGAGAAGAAATGAAGTATCACTAACTTAAGTGGGATCATGTTTGTACCTCTAAGAGTGAAGGTGGTATTAACATTAGAAAGATAAAATATATGAATAAGGTATTGTTTTGTAAGTGGTGGTGGAGAAGTTTTCAGTATATAAATCAGCTTTAGTTTCAAGTTTTATCTTCGAAATATGATCTGGATAGGCAGGGAATGTAGTTACGAGGGGGTAGAAATAGAGATATGTCTTCTCTGTGGACGTCTATTTACAGATGCAGGCATATGATTGCGAGTTATTTTCGTTGAAATGTTGGTTGTAGTGACAACATCTCTTTCTGACATCATAAGTGGATAGGTGATGTCTTTTTGAAGCTTACTTATCGAGAATTTTTTGCAAAGGTTTCACAACTTAATGCTAAGGTTTCTGATATGGTTAAAGTGAGAGATAATCGTGTTGTTTGGAGTAATAATTTCCCATATAATAGGCTGAGTAAAGATATTTATCTTCAATAGAACGATTTGATGGGTATCATGGATTCGGTTTATATTTCCCAAGGAGCAACAGATGAAGTGATTTGGGAAGTTGAGTTCGATGATGTATTTTCGGTCAAGTCTTGTTATAGGCTCTTTTTTCACGATCGATGGAGATGACATTTACCTGCTGCAGCCAAAGTATGAAAATGACCTGGTCCCCATAAGGTGTAGGTGTTTTTATGGTTATCTATCCAAAATAAAATTTTGGCAATGGATAATTTGATTAAGAGGAGTAAAATTTTACCTAACATATGTTTAATGTGTACAGCAGATGAAGAATCTGGAGAGCATCTTCTCATCCACTGCCATGTTACCTTGAGAATTTGGTACTGGTTATTTGGGCTACTTGAGGTTCATGCTTCACTACCCCAATCTGTGATGGGTTTAGTGTCACAGTTAACCTTTAATCATTTACCATCCGAGAGTATTTTGGTGTGGTAAATAGTCAGAGGGGCTACTCTATAAGAACTATGGAAAGAAAGAAATAGACGGACTTTTGAATAAGAGAGTTTATATTTTGATAAACTGCTAAGTAAAGTCAAACTGTCTATTTGGTCTTGACTCTCAGTTACTAAGGAGGGTTGGGGAATTTCACAACCAGATGTTCTATTAAATTTGCCAAATTTGTTTTTGATGGGTAGAGCAAAGATGAAATGAGACCGAGGAGTATTTGAAATAAAGACCTATGTGATCTTTTGTGGGGAATATATATATATAATTTTTTTTTTCTTCACCCCTTTATTTTGGCAAAAGATCACTTACATGTGGTCTCTATTATAATAAGATAAATTTCAAAATAAAATTAACATAACAATAAAATTCATACCGAGTCACCACCATATTTACTAGCTTCAATCTCGAACCGGGAAAGCAAATTTCGGCCAAGCCACACTAATGGAACATGAACCCATTTGATCACAAACTCAAACCTTAGGTGAATTCTCTTAGCAACTTAGTTTGAGAGAGATGGATTCTCTTTTTGCTAAACCCTAAAACCCCTAGCCATAAATTCATATTTGAGAGATAAGAGAGAGAAAAACTCCATAACCTAAACCCTTAGGTTCTTTCACAATGTGGGAGTGAGAGATCAAACATGAGCGAGAGAAACTTTTTTAAGAGAGAGAAATAGAAAGATAAGATGTACAGATTTTGGGTAGAGACAATCCCTTTTTATAAGCTTCGAATAAGATTATGATTTCTTAGGGTTTTCTTTGGCTTGTCTCATCTTGTAAGATTGAACATAGACCGTCGATCAATGGTGACTTGTGGGGTGAGAGATCTGAGTCATCCATTCCATAGATAGGCCATCAACATTATGGAAGGTGCATGAACCATTATCTTCTTTTCCTAAACTATTTTCTCATAAATAGAAATTAAATAAATTAAATCTAATCAAAATATTGTGCATACCATAAAATAACACAAGTCTACTCAAATCTTTCCACAAAATCTTTCAAAAATATATCAAGTCAATATCTGCCAACCATATGGCCACATTCCATATCACCAAAAAATAGGAGGCACTCAAGGGAGGCACTCATAGGCCCCACTTTTTAAAAATATGGCGGGCCAATGTGTACAATGGCCCTCATGATATTTTTATATATTTAAAATTAATAAAAAGATTTTAGAATATTATTTGAATATTTAAACAATTGTAAAATCAATATATTTAATTTTATAAATCCCAAAAGTATAAATAAAATATCTATAATTTCCATCATAAAACAAACACAATTAAATTAATTTGATGGGAAAATGATCCATATGGTTTAGGAATCAACAATCATGGGACACTCCACCTTCAACTGTGGACTACATACCACACTTGCTTTATCAGACGGACCCAATGTTTTTCATGACCCACAGTCCAAGCAGAGGTTCATTAGCGGGTCACCAAAGTTCGGCAGATGAGCCAAGGGATGGCAATCCTAGTTGGATTTCAGGTCCTCCCCTAGAGACAAGTCAAGGACACCAAGACCTTATGCGACCGTAGTTCTATGACGCATATGGGTATCTGTCGTACATGTGCTTCACCCTAAAAGGTGGATTTCTGGCTTTTTCGAACGATCTATCGATATGCATGCCGTGTGATGATACATAGATGAGGTTTTGACCCCTGTCTCTGTAGGCCACCATCACACACAAGTGTCACACAGTTTCTTGGCTCACTCATCCGCGCATGTTCTCCGACCTCATCAAGGGCTAACTCATAAACCCTCATAGATTTGTTCTTTATGCCCAGGTAACATGGGTTTTTTCCAACCGACCTGCCTAGATCGTTAAGCACAGATCGGTATCAGCAAACCATCATTTTCTTAGTATAGTTCACGAGGGACCACACTCCCACTAAGTTCATCTTCCATTATATCATTTCATTTTACAAGCACTCATAAGGCCTTTAAAGGCCACATAAACCCAACAGTATTTGGGTGGCACCAGAGAGTGGGAGATTTAAGTTAAATTTTGATGGGAGCCCTCTAGGTAATCCAGGTTTGGCAGGCATTCAGGGTGTGGTGCGAGACTATTTTGGAGAAGTCATCTTCTCATATGTTGGCCCTATTGGTATAGCCACAGCTAATTGATCGGAGTTATGGGCTTTGTTGCAAGGGTTAAAAATTTGTATATCTAGAAACATCGAGAATATCTGCATTATTGAAGGAGATTCATTGATCGTAATTAATTGGTGTAAGAAGGAGCAGCGTATTACATGGGAACTAAGGTCTAGCTGGTTGCAGATTATGGATCTGGTGGCTTTACTTTCAATTTCTTTTTGTCAGTCTTTCGCGAGGTAAATTTTTTGGCTGACTTTTTCTCTAAAAGGGGGCCTCTTTGTCTGCTCTAGCTATCTCCTCTGATGTAATTTCTTTTGAATAGATTTTATAAATAAAGTCAAGAATATTTGTAAAAAAAAAAAACATAACTCTCTCTCTTCAAGTTCCTTAAACACAAATCACTCTCTCTCTTACTCTTTTGCAAAACATAGTTGGGAGTGTATACAATGAGATCATTTACCTTTGGAATAGGGAGGTCACAATTACTTACAAGCATCCAATGTAAAATTTGATAGTTGGGTGTGTCACAAAGTTCGAAAAAAATTCTTTTAAAATTTGAGCTTTTTCAATAAAATAAATACAGCCACCAAATTTTATATCCAACAATCAAGATTTATTATAACCACTATGTACCGAAGGTAAACATTCTCATTATATTCTTTCCCTACATGGTTCTCTCTCTTGCTAAACTTCTCTCTCCCACAAAACATAGCTCTATCTCTCTCTCTAGCCAAAGCCTAAACATAGCTCCCATTCTCTCTCTAGCCTTTTGTTGAACATAGCTCTCTCTCCTACAACTGTATAACATATTTGTTAATTGTGTATAGCTAATAGTAACATACACGCCCATCCTTAAGGGCTCTATCTTTAAAAAAAAATGAATGTTTTCACTGGTTTCAATAGCCTTGTCAAAAACTAAATATCGTTCCTTGATTTTGGTTAAAGTAGGCATAATCTTTTTTCTGTTGCTGCCTAGGCTATGCTCCCGCGAGGGCAACACTATGTGTATACTCCCTCGATCAAAGCACTTGAAGATTTCGTTGGTCTAAGATTTGGGAAACCATATGAGAATTACTAGATGATTATTTTTAAAAGAATAAGATTGAATTTTGAGTTTTAACACTTAGATCTAGTATGTTAAAAATTGAGGCAGTTGTTTGGTTTTTTTTTAGTACGTGGAGAATTTATTTCATAAAGTTTTTAAACTGAGATTAGTCTATGAGTTGTAGAGATTACATCCCCAAAATGTAAGATTTAAAAGGTATCCGTAGTGCATGTTTTGGTCAAAGGGATAAATAGATAGTATACTCCCGAGGGAGTAGGAAACCTTTTGGCAAAAATATATCGTAAAACTAATTAAAAATTAATTGCACTGCAGTAACTAAAAATGTGCAACTGTATCCTATGTACACTGTTAAACTTGGTCTAAAGTGGTGCTATATGGACAGTGTGTCTCACCAAAGGGATCTAGTCCTTTGACATTGAAAGGTTCATACTGCTAGACATTCATGAATATTATTATTTGGAAATGAAGTATTGTACCTTTTAGTACATATATAGTATTATGGTCTTTTTAGTATAAGAAATAGGCACCTCAAAAACATATGTCGTGTGTTGACATGTGACACCAGTCAAGGGCTAAAGTGGCATTGTGATAGTGTACTAATATTAAGGGTGGCAATGGCTAAGGTCAGGTCCCGGTTGACTTGGACCCAGATCCAACCAATACCCAACTCAGGTCCAAGGTTTTGGACCTAACCCCAACTTGATTTGTTTATATGTCTAGAACCTAATAAAGACATTTTGGAAAAAATATTCAAAAAAAAATATTTCATATATATATATATATATATATAGGCAAATTTATCAAAATATTATATATTTAAAAAAGATTATATACACGTATGTATGTGTATTTTAAATATATATATGTGTGTGCGTTGGGCCGACCTAGACCCGGATCCGACTCGGGTCCAGGGTTTTGGACTTGGACCCAACCCATCAGGTCCAAAACTTACTAGAACTAGACCCGGATCGGGTCGACTTGGACTTGATTTCCACCCCTAACTAATGTGTGTGTGTGTGTTCGGGTTGGGCCAACCTAGACCCGGATCCGACTACGGTCCAGGGTTTTGGACCCGGACCCAACCCATCAGGTCCAAAACTTGGACTAGACCCAAGCCCGGATCGGGTCGACTTGGACTTGATTTCCACCACCAACTAATATGGCATGGTTATGATGTGATTCTTATTTTAAGAAGGAAGTTTGGACACTGCGAATGCTTCTTCCAATCTCCAACCAGTGTAAAACATATCATGAGTTTAGTTTCTTTGGTATAAGTTATAGAAGAAGATCATAGAATTGTGAGACATGGTATTCAACTACCATAAGTTTCTGAATTAGAGTAGTTTTTTCCAAGCATATATAGAAGCTTCTTCTTCTTCTTCATTTTTTTTTTTTTTTTTTTTTGTGCTAGGTAAAGAAGAGGTTGATTTTCGTTCTTTTTTCCGTGTAAAGAAGACACTACCTTCATTTTTATTTTTTTTGTTTTTGGTAGCTAAGAATTTTCTAATAGATTTAGTTTATCAGCTTATTGGAGGATGTGCCGGATTCACCTTGTGCTTGCAACCTTTGCCACCATTCACCAGGGCAGGGGTTTCATGAAATTATGGATATTATTTGTGGAAGGTTCTGTCACTGGGGGGATTTGTATAGAGGGGTTATGGATCATAAGATGAATTCTTAGTTAATTGATCTCCTGTGGAAAATATTGATTGATCGCATGCTTAAAAAATTACAGGTTTCTTTGGATCATCACAAAACATAACTAAATTTTGTGTGTTCAGGCATATTCAGAGTGTAATCAGAGTCTCTAGTTTAAAGATGGAAGGCATTGCAATGGTTACTCTTGGCATGTAACAACTTCGAGAATGAAAAAAGTATTTCACTAATTGAGGCATCATTGCCTTCTACACAATGTACTAGCGGAATTAAAATGGCCAAATACCTCTATAGAAGAGAAAGTGGCAGTGTTGGTTCTCTCTTAAAAACACAGAGGAGTTCACAAAATTTTCAATAGAAAATATTGGACAGTAAAAAACCAAATGATTACACTACAATGGACTCCACCCAATTCGGTAGCAGCCATGAAAGAATAACTCTCTCTTGTTTTTTTAGTTACAGGGGAAATTACATTCAATGGACATATAGATTTGAATTTTGAACCCCTGTCCTTTGGCTTCTTCCTCCACTTTCATTGCCTTTAACCTGCCACAAAAATAAGCATTCTGCATTTATCATGCCTTGAACATTTTTCCTATGGGACTCGCTTAGCAAAAAACCCTCTGCAACAACATCAACATTGACAAACAACAACAGTGACAAAGTAACAAAATGTCCTCTGGTTTTCTCATGGAAACTGGAAAGTGCCCCCAATCTGTGTGGTCCCCTTAGGAGGATTGATTGCTATCCAAAGTAGCGAAATAGTGATGGCAATCAGGCCCGACCATACAAAAACAATTGTGGGTGTCCTTCCCCTTCGGCCCATCAACCCTTTAGCGAATGGATACAGGTGTGCCAACACCCAGAAACTGAAAAACACCCCTCCCAAAAGCTTGCTCCATTGTGGTATCTGACTGTAAATGGTCCTTGAGAACCCAACTGCAATTGCTATCAAATTCACCATCATGATTGTTATGGGTGGGATCATTAAAGAGGTCCACTTTACCATGTAGAGATCAGCAAACATGTCGTCATTATCGTCCCCTCCCGACTTAGTAGTCAGGGTAAAGGAAATCTCTATTCCTGCAATCACCTTTAGAAGCCCTTGCACCACGGCAGCAAGGTGTGCGCTTGTTCCCCCGATGAGCCAGAACTGTTCATTTCTCCACCATTCTTCTAGCCCAATGCCCGACCACTTCACCTCGAGTATGGCCAAGAGAGTGAGGGTGATGGTGATTATGAGGAGATAGACAAGGAAGGTGACATTTAGGGTTTGAACTATGAAGTGACCGGAGAAGAGAGAGAGGGCCGGAAGGAAGCAATAGACAATCAGGAAGATGGAGGTGAAGGGATAGATACCTACATTGAGGTAGGCTATCCTCTGGAGAATCTTCATCTTTGTACTGGCGAGTAATGCATTGTTGCGAGAGAAGAATATCTCGACTGAACCAGTGGCCCATCGAAGCACCTGGTGTAGCCTGTCGGTGAGGTTGATGGGTGCACTCCCTCTAAACGCGTCACGCTTTGTGATACAGTAAACCGAGCGCCACCCCCTGTTATGCATCCTGTATCCTGTGACCACATCTTCTGTTACCGAGCCATAGATCCAACCCACTCTATCACCCCACTCGGTCTTGTCTTCATACCAACACGAGATAACAGATACGGCCTCGGCCACTGTATGTGCATCAAGGGGCTCACGAGGGACGCAAAGGGCTCCTGGGGGCCGCCCGTGCCGCACAGCAGGGTGGTCCGCCAGCGGCCTGCCCTGGTACTCAGCGACACGTATGGATTGAGCCAAGATGGTTGAGTTTCCAAACCTCTTTGGATGGATGGCGGCATCGAGCTCGTCATCCTCATTGTCTCTCAGTGCCTGAGTCTCAGAGTCGACTGGGGCGCTGTGATCCTTCTTCTTTTTGCCGAGCCACGATCGAGTAGAGTCTTTGGGGGGGTCAAAACCGTAGAGCGCAAAGCGTCGGAAGAGGCACCCTGTGCCCACATAGACTGGGCCTTGTAAGCCATCGAGGGCACGCATGTTTCCGTCGAAGAAGACCGTGTTATGATTAGCATATCTATCAGAGGGGTCGATGCCTTCGAAACGCTGGGGAAATTGAATATAGCATATGGTATCCCCTCCCCTATCCATCATGAAACACATTCCTTCTCGGATGGCAAGGCAGTTGTAGATGTAGTGGTCGCAGTCGAGGTTGAGTATAAATGGGCCATTGGACATCACGGCTGAGGCTCGAACCAAGGCGTTCATGGCGCCAGCCTTTTTGTTGTGGTCGTAGCCGGGGCGCTTCTCACGGGAGACGTAGACGAGCATAGGAAGGCGGATGTCGACGTCAGTGAAGTCGATGATTTTCTCGTCAGTGCAGCCGAGAAGGGGATCACTGCTTGGGGCCTTGAGCATCACCTGTGTAAAGAGCAAACAGTGTTCGATGGCAATTAGCATTTGGCAATGGCAATGCTATGGTGGGGCTGGGCTCGTCTGTCTCATGCAATTGCCTCTAGGCTGGTCTCGTGTGCAAATTGTATGTATGTGGGTGTGTCTCGAATATGCATACCTGAAGGATCCCTGCATGGTCACCCTTTGAGTGGTCCGGGCCCGGGACGGCCCACGACCCAGGCCAGTGGGTCCCATCAGCCATCCACGTCGCCTTCTGCACCTTGAGTGGCTCTAAGGGGTCGCCTCCACTCTCCCTCATGTGCTTCAACATCTTCATCTCCTCCCTTGCATTAAATGCATCTGACCTCCTCCTAATTGAATCCGGTAAACTGTTAATCCTTACCTTGAACTCATCATACTCCCTCTTAACCCTCCTCCTGTCCTTCACAAAATCCGACCTCAACTTATTCTTTGTAGGGTCCCCTTTCACGTTAAAATAACTATCTGGGTTCCTCGGTTCTATCTCGTGCTTTCTACAGAATGGGACCCACACATCAGCAAAGCTCGCAGCCTCAGCCATGGCTTCGAAGGTAAGGAGGGCCCCACCATCATCCGAAACATAGCATGAGAGCTTCTCGACCGGGTAATCAACAGCGAGGATCGACAAGATAGTGTTGGCTGTGACCAAGGGGGGCTCCTTGTCTGGGTCCGCCGTTGAGACAAAGACATCAATTCCTGGTAAGTCTGAGCGGCCGGTGGGGTTGGAGGGAGAGGGCATGTCGAACTTGTCTCTAAGGACCGAGAGGTCAGTGGCTCTGTTGATGGGGCAAAGCTTCGGCATCTGGTCGAGGAGCCATGAGAAGGCGAACCATAGCTCGCACACGATGGACATGCCCCATAACCACATTGCCTCCTCATTGGGGTGGCGAACTCGCCATATGAGAAAGAGGATCAGAACCACAAAACGGATGAAGATGAGGAGACGATATGGGCTGATGATGGCTGCTGGGATTTGGATTACGCGTGTCAGGGGCTTCCATGGCTTGTCTGCAAAGTCTGACATAGGGCCTCCGGCCCCCATTCCGTTATCTGGAATATCAAGAAAAAGTGAGTGGCAATGAATGTCGTATTCTAGGGACAGTATAGTCAATTGTGAGTGTCATGAGCATAGGTGAGCGTATTTTGGTCTATTTATTTTTTGTGGTATTTTAATGGGATTAACAATGCCATACAAGGGCAATATGAAAATTGGCGCATATATTTAAGAGTATCTTAGTCCCTCTTTCATAGGGGCATTGCATATGATAGCATTAACACTTTGGTTCACCTCTTAAGTTAATGGAATGATGAATTAGAGTTGCAACCTCTTGTAAGTGTATCTCAGTCTTTTATGTTTTCTTCATCACTCCGAGTCTCCATAGAGCTATCTATCTTAATGAAAATTATACACTAGGACCGTTTACCTTTATTAAAAGAAGGTTACAATTATCTTTAATCGTCAAATGTGAGATCAGATGGTTGTTAGTTTCATCGTTTCCAATTGAAGTGTACTAATTTTTTCTCATACTTGTGATAAATCTCTAGCCATCCGATTTCACATCAGACGGTTCACATCAAACGGCTAGGACCGACTATTTTGGCTCATTTCATACATGTTATTGAAATCATTTTGATACCATACTCATGCCCCCTTTAGCCCACATGGTTTTATGGGTGCAAAGAAGCATTAGTTGTCATATAATACATGCACGGGAAGGCTCCAAATATACATTGTAATCACTACCAAGCAATGGTGCCTAAAAAACTTCTCTAACAATTAAGAAATTCTGATCTTGTGAAGTTACCGGATTTTGATTATGCGAAGTCTCAATATACATAATTACGATGATAATGATGTTGATGATGATAAAAGAAAATTTAAGGGGGAAAAAAAAAACGAGCACATAAAATCCACTCGCTCCCTCAGGCAAAGAGTTCATTGAGTTTTTTTTTTTTTAAAAATTTAATATGAAATTTTGTGATCAATTTAAGAATCAACATAAATTTACTTTTCAAGCCAAAAAATGGACGTTTAGTTGTTCAGTACTTGGATCTTGCCTTCTAAAAATTGAACGGTCTTTTTTCATTCTTGGGATATTTTATTCTTTGAGGTTAGTAGCTAGGCTTAAGAGGTTACATCTCAAAATTTCTGGGTGCTAAAAGGGTTTTGCTAGAGGGAGTAAATGGACAGTATGCTCCCACTGGAGCATAGAATCTTTTCAAAAGAAAAAAAAAAAAAAATGATCTCCCCCATCCAAGAGCTAAAAGGAAAAAAGAAAAAGAAAAGTTTGTTGATCTCCACTGTCCATCAGAAAGATCGAGGGCTTACCATCACCACTGTAGACATTATCCTTTGGCCAAAATGCATTCCCGTACCCGTACGTGCCCTTTGTCTCAAACAACCACCTATTGTGATCAAAATCCCCTGTTTGGCTCCTCATCAACAATGACTTGCTTGGCGTCATAACTGACATCCTCCTATCCATCTTTCCTCCACCCCCTTGAGGTGCAGGCAGCGGCAAAGCGCCAGCCGAGAAGTCGTGCATGCCATGGCCGCCGTCGTCATCATCATCAAAATCACCCACCTTGTAGGGCTCCTTACAACCAGGGCAATTTCCGCTGTCTTTTTGGGCATCGAGATAACAATCTCGGCATATCTTGAAGCCACATTCACATGGGCCGACGTCATGGCCTCGCTCGTCACGCATGGCCTTACCATCGCATGCAGGCATGGCACATGCCGACCCCTTGGCACCAGCCATCTGGGGATGGGTCACCTCTGAGTCGATCACCTTCAAGGTAGAAAAACATCCAATATAGCATTACAATAAAGAAATCTAACGAACAAAAGGAATAAGAATGTCTTTTTTTAACATAATAAACAAATCGCAATCACTTTTAGCAGTTAGATATGGAATTGAAATGTTGGAGGTGTGCAATTAATCATGCCATATGTATATATGTTCTCGGATTTTATATAGGAAGAAGATACCTCTAGCTAACCAATTTTACATAAAAAAAACTACAGGTAATCGTGATGTCATTATACCACGTAAAAGGATCTTACACTGTGCAATCCCAAGTATAATATGTTATGTAAGGTCACATTAACAACCATGACCATGTGGTTTATCACCATCCAATCGCCTAGTTAGAGTATCGTGGAGAGAGTAGAGATGGTAGAATAATTACGAAAAACAAAAAAAAAAACAAAAGGAAAGGAATTATGAAATTTCTTTGAAGGGGAACTATACTATATTCTATGTATGATCAGAGTATCAGGGTCATCAAGAAAGGTTTGGACGGTGTTAAGGGGGTGTGGCATGTATAATTGAATCAGTGACATACATCACCGTCCAAAACTTTGGTCGGGCTGTGATTATTGCCATGATAATATACTTTTATGATCCATTGCCATGACACATCGTCAATCATTTGAAAATTTATATTTTAAACTTTCTACCCAAAGAATAACATATTCTCTCGATTTTAAATCTAACAATCAATAATAATTATAACCTCTTCCTATAAAAAAATAAATAGCCTCATCCATACATTTCCTCCTAATATAGTGAGACTTTGAAACAATATTTTGTTAAAAATGGGGGACTTCCAAAAATGATCATTGCAATGGCCGTAATTTGATAAGATGGCAATCATTCATTTTCCACCCATCTGTTCTGAAAAATTAAAAACACATGATAACAAGCGTTAGTTTCTGGTATAACAACTGTTATCTTCATAAATGCTCGTTATTTGGATAAGATTCATATTGTTTCCATACAACTAACATTAGGGGTGGCAACTGGTTCGGTCACATCTCGGTCTAGACCTGGACTTAGAAACAATGACATGGGACCCGGACCTGGATCTGAAAACAAAAATATAGTGTTGGACCCGGACCCGATCTGATCCAACCCAAAACTTAAAAAATCTATGTATTTAACTATATTTCATGCGTTGGGATCCAAAAAAGATTACTGAACGAACCCGGAGCTGAAGGTCCAATATTTGGACCCATACCAGCTTACCCCTTGGATCCTGGGTCGGGTCCCAATCCATTTCCACCCCTAACTAAAATCTTGTTTCATCAACCAATTAAGATAACGGGCGACGGGGCATCTCTATTATTATATTATAATGTAAAGCCAAAATCACATTAAAACAACGCAACGGACCATAACGAGTGGTTAGGCATCACAATTATAATGGAGAGCCTGGTATGACCAAAATTAAGGTGCGGCAATGGGCCGGTGTTAGGCAGATTAGGCCCCGACAAGCTCGAAAACTAGCTTGGGCCCGATCCGATCTATTGGAAGGGCCGGGCCTTGGTATGCCAAGCATGGGCTGAGCCCATCGGCTGCCCAGACATGCTGTTCAGCCAATTGCCACCCCTAATGGAAGTAAAGCCCTTGATTTGAGATCATGACTCACCTTGTCCATGAGATGTGCACGAGTAACGCTATTGAACCCGCCGGTAAAAAGAGAATTCGACACATATTGCTCCTCGGCCTTGGCCGCGACGGAGGACTCGGCCGTCATCGGTTGATTATCGGGGGTAGGGGGGATGTGGACCGTGTAGTTTGTGTAGTCCGCACTGATCTCCCCGGACATGTCTAGGTCCTCTCTGGAGAGGCTCACATACCGCCCGCTTGACGTGCGGCGGGCGAATTTCACAGTTTGGCTGCTGGTGCTGGAGTTGGAGTTGGGGGCCAGGGGGGGAGTGCGGCCGCTTTGGGTGCCCGCACCACCCGGGGTGCGGATGGCCTTCTTGGAGGGCTGGTGGGATAGCGACGCCATTGCGCCCGAGGCCTCTCGCGATCAAGATCAAGACAACTGTTCGACTCTAAATCAACCGTTCTCCAAATCAATTCCCTCCCCCTAAAAACGTTTCTCTATCGATCCCTGGATCACTACAACAACAAATCTACGTACATGAATAACAAATGCACCACTCTCTCCATCGATAAATCTCTCTCTTTCTGTGGGCAATAAAGAGGATTAGAAAACTGTCTCAATTCCCTCTAAATGCATCAAAATCCAAACTCTTTCCAACTTTTTTGATATCTTCTCTGGTTATTTGTCCAGACTTCATTATCCTTCTGCAGCTTCAAAGCAAAGCCAAGATTCAATACTCTAACCTCAAAAACCAGGAGAAGGCGCAATTTTTTTTTCTCTTCTTTTTGATCAGAAAATCACAGTGAAATCCTGGGGCTCCATGACTGATCCAAAAAACACAGAGATCAAAGAATTGGAAGATCAGAAGCTCCTAGATCACAATGTGCCATCTTTGGTTCACGTATAAACAGCATTTCTTCAAAACCCATTTCTTATCTCTAATCTGTACGCCATTAGAAGAGCCCCAGATAAAAAATATATAAAAAATTACTAAAAAAACCAAGAGAATCAGGTTTATGTGATAAAAAGGAATTGGCAGTATGGGGAGCACGTCTTAGAGAGAGAGAGAAGAGAAGGTGGTGGAGAAGGTGTTGGGGAATATGGGGATAGTATTAAATGTTTGGCCAAGTCAAGCTTTTTTTTTTTAACTGTAAATTGATTTTTATTTCTTTTTATTGTTTGAGAAATTGTGGGAGGAGTTTGTGGGGGTGTGTATAAAAAGGACTGGGTCGAAGGTGCATCGAAATCCACTGGTTTTAGAGAGAGAAAGCGTGAGTTGCGGTGGAGAGAAGATGGGAGAGTTTGTGGAGAGAGAGGGGAGGGAGCTGGCTTTGCGTTGGTAGCACCACGCCTTACTTCATTTTCTTAATTTGGGAGCTGCATGCTCTCTCTCTCTTCTTTCTCTCACTGCAACTGCGTGCTATCTCTCTCTTCTTTCTCTCACTTCAAGTGCGTGCTCTTTCTCTCTCTCACTGCAACTGCATGTTCTCTCTTTCTCTCTCATTTTGGGAGCTGCATAGTGTTGTGCCATGTTCTCTCTCTTATTTTGGCACTGCAACTGCATGTTCTCTCTCTCTCTACATAGCGTTGTGCAATGTTCTCTCCCTTATTTAGGGATGAGAGAGGTACGTAGTGTTTCTCTCTCTTATTTTGGGAGGTGCATGGTGTTGCGTTGCGGCAGGTCTTCTGACAATGCGAGCTACTGTTTAGGTGGCAGCTGGGCCAATGATTTGCACGTAATAGGGTTTTTGGCAAGGGCCACAGGGCTGGTAATGGGGCTAGGGCTAGGTCCTGGGCCACAAAATTTGCACGAGGGTTAGGGCTAGACAAGGCTGGCCCAACCGCAATGGACCGGGGACCTGAATCGTAGACCCAACCCAAGTCGGCTGGCCCAACCGCAATGGACCCAGGACCTGAATCGTAGACCCAACCCAAGTCGGCTGGCCCAACCGCAATGGACCCAGGACCTGAATCGTAGACCCAACCCAAGTCCGGGTACGGGTAAAAAAAAATTGGATCCAACGAGTTAAGTATATTTGGACCCGAACCATTATTTGGGTCCGGGTCCGATTGTGCTTGGGTCCCACATATATTTTAAGGTCTTAACTTATGAAAAATAGCTAAAGTATATTCAAACACATATATATTTGAATTTTTGGATTGGGTCCTAGTTTCACATTAGATTTTTGGGCGTAAGTCTGGATCTTGTTACTTTGGACATGGGTCCAAGTCCAGCCGAACTTCGACCCTGAGTTGACCTGACCCGTTTCCACCCCTAGCCCAACCCAATTCTATTTTATTTTTTTCGTTTTTTTCTTTTTCTTTTCTCTCAATTTGTTAAGATGGGCCTGGCCATGCCTAACATGGACCAGGATCTCTCTAGCCCGGCCTAGTCTAGGGTCAGTCCGGCCCGTTGTTAACCCTAGGCAACCATGGTTAAACTCGATGCTCTGAATAATACACGAACTTCAGTGAATGGAAGAAAGTTCATACAGAATGCGTACAAGGTGTACTGCATAACCCCCTTAGAAAAGTTGTTCGGATGTAGAAAAATCCTCTAATTAATAATCATGACCTCTAAAAGTTTTTATAAGGTTGCAACATTAAACGATCCAATTAAAGCGCATCTCAAAATTTTATTATAACATGTAATTTTGATGTAAAATTTTTTAAGATTATTTAAAAAGAAAAGTTTATATAAAACCGAGGCTCTAAACAACCAAATTTAAGCGCACCCCAAAAATTTCACTAGAAAAAGTTGTTTTGATGCCCAAATATCTTCAAATCGACCATCTCGACATCAAGATGCATAGACATGAGAAAAAAATGGATTTCAAGTTTTGGAAATAGTGTATTTTGTAACACATTTTTAGACGGTCAATTTTCAAGATTTTCAAGTTTTCATGGATATGTCGATCTACATATAAATAAATATAAAAATATACTTTAAAGCTATCACAAAGATTTTCAATATTGAAACCACATTTCTCGACATTTATCTAAAAATATATTTTTATATCTAATTTTAAAATTTTAAACTCCAAAAATAGTTAAAATCAAGTAGATCTATAAACATATGAAAATCTTGAAAATGGACGGTCTAGATAATATTTTCCAAGATACACTATTTATAGGACTGAAAATATTTTTTTTTTTCATATTTATACATCTCGATATCGAAATGATCAATTTGAGAATTTTCAACATTAAAACAACATTAAAACAACATTAAAACAACATTTTATATGAATTTTTTATGCACTTTTTTATTTCTGCATTTTTAAGGTTGCAACCTTATATAAACTTTTTCCATATATATATATATATATATATATATATATATATATATATAGAAAAACAAAGTACAACTATTTTCAAGATCTCCCATTGTTTATAAGTTTACTCGATCGTCACCCCTTTGGAAGTTTAAATTTTATAATCATGGTGGAAATGGATTTCATGTAAGGATTTTCAACCATCAGAACTGCATCTTAAGGTAGGGGTTTAGTAGTGCTTCTTACTTTGATTGTTTAAAGTTGTCACCTTGTGTAAACAATACCTTACATTTTTCTTCAAGGGATAACCATTGGGCTCGTCTGTGAGTGGATTGGGATAACTGCAGGTGGCAACGGGCTGGACAGCCCAGCCTAGCTCTAAAAATATAGGGTAGGGGCCGCGAACGGGTTAGGGTCAAACCAGTGCTGGCTAGTTTCGACCAGGCCATCTTTTTTTTTTTTTTTTTCATTTGTTTTTGCCCCCGCCCTGCCCTAACAAGGCCAAGGCTGGGCCTAGACCAACCCTATGAGTGCAAGGACTGGGTCAGGACCAAGGTTGGCCCGCCCTGTTGCCACCTTTAGGGATAATGTCTTCTCTCTCTCATTTTGGGGACCCCAAGGGCATTCAGTTTACCCCAACTTTGGTGCTCAATATGTTTGGCCCAAACAAAAGAACTCCCAAAAAGAGCTTATTTTGAGAAATGGACATAAAACCCTTATGAATATTGGAATTCAAAAGAAGCATCCTGTAAGTCAGATTGTACACTTATGATCTCTTATTTTTCAATTTACCCTTACTTTGGATAAGTGTTTTAAAAATCGACGACCCGATCTAGATCGGGTATTGATGTCACAGCCCGGATCTGACTTATTAACGTTTTTCTATTAAAAATTTTCTGTTGGTCCATGAATTAAACAATCCAATCTAGATCGGGTATCGATGTCACAGCCCGGATCTGACTTATTAACGTTTTTCTATTAAAAATTTTCTGTTGGTCCATTAATTAAACAATCCGATCCAGATCAGGTATCGACGTCACAGCCCGGATCTTACTTATTAACGTTTTTCTATTAAAAATTTCCTATTGGCCCATGAATTAAAGCCCCCAAACCACTTATGTCAACGTGCACAATACCACTTTTACACTCAACTTCTTACATCAGAAGATGAAAACCACTTTTACAAACTTCTTACATCACAAGATGAAAACCCACCAACACAGCGATGCAACGACATCGAATAGTGTGGGATGGTTTGATTGTTTTATAGGACATGTTCTTCCCACAACGCTTCGAATGTGGAACAACTTTCTAATACACTTTTGCTTACGCACGGTGGTGTATGCCCATCGTGAATAAGAAGGGTATACGCCCTAGGGTCGCAATTAAATTATACGATGAAAAAATAAAAAAAATTAAAAAAATAATAATTGGATGCCCACCACCTCTATCTTTCACCAAAAACAACTAAATTTACTTACCTAAAAAAACATAAAAACTCTATTAGGCTATTATCTCATGGGATCATTTCATTATATGATTAATAATTAATTAATTAGTTAATTGGGATTAAAAAATTAGTACTAACTCATAGGATATTAAAAATAATAATAATAATAATAATAATAATACTAATTGTAGTCTATTGAACATTAAAAAAATATTACTTTAGAATATATTTTAAGAGAGAAAAATAACACTAACTCATACCACATTAGAATTTATATCAAGTTGCTTTATCAATTATCCCACATTGCAAATATGATTTTTCTTTAATTTATTAATAATCAAATCTTGTATTTTATTTATATTATAAATTTCGAAATATATTATTTTTCTTATAATTGTAAATAAGAATTTTAAATTAGAAGATATTATAAGACATTTTGTATTTTTATTTGTATAATAAAGTAATTATAAAATATAAAGTTATACACCAGCAACTTTAATTTCAATATATATTATTAAAGTTAGTTAGGTTGTAATAATTTTCGATGAGTAAAATGAATTAATAAATGTTTGATACTTTGATGTGATACTAATTTCTGTGGGAAATTAATTTTTTTAATCTCATAATATGGAAGTGTTTTCTAATATTTTTAAATTTTTTTGATATAATATTATAATACTATAGTACAATTAATAATTATAGTGACATCCAGACATGAAAACAACATCTCAATATGCATCTATTTTTTCACAATAATGAAAGTAAATAATGCATTACTCCTAATTTCTTTTAGAAACTAACATACCAATATTTTTAGATATTTATAGTGATTTTTTGAAAAAAAAAAATTAAGAAAAAAAATGAGAAAAATAATAATTGGTTTGATAGGGTCCACCACCACTATCCTTCACCAAAAAAATTAAAATTTACTTATCCAAAAAAAAAAAGAGTAATACTATTAGGCTATTAGCTAATTGGGATTAAAAAATATAGTACTAGCTCATATGATATTAAAAAAATCAAAAAATAATACTAATACTGGTTTATTGAACATTAAAAAAATAATAGTTTATGAGATATTTTAAGAGAACAATAACACTAGCTCATACCATTTTAGAAGTTATTTCAAGTTGCTTTATCAATTATCCTACACTGCAAATGTGAATTTCTTCATTTATTTTCTAATTTTATTAAAATATGTTTGCAAATTTATGTTACTAAATTCTATATTTCTATCAACACTAATTATTATACATTAGATTTATTTATTTGTGAAAGTCGTACCATTGTTTTTTGAATCACATTGATTATAATACTGTAATTAATAATTATACTTACAATGATAATCAAACCTTATAATTTATTTATTAATTTATTTCCATTATAAATTACGCAATGTATTATTTTTTGTTATAGTTGTAAAATAGATTTTTAAATTAAATGATATTATAAGATAAATTTTAAATTTATTTTTACTTGTATAGTAAAATGATAATAAAATAAAAACCAATAATTCAAATAATAAAATACAAACCAATAATTCTAATTTCAATGTATAATATTGTATTTAGTTATATTTTAATAAATGTTTGATGAGAATCTTCATACAGAAAAAGAACATCTCAATCCTCATTTCTCATTGGATTCCTAAAAAACACTTATAATAATTTTTTAATATTTTTTTTAAAAAGAAAAATCCAGTTGATTCCCGATTCAAAACACCAATTCACCAATCCGGATCGATTTTTGAGATGCCCGATCCAGAACACCGATCCGTTTTTAAAACCATTGGTTTAGACATCTAATGTTTAGATCTTTTAAACGCAGTTCGAAGATTAGATGTTTAATATTTTATTTTTTGTTGAACTAAGGCAGTTTGAGCATCTAATGTCGAACCATTTGTTTAGATCTTTTAAACACAGTTCGGAGATTGGTTTAGACATCCAATGTTTAGATCTTTTAAAGACACTTCGGAGATTAGATGTTTAATATTTTATTTTTTGTTAAACTAGGGCAGTTTGAGCATCTAATGTCGAACCCCTCTTTCACTAAAGACATGCCAATTGTGGGCGGTTTGGACATCTAATATGAACCGCCCACATTTGTCTTTGTAGCCCAAAGAGTAACTCAAACACGGATGCTCGAAGGCTTCAAATGTTGCATGTCTGAAAGCTTCGAATATTGGATATAAAAAACGCTTATATCACCCCAAAAAAAGCAGTTATCCTTCTCACAATCACCCATATGAAAAAATGAAAGGCAAATAAATTAAGAAGAAAAAAATGACTACCTCTAATATTTAAGCTTAATTTGATGCACTAAAAGAAAATAAAATACAATACACACTCCTAGCCATCCATTCAAGCTAAGATGCTTCTCCTGAAGAGTGAATATAAGGACAAGGACATCCAATGGGAGGACACCCTAAATATTGTTTTATTTTGGAAACATTTGACATGATTTTATTAAGGAAAATTTATGATAAAACCATTTTTTTTTGGTACAAGGTGGTTACAATTAATCTTGACCATTGGATGTAAAATTGGGTGGCTGCATTTATTTCATTGACCTAGCTCCAATGGTCTCATTGTATACAATCCCTTTCATTAATGAGACTCAAATGTACTACGAATGATGTACACAATTAGTTACAAAAAAAAAAAAACCAAAATCTGCAGTAACCACATACCTAAAACCCTTCATATGAAGGCTGCTTCAACTTGTAACCATAAATAACTCTCTCTACCGCTCTTTGGCTACCTAATCTCCCTCTAAATGGTCCTAAAATAGTTCAATTTTACTATGAGGTCCCTTTTTTTGTGAATTCATTTTATTGCCCAAATTACCCATAGTTCGACCCTTGAACGGTGAAACTACCTTGACTTTACTGTTTTAGTAGTTTGGCTCTCAAAAGGAAGTAGCTCCACCCTTCAATGGTCAAACTACATTTTTGTTTAGTTGACCTTTCAAAGGCCGTTACTATATATACAACTCTAAATATATAACATCCCCCTTCCTAAATTACTCTATGTAGGGCTATATAGAGTCAAAAATTTCAACAAGGATGTTTAGTCACAGTTTACTCATGATTAGCAAGTGTAAAGGATGAAAAACTACAATCACAAATATATGAGGTAAACATATATTGGAAAACAACAAAATCTCTAGTAGTCACAGTTTACTCAGGATTAGCAAGTGTATAAGATGAAAAACTACAATCACAAATATCTGAGGCAAAACATATATTGGAAAACAACATCTCTACTTCTCTATATAAGGTAAACAGAATTAAAGTTTTCAACAACGATATCTCATCACAGTATGCTCTTGATTAATAAGTGCATTAAATGAAACCCACAGACAAATATACACAAACAAAAATATTTCTAATATATGTCCACAAGGTCCTGAGAATGATAGCACTGTATTGATACTTCATACCTTATTAGGCCACCAATACCCGCTCTCATTTTGGCCCTTTAACATTTTCATCAAAGTTTAGTTTAATCCATCCCCATGCAGGCTTCCTACTTCGCTACAAGGCGACTTGCTACAAATTGAGCATGATATATTCCTTTGGTAACCCCATTAAACTCTTTCTGTCGCCAATGCCAATACTGCAATAGTGGCCATAGTTCTAGCTTTTACATGTCCACTGGAATGCTTTACACCCTCAAAGTACCTACTATCTCTTTCTTTACATATATGCCAAAAAGTGTGGCTGTCATTGCAATCCTCCTTTACAAAATACCTGATTTGGGTAAGGAGAGAGAAAACCAATGTGTCACCAAATTCTAGCTTTTACATGTCCACTGGAATGCTTTACACCCTCAAAGTACCTAATATCTCTTTTGTTCCATATGTGCCATAAAGTGTGGCTGTCATTGCAATCCTCCATAACAAAATACCTGATCTGGGTAAGGAGAGAGAGAACCAATGTGTCACCAAATGACTCAGAACACAAGGAGTAACCCAGCTGAGTTCAGATTTATTCAATAAGCAGCACCAAAGGTTTTTAGAAAAGGAGTATGTCTCCTCATCTTCCCTACAAAATAAACAACTGTTGGTTAGTATCAACCCTCTTCTTTTCAATTGTTCTATGGATATGGTTGTTTGTCTCCTCATTAACCCTAACACTTGTCATAAGGGCCATTAATTACCACATAGCAGAGTTGCTTATAATGGTTTAGGGCTTCTTTGGCTGTCCTGAGGAAAAGTACGTAGTTGCACTGGTCCACAAGTAGGCATCCTGCAAATTTTGTGGAGCTTCAATTTAGTGTTTCTAAAAGCAAGCTGCTATTCAAAATCTCAATCATTTGTGGATGCAAGCGCCACTTAAGGGGGTAGACATAAGCCAATTTTGGAGGGTGTTGCTTGCAGGTGGCATGCCCTTGAAGACTGCTAAACCACAGTTCAGTGAGGTGCCAGTCCTTGGTTTGGAGAATATGATTCGAGAAGAGTTTCCTTGAGAAGCTAATTGTCTTGTGGTACAATATTCTAGTATTTATGTGAGAGAAAAGTTACATCCAGCAAAAAACGAACAAATTAAGTAATAAAACAGTAGATGCATCGTAAGAATCTCTTCAAAGTATCATATTATACCAGTCCAAATGCCTGCAATTTGACTATGGCTAAGACCATCCACAGCAAAAAAGTGATCCATTCGAAGTTGAATTAATCCATTGTGGAACATCAATTTTAATGGATTCCAAAAGTAGTTGTATAGAAAGCGTAAACCCACCTCAAAAAGTGATACACCCTCACAATTAATTTTTTTTGCTACATGAGTTCTGCTGAATTTTCATTCAGGTCAGTGGACTTCACGAATGTGATTGATCATACATTTAAATAGAAAATTCTTTTATTCAATACAACAACTCCTCGGCTACTACAATATGGCCTTAGTAGCCTTTGGTTTTACCAGATATTTCCTCGTTACCTACCAGCACCTCCTTGGTTGCATCAACATCGAGCAAGCTCTTCAAACGGAATCTCACAATCCTCTCTCCAATCATAGATTGAAAATCAGTACCTGTGTGACAGAGCTTCTCTCATGACATGCCCAAAATAGAAAGAGAAAGAGGAAAGCAAAATTCTTACATGCAAATTACTGTTTGATGTCCATCATATCCGGTGCAGGAAACAAAGAGAGATCCAAATTGATATGTCAGACAAACAATGAAATGTGAATGAGGCTTGGACGCTTGGCTTAGTGATTAGCATTGAGCTTCATGACAATGCACAATGTTCAAATCCCAGTGTATCCTACAAAAAATTAAAAATAAATGAAAAGTTACTATTTAAAAAGCAGAATATAAACTACTGATTGAAGAGCCTAAAAGAACAGACAACAAAGGAGAACAAAAATTTGGCTCGTACATACCTCTCTTCTCATAACCTCATCATATCAATCAGCTCATCTCCTATTAAAATTACAAGCCACCCACAACCATTGCCCATTTGGAAAGCACAGCCAGTTGAAATTTACAATTATTCAATTGATCCTAAAGCATTGTGGTTTGAGATGATGTGATCCATATCTCTATGGTGAAAGGTAAGATTGCAACTTGCTATGATTGTATTTAACAAGAAGGTCGGCTCGCATCTTCTGAAAGTGAGGTGAAAAATGTAGATTCAGACCCAAACCAAATCATTTCAATAATTAGTATTACAGATAGACAACAGATCTTCATGGATAAAAGTACCACAAGTCCTTCCCCTAAATAAGCTTTCAAGGATCCTCATCCAAGTCCCCATCCTCGGAATAAACCCCTGATTTATCATCTGCGTGAGAACTGCATCCACATCACGTAGCAAGTCCATGTCACATAATCCATCAATTAGCATTTTGTAAGACAAAAAACTAGGGAAAATACCCTTCGAAACCATCAAGCTCAAAAGCTTATTTGCCTCGACAAAATCTGAAGCATCTAGCAAGCCATAGATAAGTGCTTGATATGAACCTGAATTAGGATAACATCCCTTCAGCTTCATCGTATGCAAAAGGTCCATTGCTTGCTTTACACTCCCTTGTTTGCAAAGCCCAGATATCAATATATTGAATGTTATTGTATCAGGGTAGCACACTTCTCTCTCCATTCTCTCATAGAGCTCAAAGGCTTCACTCACTCTCCCTGATTTACATAGGCCATGCATAAGGGTTGCATATGTGGTTGCATTAGGCCTGCAACCTTGTTTTGGGGCTTCTTGCAACAATGAAAATGCAGCATCCAAGTCCCCACACTGACACAAGGCTTTGATAAGAATGTTAAAGCAACAGGTATCAACAGCAACACCCAATTGAGAGGCACTCAAGTAAACTTCATGTACCATCTCATATTGCTTTGCACAAACAAGCATATTGAGCACAGAATTAAAAGTCCTAACAGAAGGCCAACAATGGAAGTCAGGCATTCTATAGAGTATATTCACCGCCTGAACAGCGTTTTTTCCAATATTAGCATATAACTTTATCAAATGTCTGAAGAATTCATCAGATAGCTTGCATTTTTCCATTTTCATTCTAGTCAGGAGTTCTTCGATGGCATCAAACTTCTTTGCACTAGCAAGCATTTCGATTAAAATGGTATAAAGAGCCTCATTAGGCTTATAGTCCTTACGCCTAACCAACTTTTGGAAAAGATCGAAAGCCATCTGCGGATCCCTCACACTTTTGAATATTTTCAACACTTCATTGGGAGCAAGCCAGTCCTTGTGATCTAATCTCTTAGCATTCGTACCCAATTTCTCTATACCTCTTTCCCATAACCTGTTTGATCTAGAGACAGAGGAAACCGAGCGTATTGATCTTTTAATGAATTTGGGGTCGACTGAAGAGACACGAAGAAAGGCTTTGGAAACAGTTTCTCCCCAAAAAATAAAACATGCTGTCATTTCTGGAACCATATTTTAAGGACTTCCATCAAATTTTGGGTTCTTAGGGCAATAAACACAGCTCCAGAAACTGGTAGGAAATGGAATATAAGAAGCAGCATCAGAAATATAGAGCAAAAACTCAAAATAGTGACAAAAAAACGTTATACAGAAAAAAGCAAGAAAATCAAACAAACATAAAATGAACAGTTGATATACATGTTAGCTTATAGCTCTGGCTCAAATGAAAAAACCCTAACACATTAATACATCTAAGCAAAGAAAATAGAGGCCCCGTGATTCAGAAATTAAGGGCTAAATTGCAAATTTTTCAAGAATCATCAAGCGAGAACGCAAAAAAGACAGATTAAATGCATGCAACAAAATTGAATACAATAGTATAGAGGTAAGCATAAAAATCAAATGAGAAGATACAAAAGACGAAATTTAAACCAGAATAACTGATTGGGGGCGACATTTTCAAATGGCAAACCATCATGCTGTCCAATGAACAAAATACAGAGAAAAACAGTTAAAAATATCATTCAAATAAATACAATTCTACCAAGTATCAAACTTTCCGAACCCCTACACTAAACTACATCCAAGCCCTACATAAAATATATCCACAATTAACAAGAACGAAACCCAAAAAAACATATTTTAAGGCCAGAGCTCATACCTGGTTTGTGTTATCTTCACCATTAATGTAGGAGTCCAAAATGAAAGCTTCTGAGTGTCCAAATGGAAAGCTTGATACACCCAGGTAGAGTTCGCAGAGAGGAAGAGAGAGATTCGGCGGGTAGTTAGAGAGAGTGTGTTTTGGCTAGGGTTTTGAAATCGAGGGACTATAGAATGCATCACTTATAATCTTAGCACGGACAATAGGATGTAGTGGTCGTTTGGCACATAGGAAATATCTTGAAAGGGGTGGTAATGGACCCGGGCAGACCCGATACCCAAAGGGTAGACCTGATCGAGGTCCGAGCGTGGGTCAAAAAATTGGATCTGGCAGGTCTTTGGGTCTGGTCGGATCCGGATTTTGGGTCCTAATATACAAAACATATTTAAATATAGTTAAATATATAAATATTTTAATTTTTGGGTAGGGTCCAACCTGGGTCCGATCACATCTGGACCTAGGTCCAGCTCCAAGTCCCACACTATATTTTTGGTTCCGGTTAATTTGGGTATGGGTCTGAGCCTCGTATCATTTTTTGGGTCCACATCAAGGTTGCCACTCCTAATGTCTTCCAATATGTTTGATAACTGGAAGGTAAATGTTCCCGGGAAATTGGAAGTTCTTCTTTGCTGAGAAGAAAGCAGTTACTCTAAGAAGTTCTGGGTTTCTGAGTTTGATAAACTGCTGGAATGTTAAAGAAGTTTTGGGTTTCAAGGTTTGATAACCTGCTGGAACGTTAAAGAAGTTATGGGTCTCTGGCTTTGATAATCTGCTGGAATATAAGGAAGTTCTAAGTTACATAACAGGCCTTACACTGTAGTCTACAAACACAGACAAAATAACGATGTACTCTTCACATACATACAAATACTTTTTAATCAGTTACATAACAGGCCTTACTCTGTAGTCTACACACAGACAGAATAACCATATTATTATTATTATTATGTGTTTATCAAACATCATTAGAAAAGACCAAAAGAGAGCAACAAACATCTAAAGCTATGTTACTATCGATATATTCATTCGTGAGGAAAATAAGTCCAACACAGCTATATGAAGGGCCAATTTTCAACTGATAACATACTATAAACTGTATAATAGTGAGCAGCATTGACATTATAATGGTAAGCAACATTGACATTCTTTTTTGGATAGTTCAGTCATATGAAAGAGTCATACAAACTTTAGAAGCAATAAACCTTTAAATATTTCACAATTACCCCAATCACAATCATAACTAAACTTCACCTCAATCATCAAAGATAATCATTTTTCTCTCATTCAAACTTCATGGCAATGATTTGTTCTGTTTTGCCTAGAAAACTATTCTATACATCAAATAGTCAGGATTAATTAAATTGAATATTGGATTCTTCAACCATTTCCGGAACTAAAATTCCACAACAAACTCAACAAATTTCCTGCTGATTTCCTTGAGAAATGTTGTTATTTGCAAAAAATTCCAATCAATCTATAACAAGTTGTTTTTTTTTTTTGTTCGCTGATTCCATAACTACATTCTCAATGGTCAGATAAAACCCTATGCTTGATATTGAAAAATAAAAAGTAAGATTAATCTAAACCTATTAATCTAAACCTATGGCAAAAAGGACAGTAATACTGCAAATTTTTTTCTTTCTTCCCTCATGACCAACAAAAGAACTATCAATGAAGAAAAAATAAGCTAACCATGAATCAAATTTAAGCAATCTAATTATTTATCTCATTTTCAGATGATAGCAGTCACAAAAAAGAAATAAAGTAAAAAGGCACACCAAATGGTTATGATTGTCATCTGTGTAGTAGAAGAAACCAGATGAAAGAAGAATTGGAAAATGAGAGAACTGTGAAATTTAGCTGGAGTGCAGAGAGAAAGGCTTGAAAGGAGGGATGAGGGGCAAGGTTTCTACATAGAACTGTTTACCAAAAAAAACTGCCAAATTATTTTTTCCCTACAGAGAACAAATTACCACAAAACAATATTCAGAGAAAACCCTAGATCCATTTTTACCATGTTCGGAACCTAGAGAAAAAATCAGATATAAAATGCGACCGCATCGCCGCATATGCGGCCACATCATGCGGGATGCGCTCGCATCCGCATCGCGTTCAAGCGCATATGCGCTTTTGACAGATACAGCCGCATCATGGCCGCATCCCGCATCAGACCGCATCTCGCCGCATCTATTTCCGGGAAATGTTTTTTCGATTTTGCCCCTGGTTGAGGGGCAAAATGGTCTTTTTGTAGTTCCAAAGTTTAGGGAAACTGTTTGGGGGGTTACTATACCCCCTACACGAAGATTTCCAGCCACTTTTGTGGCTTTTTTGGCATCAAATCGAAGGAAAAAAAAAATTTGGCGAAAATTTTTTTTTCATCCAAATCTTTGATTTGGCGGTTGTTTGATACTTTGATGTTCATTTGATGCTTTTGATTGTT
This sequence comes from Amborella trichopoda, assembly GCF_054954075.1. Lineage (NCBI taxonomy): Eukaryota > Viridiplantae > Streptophyta > Magnoliopsida > Amborellales > Amborellaceae > Amborella > Amborella trichopoda. Next base: position 1,868,022 of record NC_142338.1, read on the forward strand.
GATTTGGGGATGTTAAGGTGAATTTGTGGTAAGAAATTGGCGATTTCAGAGGCCGTGAAGAAATCGAGCACTACTTCACAGAGTCGGTAACTTTTTATTCCTTCTTGTACAATAATACCGTTATACTTATTTTTGGGGCAATGTCTTCTTCCCAATCTTCTAGTAACAAGGATCCGGCTTGAAAATATGCTAAACTAAAAAATCCGAAAGATAGTAATTGTGTGATATGCTTGCTCTGTGAAAATACTTATATGGGTGGTATTTTTCGACAAAAAGAGCATTTAGCCGGAATTTCTGGGAATGTAAGAGCATGCCCACAAGCTACAGATGATATAAAAAAGGAGATTAGAGAATATTTGGATAGATTGAAAAAAGATAAAGAAAAAAAAAGAGAGGAATTACTTGACAATATGCAATTATTTGATGTTTTGATGATGTTGATGATGATGATATGTCTGAAGTTGCTATGAGGCAAAGGGGTACTCATTCTCCAACCTCAAGAGAGAGGGTTATAAATATTGGTGGTAGTGCTGAGAGAAGAACACCTCTCTCTAAGGGGCCAATAGATTCTTTTTTCACCCCTAGCCCCGAAATTATGGTTTAGGAGAGAAACAAAACAACAAAACAAACCACAATTGACAATAAATATAAGAAAAAACAAAGGAAGTCGGTATGTAAGTGGATTGCAAAGTGGATTTACATGGCCGGCATTCCTTTTAATACTATAACTCTAGATAGTTTTGCATGTATGGTCCAGGAAATTGGGAAATATGGGCCAGGACTTATTCCTCCTTCACTACATGAGGTTAGGGAGCCCTTGTTGAAGGATGTTGTATTTGATGTGAATAAAATTTTGATTTCTCAGATAGAAGGGTGGGAGAAATATGGGGCCACTATTATGTGTGATGGTTGGTCCGATGGGAAATCAAGGGCATTCATTAATTTTCTGGTTAACTGCCCAACAGGTACTTTTTTTGTTAAGTCTATTGATGCATCAGACAAGTCACATGATGGTATATACTTATCTGGCTTGATGGATGAGATTGTCGATTTTGTTGGGGAAAAAAGTGTGGTACAAATTATCACTAACAATGGTGCCAACTATGCTGCAACTGGGCATTTCTTGACTTTGAAAAGGAAGCATATGTTTTGGACTCTTTGTGTAGCTCACTGCGTTATCTTATGCTTAAGGAAATGGGTACATCTTTATTTAGTGGGGTGATTTCAAGAGCTATGTTTGTTGTTGGATTTATTTACCATCACACTATAGTCCTAAGCATGATGAAGACTTTTACAAAGAAGTGAGAATTAGTGAGACCGGGTATCACTAGATTTGCCACGTCATTTCTCACACTTCAAAGCTTAGCCAAGCAAAAAAGTGCCTTAAAGACCATGTTTGCTTCAAAGCAATGGAGTCAAAACAAATGGTCAAAGCATAAGGATTGGAGAAAGGCTGGAAAAATTATTCTGAATACATCTTTTTGGAGTCAAATAATTATTGCTTTGAAGGTAGCTTGCCCTTTAGTGAGAGTGCTTAGACTGGTTGATGGTGATGCGAAACCCACCATGGGCTACATACATGAGGCAATGACTAGGGCAAGAACTGAAATAAAAGATGTTTTAAAGGATGATGAAAATATGCGCACGGCTATACTTGAAATTATTGATAGGAGATGGGATACCCAGCTTCACAAGCACCTCCATTCAGCCGGTTATTTTCTAAAGCACCCATCCATTGAGTCAAATCATGTAATAAATGGTGGGTTCTTAGATGTGCTGGAGAGGTTGGTGCCAGACCAAGATATCCAGGATGAGATCCAGAGCAATAAATTGATTAAGTTCAAGTTAGCCTTGAGAAACTTTGGGAGAGATATTACCACTCGAAATAGGGATACTACAGATCCAGGTAAAAGCCAAAAGCCCAAAAATAATCTTACTTGTCTCTTACTTTATGTATAATTACATTGTTTATTTTATACCATTAATTTTTAACTATATTCTAAATTATAAAATATTATACAGCTGCATGGTGGGCATTATATGGAAGCGAGACACCAAATCTACAACATCTCGCTATTCGAGTCTTGAATCTCACATGTAGCTCATCTGGTTGTGAGCGCAATTGGAGTACATTTGAGCATGTAGGTCCTTTACTCTTTATTCCTTAATCCTTATTCCTTATTTCTTGAATTTCAATTTTCTAATCTAAAATCTACTTTATCTGATTTCAAATTTCTACCACAGCTCTATACAACAAAAAGAAATAGGTTGGAGCAGAAAAAGTTGAATGATTTGGTTTATGTGCGGTATAACAAACGGCTTAAAGAGAGGTATGAAAATCGCACGAAGCTCAACCCTATTCAATTATATGATGCTGATGATGATTCCATAAGTGAGTGGACCGTAGATCCAAGACGAGCATGTGTTTGAGGGTGAGGATCTTACATGGCTTGATGTCAAGCTAGCAACAGGGGTTAATGAAGAAGATTGACCTAACACTAGAGCACCAAGGAGTAGAGGAGCTGCTGGGTCTAGTCGCACTCGCACATTAGCTTCAGAGGTTGAGGAGGAAGCTGACTCAGAAGAGACCGATGAAGAAGAATACATGGAAGTCGTCAAGGATGATATTGATGATGTGCATGACAACTATCAAGATGACTTGTCTGATTGATATTTGAAAAAATGAAGTTCAAGTTTCAAAATTGACTCTCAAAATGGATGATTGTATTAAGTTATTATTTATTAACTATTAACTCTTCTTGAGCTGGACTTTTGATTTGTATTTTGTAATATCATTATTTTGTGCTTATGCTTGTACTTATGGTTGTTGATGGTTATGCTTAATTATAGTTGTGCTTATGGTGCAAATTTGTGCTGATGGTTGTTGATTGTTGAATGCTTTATGAAGCTGGTTTCAAGTTTCTAGTTTCTATCAGGGGATAGTGAATAACTGGATACAGAATCTCTGACAGCTAATAGTTTTGAAGTTAATCATTAAACTAAAATACTTACTATCACATATATCACCTTCATATTTTTTTCTATGCATTAACTTATTTTTTTAGATTTTTTAGATTTTTTAGAATTTTTTTACATTTATTGACCGCATCATCGCGATGCACCCGCATCCGAGCCGCATCGAGCCGCATCACCGCATCGGCCCCCCACTGCATCAGGGCCGCATCCGGCATTTTAAAACACTGGATAAAGCAAAATAAAAAATGGGATAGAGAAAAAACCCGAGAGAGAAACAAATCAGGGGAGAAAGACAAACCAGAGAGAGAAAAAACTGAGATGTACCTTTGTGATGAGGCTCGTAGGAGCAAAGAGAAGGTGCGAGATGGTCTCTACTCTGTGGTTAGGGCAGTCGAGGGCAAAAAAATACCCTCTTCTTCGCGAGGGCAGTCGGGGCTGGGTAACTTACTTTTACCCTTCAGCGATGTCTCCTTTTCAAGTTTGTGTTTTTACACTGAACTTGTCCTAAGCCTAAAAAGAGGTAACAGGTAAGTACCTAGTAAGTTACCTTTTAACTTGCTTGTTTTTATCAAACATGAAACTGCTACAGGAACAAGTAAGCTCCATCTTCTAGTAAGTATCTTCTAGTTATCAAACAAGCCCATATGGAAGATTTTCCATAAATTGGCTTCGTACTTCATAGAGATTTTTCACATTTTCTAAAAAATTTGTTGTTAATAAATTTGCCACAAGCTAAATGCAAGTAACAACTTAGATAAATAATCTCTATCTAGAACAGAGATTTCCAATGAAGTAAACACAATTAAAAGATATATAAATTAATTAGAAAATCACCATAAATAGGGGAACCTTTTTGTACCGCACTAAGTATAGGGAACTCATAAATACCGCCCCTCTCTTAGTCATTTGATCAAAATGGACGACCTGGATAGCTTCAATCATAATACTACAAGAGAGCCTCTAGGGCCTGTTTAATAACTGGAAGCAAGTTCATGAACTGTAAATTAGAAGTTCCTCTTTGCTGGGAAGAAAGAAGTTACTGTAAGAAGCTATGGGTTTCTGTGTTTGATAATCTGCTGAAATGTTAAAGAAGTTCTAGGTTTCTGTTTGATAACTACTTCATGTCTTTTAAATATTTACAAATTATCTATGTTTTTATTATTCTATTTAGTTATTACTACATTCCAAGGAATGGGCAACGTTCATATTTACTAAAATTTATCACCCATCGGATTTATGGGCTTCCAACAATTCAGCGAATTGGAATTACATGGCTACTCAATCATGAAATTGTTAAAATTTATCTTCAAGTCTTATTACCATTGTAAATCAACTAAGTATAGGGAACTCAAATATACCTCCCCTCTCTTAGTCAATTGATCTGAATGGACAACCTGGATAGCTTCAATCATAATACTACTAGTGAGTCTCTAGGGCTTGTTTGATAACTGTCTCTTTGTCATTTGATCTGAATGGACCACCTGGATAGCTTCAATCATAATACTACTAGTGAGTCTCTAAGGCTTCTTTGATAACTGGAAGCAAGTTCATGAACTGTAAATTGGAGGTTCCTCTTTGCTGGGCAAAAAGAAGTTACTATAAAAAGTTTTGGGTTTATGGGTTTGATAATCTGCTGGAATGTTAAAGAAGTTCTGGGTTCTGTGTTTGATAACTACTTCATGTCTTGCAAATATTTACAAATTATCTATGTTATTACTACATTACAAGGAATGAGCAGCTTTCATATTTACAAAAATTTATCACCCATCGGATTTATGGGCTTCCAACAATTCAAGCGAATTGGAATTACATGGCTACTCAATCATGAAATTGTTAAAATTTATCTTCAAGTCTTATTACCGTTGTAAATCCACCTTGTCGGTACCAATGAAGCACCGAATGATCGTTTTTCCATATCCACAAGCACGTGATAGGCATCAAAGCTCACCATTGAAAATATTACATAGCAAGCCATACATTTCATTCACAAGAATCAACTATGAAAGTAATAATCAAAAAAATCAGAACATAATTTCTCGTATAATCCATTCCATACATTTTATTCACAAAATCAGAGCATAATTTCTAATACTATGCAAAAAAAAAATCATAGCTCCGAGATTACAATTGAAAGTAACAAAGAAAAATGACATTTAATAAGGAGGAAGAAAAGTAACAAAGATGAATATTAATAGTAAACAATGAAGAAAAAAAGAAGATTAAGAAAAATGACACTATCAAATCTGCACCGAAAACTCTCTCTCACAACCCAAAAGACAAAAAATGGACACCCTCCCTACTTCCCTACCCCTCCCTTCCAAACTCTTAATCCCCCTTGTTCACTACCATATTTTGTTTGTATTTTTTGTTGCACATGTAGACGAGTAAGAATAGCAAAAAGTAAACGAGAGTAATAAACAAAGATGAAAAGAAGAATCACTGGACGTACCTGAGATGTCTTCAACGGCTTAAGCTATAGAGAGTATATAGCATTGGGGTTGCAGAGGGACTCGGCTTGCAGAGAGAGATAAAAGGCGCTTGGGTAGGGGCTAGAGAGAGAGAGAGAGAATGGGCTTGGGGCTGTAGAAGAGAGAGTGAAGTTATGAGTCCTGGCACCCTAGGTATGGCTCTCTCCACCATTTTCTGCTAGATATAAGAGAGCGAGAAACAGAGACAGAGAGAGCACGGCTATGGCGGTTGGGGAGAGGAAGCGGCCAGGATTTTCGAGAGGAAGCGGCTATGGCAAGGGTTTGTCACGCAGGTGGAATGCTTATTCGAACTTCCCCTCGAATCTTCCACCTTCAGTCCATTTGGTCCTATAAGTGGTTTTTTTGGGAAAGGTTTTATATAGAGCCGAGGCTCTAAACAATCAAATCGGAGCATACCTCAAAAATTCACCGCAAAAGGATGTTTTGGTGCTCAAATATCTTCAAATTCATCATCGCCACGTCAATATGTAGGAACACGAGAAAAAAGAATAGATTTCAAACTTTAAAAATATTGTATTTTACACCACATTTTTTTTGACAGTCAATTTTTAAGATTTTCAAGTTTTATAAATCTCTCGTCATTATTTTTTAAACTTTAAACTTTACAAATAAAAATGAAAATATTTTTTAAAGCTATTAAGAAGATTTCAAGTATTGAAACCTTCATACTATTTGAAGGTAGGCTCTAATTTAGTTGTTTAGAGCCTAAGCTCTATATAAACGGCAACTTTTTTTTTTCTACAGTACCAACAACTTCCCATTTTAAACTTACCAACTTCTATCAAACACATGAGAGCTACATAAGAGCTATAGGTAAATTATGGGAAGCAACTTCGTTTTATCAAACACGCCCTGATTATTTGATATTTAGCTGATGGCTCAATTATTTTACTTTTACTTCTTTCTACAAATCATATGATATCGAATTTTGGGGTGTCTCATCCTCTCAAAGGGGAACCTAAAAATTATATATTAAAAATATCTGACAAAATAAAATTGCCAACCTATCCTAAAATTTATTTATTATTGATAGCAAATTTGGGCTTGCCGACCTCTCAAATAGCGCATCTAATAAAATATTAAAATTTTGACAAAATGAAATAAGCAAATTACCTTCAAAAATTTTAGGTGTATTTTGGTCAGAATTTTTTTAATATATTTTTCAAGTGTGCCCCTTTAAGAGGATGAGATAACCCAAATTTGGTGTTAATATAATTTTGTAGAAAATTATAAAAAAGCAATAATATTTAGGCGCAATCAGATCAAACGGTTGGGAGAGGGGTGGCACATGTGATTTCCCTGTATCCAATGGCATATAGAAAGGTTCCCCATGCACATAAGGCCTTCCCAACCGTTTAAATTTAAAAAAAAAAAAGAACACGGGCGTTTGATTTTGAACTACTTCCAAGTTTGAAGGTCGCAACAACCTGGGCCTAGGCTAACCTTATTAAGCTAGGTATATCGTAAATCATAAATATTTTAAAGCCAAAAATATCATAAATAGTTTTTTTCGCCTCATAATAGCATAAATAGCTTTGTTATTTGCAGACAATACCATTTCAGAGAAATGAAATTTGTAACTTTAAAAAGTTTCTAACGACCTTTATGTATTTATGAGTTTGTTGTTTTTTGGTTTTTCCATTTGTTTTTCCAACTTTTCAGTTTTAACAACTTTAATGACATGTTTAGTTCACGTGAAAATGTTTTTTCATATAAAAAAATTCTCTCATGCAGTCAAGTATGGGAATAATTTTACATCAATTACTTACCAATTGGTGTGAAAAGATGTACTAAAAGTCTAAAACCAATTGGTATGAAAATATTCCCACACTTGACCACATGAAGTAATTTTTTCATGTGAAAATATTTTCTAGAAAATATTTTCCCGTGAACCAAACACGTTCTGAAATTTCAGCGTTTCTGCCTTGCAATTTAAACCAAAACACCAGCCCTTCTGCTATGTTATACCTGCTATTTGAACATAAAATGTCTTTTATGTTTTATCCAATTCTTGATTTTAAATGAAGGAAACATTGTCAAAATACTGGTGTGAGATAAACTATTTACCATTGTACCCATATTGTATGTTTTATCCGATTCTTGATTTTAAATGAAGGAAACATTGTCAAAATATTGGTGTGAGATAAACTATTTACCATTGTACCCATATTGTTTGATTTAATTTCAAAGTACTTATAAAAAGATACATGATCATGAGTTCGTATGGCGTCAAAATTGTAAAAGACTAAATAATGCATCTCTCGTATGTATTTTGAAGATTTTCCCTTAATGCATCTCTCATGGGTATTTTCATAAATTTTCCTTAAAATGATATTATATAAAGAAAAATAGGAGAGAACATAAAAAAAATTGAAGAAATAAATAAATAAGTAGGAGAAAACAAAGGCAAATTCTTAAAATATTTTAGAAAGGGCTGCTTATTATGTCTCTCAAATATATGAAGTATAAAAAATAATATTTATATATCAGTATTTAGCTTATCTAGAAAAAGGAGAGGAATATAAAATGCCATATATAAAACCTAGGGAAATGTAAAATACAATGCAATTGCTATAGCTCTATTTATATCTATACTACATTATTAAGTCAGAGTTAAGGAGTGACCATATCTAACAAGAATAAAAAAAGACCCTGGAGAGGATATAAGACATGTGACATCCAAAGCGATAATAAAGTATTTATCTGTTTCTATTATTTGACAAAAAATATATGAGATAAAAACTCTCGTGCTAAGGATGACCTTGGCTAGTAGACCCCAAAAATAAAAATATAGATAAGTAAGAGAATTCCAAATTAGATATATCTTTATCTAATTAAAAGTTCTCTCAACACTATATTTTAAGAGGCCGTTTGGATACCTAGAAATATATTGTTTGTGAAATATATTACCTGCAAATGGATTCTTACTGTTTGGATAGTATTTAGATGCAACATGGGAAATACATTGCTATTACCTGCGAATAGATTATTACTGTTTGGATAGTATTTAGATGCAATATGGGAACTACATTGCTATTGTTTGGCTGTATCCAGAAGAAATATGGGAAATGCATTACCAACATTTTACCAGCACTTGTTTGGCTGTATCCAGAAGAAATATGAGAAATGCATTACTAACATTTTACCAGCACTTGCCTATAAACTATCAGTTCTTTTTCTTCTTCTTTTTTGTCACATATCTCCTACATGTAGAAATGTTGGCTTAGCAATAAACTTATTTTTAAAATTTAATTCGATCTGAATTTTTAGAGAATATATAATGTTTAACATGGAGACCATGAATATGAATAAATAAATAAAATTTGAAAACTAGATTTAATAATTATATTAAGAAAACATTTGGATGATTAGTTACTATTGTTTTTAGATAGTCTGCCTATTTTCATCCATCTTTAAGATAGATGCTTTATACCTTTGAACCGTATATTGTAGAAATGCAATCCAGCCTGCATAAAACAATTGTTCACGAGGTATAGATAGTAATCTAGGGAAATATTAATTAGGCAGTTTTTAGATAAGGGTTGAGTTCATAAGAGAGAGACAATAGTTGAGAAGGGTTGAGTTCATAAGAAAAAGAGTCCCGGGTAGAGAAGGGTTGAGTTCATACGAGAGATAATGAAGGGGTGACGTAGGGAAGGGTTACAAGCTAGAGTTATGAGACGAGCAAAGAAAAAAAAAACACACGGTTTCTATACAGCCAGCCTGCATATTGTAGAAATGTGGGCTTGATAATAAATATATATTTTAAATATAATTTAACTTTAATTTTAAGGGAATATATAATCTTTAACATGATGATCATGAATATGAAAAAACAAAAATTGTAAATTAGAAACAATAATTATATTGAAAAAACATTTGGACCATTAGTTACACTTGTTTTTAGATGGAACACCGACTTGCATCCCTCTTTAAGATGGATGCTTTATACTTTCTGGACCGCATATGTAGAAATGCGGTCCAGCATGAAACAATTTTCAAAAAAAAATTCATATGAGCTTCTTTTAAAGTCCGATTTTTTTTCTTGAAAGTTGTGATAAATATTGATATGTTAGATTTGACATAATAGCTAAGAAAAGTTGTGACTTTCTTGTACAAGAAATAAATGGCCTCATAGTATACAATCTCTAAATTAAATAGCTTAAATCTATCTATATTTTATTCGAACACCTTTGCCTTCGATAGGCCTCATACATTGATGGTGGTCCTACAATTGACTTGTATAACCTTAGTGCAAAACTGAAAATAGGGCTGAAAATGGGCCTGGCGTAGCTTGAGCCAGCCCTACAAGGTCTATACAGGACTGGCCTAAGTTTGAGCTCAACTTAAACTCAACCAGGTCTGGACCAAAGGAACCCTAGGTCAGGCTTGACTCAATCCGGATCTTATTACTCAAGAAAAACAAAAAAAACAAAAACAAAATTTACAAAACAAATATATTTTTTTAAAAAAATTTTGACAATAATCCTGTATATTTCATATTTTATATTCAAGTCTCAAGTGGTATAAAATTTATTTTAATCATATCATTTTTTCTATATGTTGGATTAAGCTCTAATTTGGTATGTCCATACTTCTCACTCTATAAGTTAGATTAAAATATGTCCATACTTCTCACTTTCACACGCTTGTAAGAAATATTAAAAAATAAAGTTAAATAATAAATTATCAAAGGGAAAAGTTTATATAAGGTTGAAACCTTAAAATGTAAAATCACAGATGCACCTAAAAAATCTATCGAAAATATTGTTTTAATGTTGAAAAAACCTCCTAATTGATCATCTCGACATTGAGATGTATGAATATGAAAAAAAAAAAAAAAATTGAGTCCCGAAAATAGTGCATCTTGCAACACATTATCTAGACCGTCCATTTTCAAGATTTTCATATATTTATAGATCTACTTGATTTTAACCATTTTTGGAATTTATAATTTTCTAATTAGGTATGAAAATAGATTGTAAGATACTACTAAGAATTTTTTATAACAAAATTACATGTTATGATAAAATTTTAAGATGCGCCTTGATTGGACTGTTTAAAGTTGCATCCTTATAGAAACAGCACCCTTATCAAAATACCCCTATAGTATTCATGGGTATATTTGTAATTTTATTTATTTTAGATTAAGCTTTAAAAAAATGTAGGTGTGTGACGGAAGAAAGTATGAACACACTAAATTTGAGCTAATTTGATCTATAGAAAAAAAAATAAAAATAAAAGAGAGAGATAAAATTAAAATACATCACAAAATTTAAAAAATAGGATTCGAGTGTAAAATATGAAATATATAGGACTAGTTCTGAATCCTGAAAAGTAAAGTAGAATTTTTGTGTAAATCTCTTGAAAAAAAAAAAAAAAACCCTTGGGCATATCATGTGGCCCAAGCCTAAGCCTTTTAGGATTGGCTGGGGACCCGACACATTATTAACCCTAAAAATATGAAAAATGGTCATGAATAAAGTAGTTCAAGTAGCCTAGCAATGAAGGCGTTTGGACTACACAAGATCAAATTCTACGTTTTAGGTAGCTAGGAGCATTTTAATTTTAATCTCTCCTTGTTTTAGGTACCTAGGAGCATTTTATTTTTGAATTTCTCCTTGTTTTAGGTACCTAGGAGAATTTTATTTTTAATTTCCCCTTATTGTATTTGAACAAAGCACGTTTAGCAATCCAGCTAAGATGACTAAATCAATAATTGTATCTATGCATGAACTCACACGGACTATCATACGCAATTCCTGATGGTAACCACTTGAGTAACACTGAATTGGTGAAAAAAATGCCGATTCATATCCGAATTGCTTTATTAGAATCAAGAAACAATCAAATTGATCAGATTCTTACCATATATGCAAAACCGGCAGGCCAGTTCGTTCTCTAACAAAACCGCCCTTTTCCATTAGGGAAGCGGTTGATCTAGCAGCACCTTTTATTTCTTATTATCTTTTTAATTTTATTCTCTATTTTTATTTTTTTATTGGCCAATTCAATCGACTGAATCACCGATCTGTACCGATTTTCAAGGGCCCTGATCCTTTTCCAGTGTTTAAAAGATCGGTTGATTTTTAAAAAATCAACCGACTAGGGATTAGTCCCTGACCGATCCCGATCTGGCCCGATTCCAATAGTCATGTATGCAATAATTTTTTTAATCGGGTGATTTGTTCTAAAAATTGGCTGGTAAGTGCACTGCTACAGTGCATAGTTTGCAAAGTTGTCCTTATAACTTTTTTATATATTTTTTTATCTTTTACAATTCTTCTATTTATCTACTTAAAACTTTATACATTATTACAAATTTTTTATTTACTAACTGCAAGGTTTACCGCCTTGGGCAAGTAGATTCAGACACACCAAAGTTAGTCGGGCACGACAAGGTGCCAAACCCGTTAGTCCCTCAACTCGGGGCACATAAAACGTATTTGTTGTTCATCTGATTTGACCTTCAACCTAATACCTACACCACCAAGCCCCGAGGGGTACATAGACATACACATAGACACAGATATTAGAGAGAGATAAAAATTTATCAAAATTGTCACAAAGAGACCAACAATTTTAGATTTTACTTATATTTTTAATGGAAAAAGTTTATATAAGGTTGCAACGTTACAATGTTGAATTAAAGATGCACCTCAAAAATCCATTGGAAAAGGTTGTTTTAATATTGGAAAACCCTCTAATTGATCATATATATATATATATATATATATATATATATATATATATATATATATATATATATATATATATATATATATATATATATATATATATATATATATATGGATCCCATAAGTAGTACATCTTGCAACACATTATTTAGACCGTCCAATTTCAAGATTTTCATATGTTTATATATCTACTTGATTTTAACCAGTTTTTTGGAATTTAAAATTTCATAATTAAAGATGAAAATAGATTTTCAGATAATCCTAAGAATTTTTAACATCAAAATTACATATTATGATAAAATTTAGAGGTGCGCCTTAATTGAATTGTTTAAGGTAGCAACCTTATACAAACCACATACATTTTTAAGTTACCAAAAAACAAACATGGTCTTGTGTTGAAATATTATACTATTTTATAATATTATATCATATTATATTGTATATTATATATTTATTTTTATTTTTATATTTTTTTTTATTTTACAATTGTAATTTGTATTATACAGTATATATTGATTACATATTATATATAATATATAATATTAATATATATTTATTATATATTGATAATTGAAAAAGTATTGCTTCAGGTGCTTAATTATTTTCTCCGAAACCCAATTATGCTTATAATATTTATTTTTTCTTTTTTTATGTGACAATATAAAAAAACAATATGTGTAAATTTTAAATATTTTTTACAATTTTTTTGGGATATTTAACAAAATTACATTTTTCAGAAAAAATTAGGGCGCTAATCGGCCGATCTAGTTTGAATCGGTCATACTAATCGGATCGGGCCAGGACCGACTAATCGGCCCGATCCGTTGTTTTGAACACTGGTTTTTTCAGATTCTAGCTAATAAAGGATGGTCAAGGCACTAATTTTTGGTGATGTTTAAAAAGTTGCATAATTAGGTGTGCTTTTCAATCCGAGCAGGGTTTGAAATCAACAATATTATGGTCACCAATATTTGTGTATATATTATGTTACATAGAAATGTATACGTGTTAAACGTGTGTGATACCTATGTGGTGTCAAAACGTGAACCACCAGAAAAATGACGTTCCTATAATATGTACGTATATGCACAGGTCTATTGAAATCTGCATTTACATATTCAACAAATCATGTCATAAATATAGTAAAGCATCACAAAAAATTAAATTAAATTATTAGTCCATAAAAGGTTATCTAGTGAATCAGAAATTTATTCATAAAAAAATTCTTATTGTTCAATGCAATGTTTTGTCATAAAAACATAAAAAAACTAAAAATTATTAGCTAATTTATTAGTTAAAAATGTTGCGCCCTTATTGTATGGCTATTAAATATCATCCGAATATATTCATCCAAAATCATAAGATCACACCTTTCGCATCCTAAAAAAAATAAAGATATTTTTTATTGTCATTCTAAGCTACTTTACTATTCTAAAATATTTTATTTTTATAATAAAATATTTGTTTATAATAAGATATTCTTCATTGAAAAATGACGGTACCAAACAAAAAAACATGTCATACATACCAAACAAATAAACATGTCAAAGTTTAAAAACTAAATGTGTCAAACAATGGGACATGCCATTGGAGACTCCATAGAATTGTTGTATGCATTTCTAGAAATGTCGACATACGTGTCCATCATAACGAAGTGTTGATACATGGTCAGACCCTTAAATACAAATGTCTCATTGTACATAAATTGACTGCATTGTGTGATACAACACATTGGTTTGCAGAATATTAATAAGATTAGCATTTTAAAACCCGTGAGATTGATTGGGAATTATATTTACAGATCGGATTCAATGTGTGGGCAATCTAAGTCATTGTTTCGACTAATCCAGATTAAGACAGTGGTTGGGTGGGCAATCTAAAACCCGTTTCCAGGTTTTAAAACATCGATTTCACAGGAGAGAATTGAGATCAAAGTTCATCGATAAATTGTAACTATAAGACATCGTTGTTGCAGCCTTGGTATTGTTGTGGTTGCAGATAAAGGTTGAAATGCGATTGGTTAATTCAAATCTCTTAGACTTATTAAAAATAATTGGTGACATTAAAGTTGTTCAGTGATTTAATAATGTAGTTTTTCATTCATTTCCAGACTTTGTTTTTTATCAAACGCCTGCATATTTCTGTTAAACCCCAGTGCGTCTACATTGAGCAAAACTCACGCCATCAATGAAAGTTAATATTGGGATAGGGGCGCTATAATAATATATATTATAATATTTTAATAATATTATAATATAATTAATATATAATATATAATAATATATTATAATATTATATAATATAGTATATTATATTACATTATTATATAAACCCGGTTTCTATGCGGCTAATATCGCATATGTAGAAATGCAAGCCTCTTAATAAATCTATTTTTGAGATGGATTTTAATACTTAATTTTAAAGGACATGTAATCTTGGAGATCATGAATATGAATAAATAAATAAATTTTTAAAACTAGAAATAATAACTCTAGTAAGAAAACATTTGGATCGTTAGTTTCCGTTGTTTTTACATGGAATACCTATTTGCATCCATCTTTAAGATCAATGTTTTACACTTTATGGATTGCATATGTAGAAATGCACTCAAGCCCATATGAAACAAAAATTTGTATTATATTGTTATATTATATATAATTTATTATGATATATTAATGTGATATGATATAATAATTATTATATTATATTATGATATTATAACATAATAATATAATACTATATTATTATAATATATATTATAACAATCCTAAAATTTCAAAGAAAAAAAAAAAAAGAGAAAATATGCTTATAAATAGGTGATGTTCTGTATGAGTATGATGGTCCTTGGGGACCATCACTGTTTTCAAAAACTTTTGCTTTGAATTAACTTTTGCTTTGCCTTTACTTTTTTTCCTTTCCCCGCTTTTGCCTACTACTGCTTGCAGCTGGCAGCGTCCTTTAGCGGACGTGGTTTTTGTACGATAAACGTTTGCTTTTAACGCAACACCTCAAGTATGAGGTAGAGCGTAAAAAAATAATATAATAATACGTTATAAGAATTTAAATAGGGGATGTGAGCACTCCAACCCTAAAACAAAACTTTGAGATCTCTCTCTGGTCGAAACACAGTGAACTTCTCTCTCGAACCGAAAATTTTTATCGGAAGCTCCCTCTCAAATAATTGTGGGTAAGTGACATCGTCTTCCTGAAAAATAGTCTGTTTTTAATAAATAGTGATATTTCCGTCCAGGATCTTTATTTTATAAGTTTTGTGTGTAAGTGACATCGTCTTTCTGAAAAATAGTCCATTTTTAATAAATAGTGATATTTTCGTCTAGGATCTTTATTTTATCAGTTTTGTGTGTAAGTGATCTCATTGTCTGGAAAAATAATCCATTCTTTTTAAAAATAAAATGAAACAATTATTTATGCTTATTATCATGAATTTTAGGTGCGATAAATTTTATGCGCACGTGACCTCATTATCTTGAAAAATAATCTTTTTAATAAAAATTGTGATATTTTATCTATGTTAGAAGTTTTGAATGCTGTAAATTAGAAAAATAAATTTATTTATTTTTCTTGTTTATTGTTAGAAATAAATGTGATAGTTCTGCTTTTAGTAAAATTGTGATATTTCTTTCTACTGTTTTGAATATTTAGACATTGTAAAATTCGTGTGCAAATAATTGCCGTATTATTTAAAAAATTGACATTTTTGCAATTGATTATAGTATTGTTGTGAAATGTTTATTTGTGAATTGATATTCCATAAATTGTGATAATTCCGTATTCTTGAATTTTTATAAGAGTTTTTCTATACATATTAAATTGGCAATTATGCTAGAATGCCTTTACAAACTGCTACCTTTCTAAATTTGAGCCCACAATATTTGATTGGTTTTTTTTGAAATGTTATAGAGAGTGACTGTTATTAATGGTTTAAGTGAAATTCATATTAATGGTTTCAGTGATATGTTGAGTACATGATATTGCTGCTTTCGAATGTTTAAAGAGATTTAGAAATAATTTAAGTATGCAAGTGGACTCATCCGGTTCGCTGGTGAGGTATAAGTGGACCTATCCGAGACGTCGGTAGGGACTAAGTGGACTCATCCGGTACGCCGGTGAGGTATAAGTGGACCTGCAGGGATTAAGTGGACTTATCTGGGACGCCGATAGGGATTAAGTGGACCTATCAGGACGCTGATGGGGTATATAGGTGACCTACTTGGGACGCCAGTAGGGTATTTTGTGAAATCCTTTGAATTATATACTGCCGTTAAAAGTGTTATAAGCATTTCAATTACTCGGATTATACTTAATTATGCATTTTTTTTAAAGTGAACCTGTTAATGTATTTCTGTTAATAGATCTCATTTTGGAAAATATTGATATCTTTCAACCATGATTATTTTTAGGATTATGATGATCACTTACTGAGTAGCCAAACTCATCAAACTATGGTAAACATTTTTCAGGATAACTGCGGTTTCATTTGTGTCCTCGTCAAGATCAACTTTGGGAAGATATTGTACTTTTGCTTAAACTTTTTTTTGTTACTTTGTAAGACCTCGCCACTGTAAATTTGTCCTATCAATAGATGTATATATGTTTTGTCTGTCACATCTCGGGGTGTGACATATATATATATATATATACCAGCTTTTTCAATGTCAAACTGGTAAAATTACAAGTACCATGATTTATCAAACAAGGTCCCCAACTTTCAAGCTACCAATTTTCATTTGCATCCCAAAATCTAATAAAGTTTGCAGCAAAAATTTCCCCATGAAACTACAATGACAGATATCCAATGCCACCTTATGCTTCTCCAAAAGTATGTGTCACTTTTGCTCTCTCGTCCAAATCCCAATCTAGGCACATTTTGATGCTCAAATTTTGGGAATGCAACACCTTCAACTACGGGTGGCAATGGACCCTGACCCGACCTGGGACCCGTTCGGTATACCCGACACGAGTTTGGGTATATGTCACAACATTTGAACCCTACAGGTTGGGTCTAGGTTCAAAACCTGGACCCAAACACTATTCGGGTCCAAGTCTAGGTCTGGTTGTAGGGGTGAGAATTGACCCAATCCGGATTCAAAACTCGGATATCGGATCCAGGTAGACCCAAAATTTGGATCCGAAATGCGAATCCTGACCCAAAAGTCAGGTCCAAATTGAAATCTAGATCTGATCTGATTGGGTGCAAGTGGATCCGATCCAGATATAGATCCAACCTGATTTTTTTAAATAGTAAAATTTTACCTGATTTTTTTAAATAATAAAATTTTATTTTACATATATAAATTTTTTTGTAAATAGTATATATAGAGAGTAATCTAGATCCAATATATACTATTTGGATCCGGATCTAGATAAGAACTTCCAGGATTCATTTTGGACCCGGATCCTATAAACTGTTGGAGATAAAATACTTCAATCCCTATTCATTTTGGTGTATTAAAGATTGTATACAATAAGAACTAATGAACTCATAATCATCTTTAGCTATTAAACGACAAATCAAATGGCTTGAAATCTAATGGCGGGTGATCGTGATCTTATTGTCAAGAATATGAGTATATGATGGTAAAAAAAGGCAAAAAAAAAAAAAACACATAGCGAGGGTGGCAACGGACCCAACCAGACCCAAAAACCTACGGGTTGGTATGGGTCCAAAACCTAGACCCGAATACTATTCGGGTCTACATCAAGGTCCAGCTGGACCCGATCTGACCCATTGCTACCCCTACCTTCAATGCAACGACTAACCTAATGAATAAATAAATACACTTTGAATGTACCTAAAAAGAATAGCCTCCTAAGATTAAATAGAGACCATCCAAAATTTGGATGATCATATATGCAAGTGTTTAAGAACTCAATTTTTGCTTTTCTTTTTTTTTTTTAAAAAAAGGACGAGGTTGCATGCGGGCCAAGCTTGAAGATGTAGAAATGCGGGCCCCTTAATAAATCTATTTTTGAGATGGATTTTTTGACTTAATTTTTAAGGATATGTAATATCTAACATGGAAATCATGAATATAAAAAATAAATAAATTTTAAAAATTAAAAATAATAATTTTATTAAGATAACATTTGAACAGTTAGTTTCAATTGTTTTTAGATGTAAAGATGGATATTTCTTCTAGATCTTATATATAGAAATGTGGTCCAACCTGCATGAAACAATTTTCCTTTAAAAAACCATGAGATTTTTAGATGGAACACAAACGTTCATATTAAAAAAAAATCTTAATCGGCTCTTTTTGCCTAAGGGAGTAAGAGTGCAGTATGCTCCCACATGAATAT
Organism: Amborella trichopoda; assembly: GCF_054954075.1. Lineage (NCBI taxonomy): Eukaryota > Viridiplantae > Streptophyta > Magnoliopsida > Amborellales > Amborellaceae > Amborella > Amborella trichopoda. Next base: position 1,886,506 of record NC_142338.1, read on the forward strand.
ATCTTAGGCCATTGTAAGGGTTTTGGGCACTAAAACTGCATCTGTTAGTAAGATTTAGAGGTGCCTTTACTTTGCTTTAATATGGACACTTTGTACAAACTCCACCCAACATCCCAAAGAAGAAAAAGATGTCGAAAATGCGGCCTAGCGTCGAGAACCATCCATGAAGGCTAGAGAGTAAAAAATGGTATATCAAGACAAAGAAAAATGGCAACCAGTACAATCCTTCATAACTTCTATACCAAAGTTACTCGTACAATTAAGTGATATCTTTGTCGGTCTAGTCTAAAGTTAAAATCGGCTTTGGTTAATAAAAAAAAAAGACAAAATCATTGTTTTGACAAATCCAACTAGCTAGTTTCTATCGGTTCAACCAAACACAAAGTGGTAACTTTTTTTTAAATATATAATATACTTTAATTTATTATTTTAATTATTTTAAAATCTAGACAGATCGATTCAACCAACTGTCTAATTGATTTTGATTAAATCCAACCTAGCACTAGTTCAATCGCCAGTCCGATCTTGATAATTTCGGTCCATACATTTCACTTTCCATATGCACCACACATATATGACATGTGTGGATTATTAAAAAAGGGGTACTTGCGACACCTTTTTTTTGGCGTAATCAGTCCTGACGCGCACCAAACCAGTGTCCCCCATGTGAACAAGAAAAGGGCATTTTGGTGCTCCCAACATAGTCACATGTCCCATTTGAGTGGGGATCTAAGGAGACAGTACAATACTGAAAAAGCTGAAAAATCAAAGGCTATAGATCCACCTTTTTACATCTCCAAAAGGTGTGGATCTCATGATAGGCAAAAAAATAAAATGAATAATATAAAAGAAGTTCAAAAATATTATTCTAAAATTTTAAATATTATTGGTTTCTTTAGATTCATGATTATCGTGGTCCAAACTAACCAAAACTTTGAATCCAAAATGTATCTCTGATATAAATTTAGACGGCGCAAATAGAGTCAGCTAAAAAACACGTAGGAAGCTTTTTAGAGTGATTGAAGGCCTTCTATTTAAGTTTTTTTCCGCTGCTAATGTTAATATGTGTAAAATTGATTATTATTATTTTTTATCATTAAGTGGGAAAGACAAACCCCTACGTGTTTTTTAAATATATTAGAGAGTTAGCTTTTTTTAACCACAATATAGTAACTAAGTATAGAGGTGCTATCACCACGATCCAACCCCTTTCCTAAATGTGCTAGTGGGAATAAAGGCTGGGGTGCTACCACCACGACCCAATGTGCTAGTGGGAATGAAGACCTAGACCGTTAACTGAAGCTCAACATAAAATTGATTTGCAAGTACGAGTTTGCATAAGGAATTTTACAAAATGGAGACCTTGTACAAGATTCTTGGATAATAAATTAATAAATAGTGATGCTTTCTTCACTATTTCTTTTGTGAGTGAATCAACCTGCTTTCGAATTAGGATCTCTTTAAAAAGTATTTAAAAGTCATTTTAAGTTTAATTAGTAGCCGTGTTCCGGGACTCGGCCAAGTCTAATTGAGACTCTGATGAGTTACTGGTCTCGTCCTACGTGCAACGCCTAGTACCCACACAACCTTTGCCCCCTCTCCCCGAATATTTAAAAAATTCAAAAAATAAAAAAGTTGTAAAAAAATCAAGTTATGTTATACAATTTTATTACATGATTTACAGGTATTTAGTAAAAATTGATGAGTGTTTTTTGCCATAATCACATTTTTATATATTTTTTTGCTAGATTTTTAAAAATAACCCAAACTGTAAATTGGGCTTTTTAAATCCATATTTTCTCTACTTGTTTTTAACCTTGTTTTAACTTTTAAAAGATATTTTAAGTTTGAATTTATTTTTAATATGTATTTTTTTTTTCAATTTTTTTTTTTTTTTTTTTTTTGGGTTTCTTGGGCTTGAACCTTGACTCAGCTGAGTAACTCGCATCGACCATGACATGAGCCCTCTGATTGAGGCGAGTTTTCATACACTTATTACTAGTATTCAGAGTTCTTCCTACGCTTTATGCAACTCCCTTAGGCAGTAATTGATTAACAGAACATGAGAGGTGATCAAAACCTTATACCATTTTTTATTCAAGAACATACATCATCATAACCTTTTCTCAATTAATTGGTTGGTTTTACGAATCCTGATCTGTCATTCTGTTCTATTAATGGTCATATTTTTAGTGAGGCTATAGATTCACATATTTTTCTCCCTACTTCTAACCATATATTTTTGCCTTATCCTATGCATTTTTTTAGCCTCCCACTAGAATTATTTCGCACATCCTAATAGGTGTTGTACTGGGTCTGTGCGACATGTGATCAGCCCATCTAAATCTATTTTCTCTCATTTTATTGTCGATTGATGACATACTCAATTTTTTTTCGAATGAAATAAATAATATATCGTAATATCAAGACAAAGGCTACAACAAGCGAGGGAGAGATCCTTTAAATGAGCTAGATCGGTGAGAGAGAGAAATCAGGCTTTCCTTTAAGATTAAATGAGCAAGGTTGGTGAGAGAGAGAGAGAGATCAGGCTCTCCTTTAAACTTAAATGAGCAAGATTGGTAGGAGCAAATATAAAATGTCTATACCATTTTAAATTAAGCAAGAAAAAGGTCAATTACCTTACATATTAGTACCAAAAAAGATACAGTATTATACAGATTTTAATTCCACGTAAAGTAATTCCCACTAATCTTCTTTTATAAAGAAATCCCATTATATATGAATCTTTTGGGGTAAGAGAAAATTCTCAATCATCTTAACTTTAACTATATTGAGTAACTTTTCGATTTTGCTGCAAAATAGATAAAAATAAAAATAAAAAGTAGGCTTTTTTACATTAGTCAAAAAAAAGAAAAGAAAAGAAAAATAGGCAAAATATAAAAAGAGCAGGATTGAATCAAATAATTACAATGAATGTCAGTTACTGACTTGCTGTAGATTTTTTTAATATTTTTCAAAATGCCCCTCAATATGAAAACATCATCTCCAGGCTGGTTTTATTTTTTTAATTTTTAGTTTTTTCATTGTATCCTATGTTTTAAGACAGCTTGTGACCGGTCTAAGGTCCCCATTTTAAGACCGCCCACATTGTGGTCTTACACGACTTTATAGGCAGTTCGATGTCTCCATCATTGGACCCCTTTGATTGTAGTGTTATATCACATTACAGGTGGTCCGAGGACTATACCTTCAAACTGCCTATAATCTGGTTGAACATCACAATGTAGCGGTCTGGGGATGGGGACTTCGGACTGCTAACTGGATTGAGCCTAAGCAAGCGATCCGAGATCTCCTTCTTCGGACAACCTATAATGTATAGTATAACACCACAATCTGGGCAGTCCGATGATGGGGATCTCTGACCGGTCGTCAACTTCCCTAAAATATATGATAAAATGAAAAAAACTAAAAAGAAAAGAAAAACTAAAATCGACCATCCCCGTACCAAGAGGCATTTTGAGAAAAAAAAATTAAAAGCCTACAATAACCGATTTTTTTTTGTAATTTTTAAGTCAATTGACCCTTTTTGTATTTTGCCTACTTTTTTGTGTGTGTACAATAAAAATTTTATGAGTAAAGATCCTATGAGACCCTCCCCCACCCATCTGTGTAGGACCCCAAAGGATCACCATTAAATTTGGTGTAGATCTCTAGAAAAGTCAAGTCCCACACCCATGTGATAACTTTTTTAAAGATCTGTACCAAATTTAATGGTGATCCGTTGAAGTCCTACGCACATAAATTATATTGATCTTTAGTATGAATTATATTGATATGTATGATGATGACAAAACGTATTGCACGATTTAAGGGCACTCGCTTTCTAAGCCTTTTGAAAAGAGAAAAAAATTGCAATTTTTTTTTTAAATCATCGGCATTATTAATTTATGTGTATAAATGTCTGGTTCGACAAAGGACATGCAGGACTCGGAACAGGTGACTCGAGGTCGGGACCCTAGCAACTCGTGGCGCAAACCTATAATTTTAATCACTGGCTGACACCTTAAATTATTTCCGATTCAAGGAGAGTTTTGAAGGTTTTTACTTCATACTCTTCGGGCCTCTGATGCAAACCGTGCAAGCCGAGTCAGTTTAGTTTTTTTTTTTTTTTTTTTTTTAACCATTGGACATTGGCAATTTTTTGCATAAAAAAAGACCTGGTCTGACACTGACAATATTTTTATCACTATTATAGACAATTAACTATACCATTTTAATTAGGGTGTAGTTAGCAGGAGGCCCAAAATTTGTATTAAAAGGTTAAGCAGAACCTTTTAACCTCGTATTTCAATGCCGAAAATCTCTATTATAGCTTGAAAATCAAGTCCTACACATAACTACAAAATTTGAAGCTCCAAAAATAACGTAGATCCGCTAAGCTAGTAAATACTTGACTATAGATTGTCCATACAGGGGGTTACAAGATACATTTTCCTTGGGACTTAAAATCCTTCATTTTCTAAGGTTTAGATGATCAATTTGAGTTTTCCAAATGCATGAAGAAACATCTCTACTGGATTATTGAGGTGCTGCTTTACTTTTAACGGTAAATCATACCTACTTATATAAACATTTTCCTTTTAATTTAGTACTAAATATTACATTTTACATTGTTAAACTACGCTAACATGACTTATATCAAAAAAGCCCAGCAATGTGCTTCACATAACGTGGTTCACATGAAGTAACCCCTAATCATGCTGCCCATTTTTTGGTCAAGGTCCCAGCTTAGTAAAATCATGTGTGGTAAGGGAAATTTCTCATAAACCAAAGGAAAAGGTCAGTGTAGGGCCCCTTAAATCTTGCAATAAAATTTGGTCTTGGTGCCTGAAAATTCTCAAATTCACAATTTGCATCTTGACAAGTCTCAACACGAAAGAAAAAAAAGTCGGTTTTCAGTTGGCAAAACACCATATTTTTTATATTAACATTATCAAGATCGGGCTGGCCAACAAATCGTTGAGGGTTTTGATTCATTCGGTCTAACCATTAGTTCAACTAGTTGGGATTTTAGAAAAAAAAAAAAAAAAGTTTAAAAATATAAAATATATTTAAAAATTCGTTGAACTTCATTTAGCTAGATAAATCGGATAAAACCATACCGATCAAACTTTAGTTTTGACTTGGTTTCGACCAAATCCAGTCTTTACCTTTAACCAAACCAACTATGGCACCTAGTTGGTCGGACCACCGATTTGATCTAATCTTGATAACTACGTTTTATAACACAATATTTTTCAAAATATGTGGTTTGCATAAGGTTGTAATATTAAAAAATTTACAGATCAAGCAGGTCTATAAACACATAAATCGTTCGAAAATAATTAGTCTAAATAATTTGTTACAAGATGTATTATTTGTAAGACCTTAAATTCTTTTTTTAATATGTATACATCTTCAGGTTGATATGATCAATTCAAAAAATTTCCAATATCGAAACACTATTTTGTATTAGATTTTTGAGGTACACCTTGCTATTCTATAAATTTGATAAATTTGCAAACTTTTATATATACTTTCCAAAAGATTTCCTACTCCTAATATCCATTTACTCCCTCGGGCAAAACTTACTCTATAGATATCTTTTTTATCTCAAAATTTGGAGATGTGATATCTAGAATCCGCAAAAATACCTAAAAATAAAATAAAAATTAACTCTCACTTTCTTTGTGCCTAAAAAAAATATCATCCCAAAAATTGCACTGGAGCTGTCTAATTTTTGGAGGACATAATATAGATGTTCATGAACTCAAAATCTATTTGTTTTCTTTAAAATAATCATCTAATTATAATTAGATGAATTTCAAAACTTCAAACCCAAAAAAATTCTTCAAGGTTATGAATGTATAGCATGCTCCCAAAAGTGCATGGTATACGTGCTCATAAACTTTTGAGATTGTATATAATAATATCATTTACCTTTGATACAAGGAGATCATAATTACTTACAAACCATCCGATGTGAAATCTAATAGCTTGGGTGCGTCATAAAGTTCAAAAAAATTTATTGTGAAAATTTGACCATTATCAATAGAATAAATGCAGCCATCTAATTCTACATCCAATGGTTAAGATTAATTGCGACCACCTTTTACCAAAATAAATAGTTTCTGTGTTTTTTCTAAACATTTTATATTTTTCTAAACGACACGTTTTCCCATATCCAATGAATCATACTCACATTTACAACGATGACATATAGTACAATACATCTTCTTTGAAAACTATGATACATATGCTATGCCTTTTCTAATACATTAATTGGCAATGTATTTTACAGTTCTAAAACAAAAAAAATAGTACTATTTCTATCAAGGAAACTCCAAAAACATCAAATTTTTAGTATTGGGTGTCTAAAAAGTAGCCTACTATTTAGGCGAAAGGTACCAATAACATCAATAATTGATCTAAATTGTGATGTACCATTCACAGGCAACGAAATGCCAATTAACAATTTTGGATTCCTTCCACGAAAAGAAGAAGACTGGCTTGTGTCTTGACACGTTAGCTTGATTCAAACTCTAAGATTCCATGACCTCACATCAAATGGCACAATGACGAACATGAAAAACCCAAAACGTGAGTAACATCTGCCACTTTAAAAAAACAATTATGCAAAACATTTAAAAAAAAAGGAGAGGATTTTCTACGTAGGGACCATTTATCATTGGAAAAAATTTATATATAACCTAGGCTCTAAACGATCAAATTAGAGCCTACCTCAAATATTTATTTGGAAGAGGTTGTTTTGATGTCCATACGTCTTCAAATTGATCATCTCGACATCAAGATGCATGGACATGAGAAAAAAATGAGTTTCAAGTTTTGAAAATAGTGTATCTTGTAACGTATTTTTGGACTGTTAGTTTTCAAGATTTTCATAGATCTTCTTGGTCTATACTATTTTTTAAGCTTTAAATTTTATAAGTAAAGATGAAAATATATTTTAAGGCCATCACAAAGATTTCCGGTATTGAAATCACATTTCTCAATGCCATTTGAAGATACGCTTTATTTTGATTGTTTAGAGTCTCAGCTCTATACAAACCGTACCCTCTTTATCTTTTGTATATAGAGGCAGCAATCATTCTCACTCATTAGATGTTATATTGGATGGCTTGGGGTGAGTCGAAAAGTCCCACTCATTAGAAGTCAAATAGGATGATGGCTTGGGATGAGTCGAAAAGTCCGATAAATTTTTTTTGGAACTTTGTGTCTATTCACTGACAGTTTTAGAACCATCCATTTTGAAATTTGAAGGACAATAATGATTTTGACCTCCATGTGTAAAAGATAAATTATCTCTTTATAGACAATTATTAAAAAATAAATAAAAAATTAAAACCTCTTACAATTTAAGTCTAGGCAATGATTTGGGGTGTGTCACAAAGTTCTAAACTTCTTTTTTTTTTTTTTAACTTTGAGTCTAGTCAATAACACATTCACAATTACTCAGTTTGAAATACAATTAACATCAGTCATTATGTCCTTAATGTATTAAAAGTAGATGATTTCTTTGAATATTTTTTCTTTCATTAAAGGGTCAAGCGATAATAATTTATTTTCAAGAGTATGCTTTTAAATTTCTATACCAATTAGTCTATTATTGGTAAATATTAAAGAATTTCAAATTATCTCTATTCATTATTGAAAAGCCCAAACAACTAAAGATATTTTATTAACTTTACACAGGTACTTCTATCGTTTGGTTAAAGATTCGTTAGAGATAACCTTACTAAAGTACCTCTAATTATTTTGGCTTCCCAACCCCAAATAAAGGCAATACAAGTATTTTTCATCATTTTTTGAGGATGCACCTAATTGATATTGATATATAAAAACATACCCTCCAAGTGTAACTTTTAGTCTTTTGACCGTTTAAGGATATTGTAAGGGCCTTCCCTTTTTTTATTTATAGAAAAAGTTCATATAATGTTAAGAATATCTTTGTAGAATGAGGTTTCAGTAATCTAGATCATAATGTACATTTCTATTTTGGCTAGGGTACAATTCATATGGAGCATTAATATTAAATTATCAAAGTTAGGGGCACCTTTAAACTCTGCTTGAGTATGTAGTTATAATGCCAGAAACCCCTACAATGATAGAAAATCTATAAAAAAAAGATTAACAATCTTAACAATCGATGGTCCAGATAATGTGTGACAAGAAGCATTATTCTTAAAACTTGGAATCTATTCTTTTCCTGCCGCACATCTTGATGTTGAGATGATCAATTAGAGGATTTTTTATTGTATTCTTTTCCTGCCCCACATATTGATGTTGAGATGATCAATTAGAGGATTTTTTACTGTAGAAACAACTTTTTTAGTGGATTTTTGAGGTACACCTTATGGTTGACGCCTTATTTTGCTTTATTTTTCTTTAGCTGGATGGTATAAATTTTACAAACTTTAATGTTGATAATCCTGCAGCTCTGAGTACCATATTGTGTCCATTACCACCCCTTGGTTTTTCTTTTTCCCAATGCCATGTCAAACCATATTGTGTCTTGGTAGGTTACATAGGAGCTAATTGTTCATTGTGCTTCGTTCTATGTGGATTATTTTCTCTTCCTTCAATGGTGATATTTGTATTACATTTATCTAGGGGAAATTGTTTTATGTGGGCTAGACCGCATTTTTATAATATGACGTATAAAGCATCCATTTTAAAAGATGGATGCAAGTAGGTGGTCCATCTAAAAACAATTATAACTAATGGTCCAAATATTTTTTTAATATAATTATTATTTTTAGTTTTCAATTTTATTTTTTTCATATTCATGATCTCCATATTGAAGATTATATATTCTCTAAAAACTACGAGCAAATTATATTTAAAAAATATATTTATTGCCAAGCCTACATTTCTACAATATGCAGGCTGGCCACATAGAAACCGCGTCCTTCATCTAGCATCCCCTTCATTTAATGCTTTTGCCATTTCAACATCGAGATGAGCTACTTTGTGCTCATGTTCCATCTATATAGCATACTGTTCATCTGCTACCTTGGAATCTTAATGGAACTCAACTCGACTCTATTGTTGGACTTGGTTGAGATTCACCTGAATATATGGGGTTTTTCTGTGTCAATTAAATAAGAGAAAAGATCCTATAAGACTATCCCCTACCTATGTGTGTAGGATCTCACTAAATTTGATACGAATCTATAGAAATTTAATCATCACTAAATTTGATACGAATTTATAAAAAAGTCAAGTCCCACACCTATTTGATAACTTTTTTAGAGATCTGTGTCAACTTTAATGGTGATCCTTTGGTGTCGTACACACATGAGTGAGAGAAGGTCCTATAGGATCGTTACCCATTAAACAAATACAAACGAAGATAGGGCCAATAATCTAAAAAAGGACACGTTTTCTATAAGTCCACTGACTCGCACATAGAAATGCGGCCCCCATAATAATTTATTTTTGAAATAGAATGTCATCCTAATTTTCAGGTAATATACAATCTTTAACATGGCTGATTTATCTATAAATGTAAATAAATTTTAAAATCTAGAAATGATATTTTTTTAGATAAAATATTTGAACAAGATTTTACTTTTTCTTTGAAAGACTATTATTTATAGTGTAGATCTACACTTTTTTTGGTGGATGGTGTAGATCTCCAAGTCGCATAGTACCAGGTGCAGGCTCGGACACACCAGACAATTTTCCTTCTAAAAATGATAAATTGTCCAAAAAGTAAGAATTCTCTTTCTCATTTATTCTGGGGGGTGGGAAGTATGACTATTTTGTATCTCTTTTAGTACAAGTTTTAATATTTTCAAAATAACTATCCATTTTGTTTTCCTCTTAAATATTTTTAAAATTTCCCTTCCAACTACATTTTTCTAATAGAAAATCATTTTTCAATTTGTTCAATTTTAGATTCAAAATTCATGGTTGACCGTTAAGCTATTTTATTAAGGACTTTAAAATACAAATGAAATTCACTTTTGAAAAAAGATTTTACGTTTTGGAAATAGTTGACTACAAATTTCTAAATTTATTGTAATGAATTTTTAAATGCTTCTATTTGTATTTTTGAAAATCTATTATGATTTTAAATTTTAGTTATAACTAATTCTTATTATTATTTAATCCAAAAAATTTATTATGAATTTTGAGAGTTATATTTTAAAAATATATTATTTTTTATTCTATAGAAATAGAATACCAATTAAAAAACCTTTGTGTTTTATATTTGTATTTTTTTATGGTCTCAAATTACATTTATTGCTTTTTTATTTTTTTTTAACTCTAGGATAGTAATGTTGTTAAATTGTATTTAGGAGTATTACTTCTTTCTTATCTATATATGCCACATTTTTATAGGGGACGTTTGTATAAGGTTGTCTCCTTATAATGTAAAGATAAGGCGCGTTTATAAAATTTACTTAGAGACCATTTCAGTGTGGAAATGTTATGATGGCTCGAACATCTCTTTTTATCTTTAGTTATAAAATTTAAAATTTTAAAAATTGTACAGATTGAGCCGATCAAGAAATACTTGAAAATCTTGATAATATATTGTCTAGATAACTTATTACAAAATACATTTTTTTTTTAGATGGAAAATTATTATTTTTCTTCATGTCCATTTATCTCGATGTCAATATGATTACTTGGAGAGTTATTCAAGGCTGGAACACTCTACCATGTAGGATTTTTGAGGTGCACTTATTTCAACATATAAGGTTGCAACCTTATATAAACTTTTTTCTATTGTTATTCATGATTGCATTATCGTAATTGCCATATTTGTAAATGCTTTTTGAAATTTATTAAGCACAAGTTGTAAGTGGAATGCATAAAAAAAATGGATAATTTTACAGAGATACCCTGCAAATGCCCATTATTGAAAAAATATCCCTCAAATTTCTATTTTTCATGTTCATAGCCTTTTTTTTTTTGACAAAATTGTCTTACTCTTAATTTTAAAGATCAGGAGTTTAATCTTTTCTTTGCTCATAAGCTTACTTCGGGGTTGTTCCAAAGTTCAACTTTCGACAGTTTTCTTTATACAAATGTTTCTGAAGTCATTAAAGTATTAAATGATGGAGCGACCACAATGTTTAATGGGTGAGGATACTAATTCCTCCAAGTCTCATAAACAATTTTGAACTTTGAAGGATTGAAATCGATTTATGTGGACAAAAACCAACTTCAGGCTCCGGAGTTGATATTTGGAAAAAAACTAAACTTCAAGCCCTTTAAGGTTCAAACAAAATAGGGGTAATTAGGAAGAAATCGAAAATTTTGAGAAAAAAAAAAAGGGTACGAATGTAAAAGTAGAAATTTACATTCGGTTTTTTCAAGAGGGAAATGCGTATAAATTTCTCAAAAATAATTTTCTTAAGGAAACGGAGAATAGAGAGAAAAGCAGCAAAAAGGCGAAAGAGAAAAATGAAAAATAATGAAAATAAGGAGAGGAAAAAGAGCACTAGATTATAGTAAAAAAGTAAGAAAAGGATCGTAACATTCATTTTTTTAAAAAAAGGACAGCAATAGTATGAAAAGTATGGTAACAGAGGGTGAGAGAGAAATTTTTTTTTTTTTTTTCGTTTTTAAAGACAAGAGGAGAGAAGGCAACGGTAGTAGAATAAAGAAAGGGAGAGAGAGGGTCATTACAAGGGAGAGAGAGAGAAATACGAAGAAATCGGAAATAAAAAAAAGGAAAACGTTTATATAAGATTGTAACCTTAAAATGTAGAATTAAAGTGTATTTCAAAAATCCATCATAGAAAGTTATTTTGATGTTGAAAAAACCTCTAATTGATCATCTCAACAATGAGGTATATGAATATGAAAAGCAAAAAAAATAGAAAATTGTTTCATGCGGGCTGAACTGCATGACTACATATGCAGTCCCAACTGTAAAGCATCAAACTTAAAGATGGATGCATGTAGGTGTTCCATCTAAAATCAATGAAAACTATCGGTCCAAATATTTTATTAGTAGAATTATTATTCTACTCTTTAAAACTTACTTATTTTTTTATATTCATGATCTCCATGTTAGATATTATATGTCCTTAAAAATTAAGTGCAAAAATCCATCTAAAAAATAGATTTATTAATAGACCCACATTTCTACATATGCGGGCTTGGCCGCTTAGAAACCGGGTCCAAAAAAAATTTGAGTCCTACTTACAATAAATTATCTAGACCGTCCATTTCAGGACTTTTAAGTGTTTATAAATCTACTTGATTTGAACTGTTTTTGGAGTTTAAAACCTTATATTTAGAGGTGAAAAAAGATTTTCAAGTCATCCAAAAAAAATTTGAGTCCAAAATTATATTTATGATAAAATTTGGAGGTGCACTTTATTTTAGTTGTTTAAGGTTGCAACCCTATACAAACCACACCCATAAAAAGAAAGGCGCAAAAATTAGAAAGTAGGTTTAAAAAACACGAGGGCAAATAGGTAAACCTATAAATAGGGGCCAATAAGATAAATATCTTTAAAAAGGAGGGTAATTGAAAACCAACCCTATCCAAACCCCCTTAACCGATAAGCAACAAAGTAAACATCTAGTAAGCAACCCGTGCATTGCACAGAATCTACTAAAAAAATCTATGAAATTAAATCTAATAAATCAAATAGAAATGATATTATGAAGTATAAATAGAATAATTTATCAAAAAATTCACATGATGAAGCAGAAATAGAATATAAATGTTTTTTATATTTATAATTATGAAATAAATATAGAACAATAAATGGCTTTTATATCTTCTATAAGCAATAAAAAATAAGAGAAATTAACAAAAACAAAATGTTTTCCTTTTTTCAATTTTTTGGATTTTTTTCACTAGATTCAACCACGTGATTATTTTTTGTATTACTTAATGTTTACTTTGGAGAATGGAAAAATAATTTAAATAAGTTATTTTTTGGTTGGTGCATTGTTTTTATTTTTTACCCCTTTTTTTTTGTAATTTCAATTTGGAAAATCTCAAAAAGGAAGAATAAAATTAAAGTAATTATAGAAGTAATTAAAATGATTTTTTCCATTTTTTGGAGTATTTTTTGTCTGTTTTTTTTTTTTTTTGTAATTTCATTGAGAAAAATGCAAAAAAAAAAACAATACATATTTTTAATAGAAATAAAATAAATGCGCTTGGTTTAGGAAATTAAGTTTTTACAAATTCTATTATCTTTTCATATTTTTATTTGCGTACTTAGGTTATTTTCTAAGGTTGGAAATTAGGTTTTTACAAATTATATTCTCTTTTCGTGTTTTTATTTGTGTACTTAGGTTAGTTTCTAAGGTTTTTATAACTTCTAAAATCCCTTCAAAATTTTATGCTGAAAATGTATTAAAAAAAGAGAAAGTCTAACTTTTTTGGGGCTGCCTTTTGCGTTTTAAATATTGGCAAATGAGAGAAATTTATTTCATATATTTCTTTGGGATTGCATACAATACGACCATTAACCTTTGGTACAAGGATATCACTACTACTTATAGTCATCCAATATAAAATCTGATAGTTTGGGTTTATCACCAGATTTGATAAAATTTGTTTTGGACTTTGAGTTTGGTTAATAGAATAAATGCAACCACCTAATTTCACATCTAATGGTCAATATCAATTATGATCACCTTGTACCAAAGATAAATAGCCTCATTGTATACTTTTCAATTTTCTTTTTACTACTTTTGGTTTTTAAATTGCAACATCTAGTGACTTCTATAGTTTTATAAGCAATAAAGCGAGATAAACAAAAATTGTAATTTTTAATCTTTATATTGATATTTTCCCCCAAGATTCAAAAGAAAGTGATTTTTTTTTGTATGTACTTTAATATTTACTTTGGAGAATACAAAAATAATTTAAATAAGTTGTAACCTTGGTTGGACCATTTTTTTTTCGATTTTAGTTTAAAAAATAGAAGTAATGCAAAAGTAATTAAAACGAATTATTTTTTCCTTGTTAGGAGCTTTTTTTTAAAAAAAAAAATTCTTTTGTGCAAATTTAGTGCGAAAAAGAAAAATAGAAAATACAATAAAATGAAAGAAGAAAAAATAGGAATAAAATTGAGGAATATGAAATTAATTTTCTAGTTTAGTAATTTATTTTTCTCTTTTTCGGAATTTGATATTTATTATTTTTAAATCAAAACAGGCAAAAGCATTGAATAAGCGTGACAAAATCTAGAAGGACAGTAACGAAATATATTGGACAAAAGTACAAAAATCAAGTGAAAACTTACCAATATTTGCACCAGTACTACTGGTTGCTGAGAAAAAGAGAGTATACGAGAGAGAGAGAGAGATTTTTAAGGAGAGACAAAAAAGATAATTATGGAATAAAATGAGATTTAATTAGGCAAAATGAGCAGAGATAAAATAAAAGTAAACTTTAGAGTGCATATACTATGCTCTTGCGGGAGCACTCTTTGAATATAGTCCCTCTCTTAAAATACCCCATTCAGGAATTTTTTAGTCCGAACCACATAATAATTACTTAATGATTATTTTTTTTAAAAAAAATGGAATTCTGAATTTTATGACACTTAGATCTAACCCTTGAAAAATTGGGTGGCCTCTTCTAAATTGAGGCATTAGTTTTTTTAGTATATAGAGAGCTTATTTCAATTTTTTTTAATTGAAATTGTCAATAGGTTATACAGATAGGATCAGGTTTCTATAGGGCCTTGGTTTTATGAAAATAAAATAAAACCTCATCTCAAATCCCCATTTGGAATGCATTTTCAAAAATATAAGTTTTCATGATGGTTCTAAAATCAATTTCCAGCATTCATAATGAAATTCCAAAATAAAAAAATGGTACAAATCTTGTGGATATATGAATACTTACCTTTTTATGGCGAAATGGATGGTATAGATAATTTGTAACATTATATACTATTTTTAGAGCTTTGCATCCAATTTGTTTTTCACAACTACAATGTTCAAGCTAAGTTGATTGGTGTAAAGATTTTCTAACGCTTGAGTTGCAATGTTTGATGAGTTATGAGGTGAGACTTTATTTATTTTGATAGAATGTGTTTTCACTCAAGGGTAATAGTATACTCCAACAGGAATAGGACATCTTAAGGGTATGTTTGGTTTGCCCGTAAATATTTCCTGAGAAATATTTGCATATGTAATACTTTACCTGTGTAAATATTTGTATGTGCATTCTTCTTACCCTGTTTGGTAGCATATTTAAAAAGCATTCTTCTTACCCTTTGGTAGCGCATTTAAAAAGCATTATTCTTACCCTGTTTGGTAGCATATTTAAAACTATCATTTAAAAAGCATTGTGTAAACCGGACTCGTCTGATTCGACTCGAGAACCGGCAGACCCGATCCGAATAATTATTCGTTTCATGACGTCATGACCCGCCGATTATTCAATGGGCATTTTTGTTAATTTTAAAAAGTACATGTACCTTAAGGTCCACACGCCTCCTCACATGATTTCTCCTCACTTCCCACATGTTATCCTCATTAACTACAAAGAGGTATTTATTCACTACAACTTCCTTCTACCTCTTCGATGTGGGATAATGTGAAGGTATTAACTTGAAACATTAATATATTATCTATTTTGTTTGCGCTTTTAATACTATTAAGTAGCATGTGGCTTACTGGTTATTTATTTTTATTTTTTATGCACGTGGAGGGCGTGGGTTCCATTCTCATTGGGACTAAAGGGGATCTTTTATCAACTATTTTTCTTGTCAATTTTATTTTTTTGAGGTCAAATTTTTTTCTTATAAATATTTTTCTTGTCAATTTTATTTTTTTGGGGCCAATTTTTTCCTATAAAAAAAATGAAACTTTTTTTTTATCAATTTCACTTTTTGTAAAAATTGTTTATTATTAAAAAAATGAAAGGTTTTTTTTTATCAATTTTACATTTTGTCAAAATTTTTTCTTATCAATAAAATAAAAATTTTCTTATAAAAAAAAAATGAAAAGTTCCTATCAATTATTTTTCTTGTCAAATTTATTTTTTTTGTCAAAAAAAATAAAAATTTTTTGTCAAAAAAAAAAGTAATAAAATGTTATTGTCAACAAAAAAAACGTTCTTATAAAAAAATTATAATACAATAAGTATTTTTGTCATAAGAAAAAAATGAAAGGTTTTTTTTATCAATTTCGCTTTTTGTCAAATTTTTTTCTTATAAAAAAATGAAAGGTTTTTTTTATCAATTTTGCTTTTTGTCAAATTTTTTTCTTATCAATAAAATAAAAATTTTCTTATAAAAAAAAATGAAAGGCTCTTATCAATATTTTTCATGTCAAATTTCTTTTTTTTGTCAAAAAAATAAAAGGTTTTTGTCAAAAAAATAAAAAGCAATAAAAAGCTTTTGTCAAAAGAAAAAGTTCTTATAAAAAAATAATAATACAACAAGTATTTTTTGTCAAAAAAAAAAAGGTTCTTGCTAAAAACAAAAAAAAATGTAATACGGCAAACATGTCTTGTAAAAAACTATAAGGTTTTTGTAAAAAAAACTAAAATGTTCTTATAAAAAAATTATTCTTTATTGTAGTCCATGTATGATTGTATACTTTATCCATGGTAGTTCTATGATTTTTATTTTTGTGTGATGCAATTTAATAGTTAAAATCAATGATTTAAAAATCGCCGAGTCGAACCGGACTCGCCTGGTTCGACTCGGGAATCGGCACAGGCCGTGCCGGTTCTAGCGGTTCCCTCATGCATGCCACACACACCACTCACACACGTGTTTACGTGTGACAGAAGCCGTACACACTCCCACATGCGCCACAAAACCGGGAATCGCCCGATTCTAGCGGTTCCCTCCCGGTTCTAGGCTTCACACGCGTGTACGCGTCATGCGTGCCACACACACCACTCACACATGTGTGTACGTGTGACACGAGCCGTACACACTCCCACACGCGCCACAAAACTGAGAACCACCCGATTCTAGCGGTTTTCTCCCAGTTCTAAGCTTCACACCCGTGTACGCGTCATGCGTGCCACACACACCACTCACACACGTGTGTACGTGTGACACGAGCCGTACACACTCCCACACGTGCCACAAAACCGGGAACCGCCCACTCACACACGTGTGTATATGTGACACGAGCTGTACACACTCCCACACGCGCCACAAAACTAGGAACTGCCAGATTCTAGCGGTTCCCTCCCGATTTTAAGCTTCACACTCGTGTATGAGTCATGCGTGCCACACACACCACTCACACACGTGTGTACGTGTGACACAAGCCGTACACACTCCCACACGCGCCACAAAATCGGGAACCGCCCGATTCTAGCGGTTCCCTCTCGGGTTTAACCTTCACACGTGTGTACGCGTCATGCGTGCCAAACACACCACTCACACACGTGTTTACGTGTGACACAAGCCGTACACACTCCCACATGTGCCACAAAACCGGGAACCGCCCGATTCTAGCGGTTCCCTCCCGGTTCTAGGCTTTACATGCGTGTACGCGTCATGCGTGCCACACACACCACTCACACACGTGTGTACGTGTGACACGAGCCGTACACACTCCCACACACGCCACAAAACTGAGAACCGCCCGATTCTAGTGGTTCCCTCCCGGTTCTAAGCTTCACACCTGTGTACGCGTCATACGTGCCACACACACCACTCACACACGTGTGTACGTGTGACACGAGCCGTACACACTCCCACACGTGCCACAAAACCGGGAACCGCCCACTCACACACGTGTGTACATGTGACACAAGCCGTACACACTCCCACACGCGCCACAAAACTAGGAACTGCCCGATTCTAGCGGTTCCCTCCCGGTTTTAAGCTTCACACTTGTGTACGAGTCATACGTGCCACACACACCACTCACACACGTGTGTAAGTGTGACACGAGCCGTACACACTCCCACACGCACCACAAAACTGGGAACCGCCCGATTCTAGCGGTTCCCTCCCGGGTTTAACCTTCACACGTGTGTACGTGTCATGCGTGCCACACACACCACTCACACACGTGTTTACGTGTGACACAAGCCATACACACTCCCACATGCGCCACAAAACCGGGAACCGCCCAGTTCTAGCGGTTCCCTCCCGGTTTTAAGCTTCACACTCGTGTATGAGTCATGCGTGCCACACACACCACTCACACACGTGTGTACGTGTGACACGAGCCGTACGCACTCCCACACGCGCCACAAAACTGAGAACCGCCCGATTCTAGCGGTTCTCTCCCGGTTCTAAGCTTCACTCCCGTGTACGCGTCATGCGTGCCACACACACCACTCACACACGTGTGTACGTGTGACACGAGCCGTACACACTCCCACACGTGCCACAAAACCGGGAACCGCCCACTCACACACGTGTGTACGTGTGACAAGAGCCGTAGACACTCCCACACGCGCCACAAAACTAGGAACTGCCCGATTCTACCAGTTTCCTCCCGGTTTAAAGCTTCACACTCGTGTACGCATCATGCGTGCCACACACACCACTCACACACGTGTGTACGTGTGACACGAGCCATACACACTCCCACATGCGCCTAGCGGTTCCCTCTCGGGTTTAACCTTCACACATGTATACGCGTCACGCGTGCCACACACACCACTCACACACGTGTGTACGTGTGACACGAGCCGTAGACACTCCCACACGCGCCACAAAACTAGGAACTGCCCGATTCTAGCGGTTTCCTCCCGGTTTTAAGCTTCACACTCGTGTACGCGTCATGCGTGCCACACACACCACTCACACACGTGTGTACGTGTGACACGAGCCGTAGACACTCCCACACGCGCCACAAAACTAGGAACTGCCCGATTCTAGCGGTTTCCTCCCGGTTTTAAGCTTCACACTCGTGTACGCGTCATGCGTGCCACACACACCACTCACACACGTGTGTACGTGTGACACGAGCCGTACACACTCCCACATGCGCCTAGCGGTTCCCTCTCGGGTTTAACCTTCACACATGTATACGCGTCACGCGTGCCACACACACCACTCACACACGTGTGTACGTGTGACACGAGCTGTAGACACTCCCACACGCGCCACAAAACTAGGAACTGCCCGATTCTAGCGGTTTCCTCCCGGTTTTAAGCTTCACACTCGTGTACGCGTCATGCGTGCCACACACACCACTCACACACGTGTGTACGTGTGACACGAGCCATACACACTCCCACACGCGCCTAGCGGTTCCCTTCTGGGTTTAACCTTCACACATGTATACGCGTCACGCGTGCCACATACACCACTCACACACGTGTGTACGTGTGACACGAGCCGTACATTCTCCCACACGGGCCACAAAATCGGGAACCGTCGGTTCCCTCCTTGTCTAGCGGTTCCCTCTCGGTTCTAGCTTTCACATGTGTGTACGCGTCACACGTGCCACACACACCACTCACACACGTGCGTACGTGTGACACGAGCCGTACACACTCCCACACATCACTCCCACATGTGGGACACGTACACGTCACACATGCGACACACACCCCACTCCCCCATGTGCCACACATGGGACACGCACATACACGTACACGTCACACATGCAACGCACACCACTCCCACATGTTCCACGTGTGCGACACGCACATGCACGTGTGCATGTGCACTGATGCCCTAATGTTTTCACACTCATTAATTTTCCAATTACATAGTTATTTATATAGCATATTTGAATACTCATCTTTCGATGTGGGATAATTCCCAAACATCATTAAATGAAAACACAATGTAAATATATGCTATTAATAGGCAATTTTAAACATATATGTTAAGGAGGTATGATGGCTATCACTAATGTTATTTGTTTTGACATCTCAAGTTCGAATCCCCTCTTTCCCCTTTGGGCATATAATAAGTTAAAGTGTTTTTTCCAAAATTTGTACGCATTTTATTAATTTTTACATTGATAACCAAATCTTTTATTTTATTTATTAATTTTTACATTATAAATCATGTAATGTACTATTTTTCTTACAGTTGTCAATAATACATTTTAAATTAGATAATTATAAAATATTTTTAATTTGTTATTATTTATCTAATAAAATAATTATAAAATACAAACTAATTTTTACAATTTCAGTATATAATATTATAATTAGTTAGGTTGTAATAATTTTGGATTATAGTTAGTTAGGTTGTAATAATTTGGGTTTTTTAAACGGATTAGGGTTTTTCGCCAAAACGAGATTTTAATAGACACTCTTTCATTGATTTAGTCTATTCTTTATTATAGTCTATATATAATTATATATTTTATCCATGATAATGCTATGATTTTTTTTTATGAGATGCAAATTTAATACTTAAGTTTATACAGGGAAAGAGCATCTCAATTTTCACAAATTGATGAAAATACTGAAAGTTAATAATGTAGTACCCTCATTTCTTATTGGATTCCTAAAAAACAACATTTATAATGAATTTTAATAATTTTTTCAGATTTTTTTGAAGCTTTAATCCGACCAATTCCCGATCAGAATCTTCGATTTGCCGATCCAGATCAGTTTTTGAGGTGCCTGATCCGGGTCACCGATCCGCTTTTTAAATCATTGGTTAAAATAAGTTCATGCAGAGAAAAAATATCTCAATATTCACATATTGATGAAAAAAATAAAAATTAATAATATAGTACCCCAATTTCTTATTGGATTCCTAAAAAATAACATTTATAATAATTTTTTTATATTTTTTTTACAGCTTAATCCGACCGATTCGGCGGATTCCCGATCCGAATCTCCGATTTGCTGATCCATATGGGTTTTTAAAATGCCCGATCCAGGCCACCAATCCGCTTTTTAAACCACTGATGTAAACAATTTCATGTGGTTGGTAATGCTAAGTTGGTGTGAAAACATTTACACATAACCTTAATATGCATATCTATTCAAGGTTACGTGTAAATGTTTTCACACCAATTTAGCATTACCAACCATGAAACTGTTTACACAATACTTTTTAAATGTGCAACCAAACAGGGTAAAGAGAATGCACATACAAATATTAAAGTATTACATATGCAAATATTTATCAGGAAATTACTCTTATTACTCTCATAGGATCATTACTCGTATATATATATATATATATATATAGGAAAAAAGAGAAATTATTACCCAATTTATCACATTAACAAAAGCAAAAAATAAACCAATTCTATTATTCAAACCACCAGAGGATTACAATTTTGCTGAAATACTCAAACGAATTAATAAAAAAGATATACTTCAAAGAGAACCCACAATATCTGAATTAAAAAAAGAAGTAAATGAAATAAAAACTGAAATAGGACAATTAAAAACTAGAATAAAAATATTAGAATTACAGAATGACATATCAAGAGCTGTAACTGATACAGACGAAATCGAATTCGATCAACTAGCAGATCCTAGTGATAAAGAACCAGAAACCTTCAAAACCAAAGAAGTTGAAGAAAATATATCGGTAAACTTAGTAAATAAAATTATTTCTCAAAAATGATTTATATTAGTAAAAATTGTCATCGAAGAGGAATATAATTTTCAAACATTAGCTTTAGTAGATTCAGGTGCAGATTTAAATTGTATTAATGAAGGTTTAGTTCCATCAAAATATTTTGATAAAACTACTCAAATACTTAATACTGCTGATGGTAGTAGATTATTTATTAAATATAAATTATCAAATGCCATGGTATGTAATAATGGACACTGTTTTCCAACACCTTTTATTATGGTAAAAAACTTAAGTCAGGCAGTCATACTTGGAATTCCATTCCTAACCTTACTATATCCCATAACAATTAATAATACAGGAATAGAAACATCTAGAGTAGGACAAACAATTAAGTTTGAATTTTTAAAAAAACCAAAACTTAAAGAAATCAATAGAGTCAAAGACAAAATGGATAATAAAGAAAAGTTTCTATGTTCCCTTAAAATAGAAATAAAATATAAACAAATAGAAGAAGACTTAGAAAACCCTGAGATAATAACAAAATTAATAATCTTCGAACTCAAATAGAAATAAATATTTGTAGTAACCTTCCTAATGCCTTTTGGGCAAGAAAGAAACATATAGTAGGATTACCTTACGAAAAGGGATTTGATGAATAAAAAATTCCTACCAAGGCTAGACCAGTACAAATGAATACAACCTTATTGGAATTTTGTAAAAAAGAAATTGATGAATTACAAAGCAAAAATCTGATAAGAATAAGTGCAATCTCCTTGGAGCTGTGCTGCTTTTTATGTCAATAAAAATGCGGAAAAAAAAAAGAGGCGTACCAAGATTAGTAATAAATTATAAACCTTTAAATAAAGTTTTACAATGGATTAGGTATCCAATACCAAATAAAAAAGGACTTACTAGATAGACTTGCTACTGCTACAATCTTTTCTAAATTTGATTTAAAATCTGGTTATTGGCAAATACAGATAAAAGAAGAAGATAAATATAAAACTGCATTCAATGTTCCATTTGGGACAATATGAATGGAACGTAATGCCATTCGGATTAAAAAATGCTCCATTAGAATTTCAAAAAATAATGAATGAAGTATTTAACCCATATTATAATTTATGATAGTATATATTGATGATGTTTTAATCTTCTCAGATACTATAGAACAACATTTTAAACATATTCATACATTTGTACAAGTAATTAAACATGCAGGTTTAGTAGTATCTGCTAAAAAGATAAATCTTTTCCAAACAAAAATAAGATTTTTAGGCCACCATATTCATTATGGTACAATTATACCAATAGAAAGATCCATTCAATTTGCTGATAAATTTCCTGATATTATTTTAGACAAAACTAAATTACAAAGATTTTTAGGATGTTTAAATTATATAGTAGACTTTTATGAAAATTTGGCTATAGATGCTAAACCATTATACGAACGGCTTAAAAAGAATCCTCTTAAATGGACAGAGGAACATATTCAAGCTATAAAGAAAATAAAAATTAAAGCTAAAGAATTACTTTGTTTAAATCTAGCTAATCCTAATGCTTTCAAAATAATAGAATGTGATGCTTCTGAATTAGGATTAGGAGGTATTTTAAAACAACGAATAAACTCTAATGAACAACTAGTCCGCTATACTTCGAAAGCTTGGAATTCTACTCAACAAAATTATTCTACCGTGAAAAAAGAAATACTTTCCATAGTTCATTGTGTTATTAAATTTCAAAGTGATATACTTAATACACATTTTCTTATTAGAATAGATTGCAAAGCCGCCACTGATATTCTTACTAAGGATGTGCAAAACCTTGTCTCTAAGCAAGTATTTGCTCGATGGCAGGCAATATTATCATATTTTGATTTTTCTATCGAACACTTAAAAGGCACTACTAACCATCTTCTTGATTTTCTTACTCGTGAATTTTTGTAGGGAGGGCAACACTGATCATTTTGATCCACCAGCTTTATCTTTTCCACTAACTTTGTTTTATGCAAATCTCCATCACTTGATAAAGAAAAATTTAATTTTGGAGAAGATAATAAAACCCTAATGGATCAATTAATATCAAAATTATCTAAATTAGAAATTAAAGAAAAAACTTTTAACATTCAGGACAAAGGAAAAGAGAAAATTACTACAGAAATCCCTGAATCATCTACATTAACCTTACAAGAAGAGACACCTATAATTGCCAACACAATATAAAATATGGAAGAAGCCTTCACGGAAAATAGTCATGAACAAGATAATAATAATATTCAAATAATAGTATATGAAAAATCATGGAAACCTTTAACAGCTAGGCCTTATCATCATAGACCTACCCCTGTTGATATACAATTCGAAGAAGATTTGGTAGCCCAGAATATTTCCTATTCAGGAAGATCGATAGTAAATTGGAATATAGATGGATTATCTGAACAACAAATATTAGACACTATGAAACATATGACCATGTATGCCTCTGCGTGCAAAATGGTAGGCAACCATGATCAAGAGGTCGCCAAAGCCATTGTTTGTGGTTTCACAGGAAGGCTTCGAGGTTGGTGGGATTTCCACTTACCTGAAAATACAAAACAACAAATTTTGAATAATACTCGCCAATGAACTGTTAAAAATGAAAATAATCAAGACGTCCTATATTCTGAAAGTGATGCTGTTAATACTCTCATTTACACCATCACACTTCATTTTGTGGGGAGTACAGCCTTACTTGAAGTCCGATCTGAAGATTTGTTATCTAATTTAAGATGTCCAACCCTATCCCATTATAAATGGTACAAAGATGTTTTCTTTTCCAGACTATTAAGCAGAGAAGATAGCCAGCAGGATCATTGAAAAGAAAAATTTATTGCTGGACTACCATATTTATTTGCAGAAAAAGTAAAAACTAGATTAAAAAATAAAAATGGAGGAATCATATCATATTCTGTTTATACTTTAGGAGAATTATCTGCAGAGATATGTGCAGAATGATTAGCCCTATGTACTGACATGAAATTAAAGAAACAATTAGATAAACAAAAAATGACTGGTAAAAAAGAATTAGGAGACTTCTGTGAACAATTCGGATATCATATAGAAAAATCTAGAGATAAATTTCATAAAAAGAAAAAATATAAGACAGAAAGAAAAAAAAAGAAATCTTATAAAAAATACAAGAAAAAACATTTTTGGTTTCTTTTATTGTTACATGTCTTACTATATTTTCAATTCTGGATGCTTGCCTTCCTAAAGATTGCATATATAAATTTGTATAGTTATTTTGTTCTATTACATGTAGAATTAATTCAGCTTTATGTATTATTTCTCCTGTAGTTATTTTATATGGTGTAGCCTTTGTTTCTAATTTTAATTCTGGTTTTGATCCTTTTATAATAATACTTTTTTCAAGAGGGTGAATACTTGTCATTGTATTTCCTTCAGTTGTTTCATATGAAGCATATTGACTTTGTATTGTATTTATTTCAAAATTAGGAATATGTATTTTTCGTTCCCTACATATTTCTTTTAACCAGACAAAAAATCCTTTGTTATATCGTTCTCTTTTTCGTGCCTTATTGTACTTTATATGAAATAATTCTACTAATCTATGTTGAAAATGTTTTTTATACCAAGTTCTTATCTCCTTATTTTCTTCAGATAAGTAATTCTGTTCTATAAATTGTTTGCTAAGTCTTTTTTCTTCTGTAAGAGTTAAGACTTGAAAATCCATTTCTGAGTTAGTTATTTCTGGTTCAGATTTTTGTATGGACCTATATTGTGGGATGATAATATTTTCTCTTGTTCTATATAGACTTTCTAAGTTTGGATTTATAGAAGAAGTAGAACTTCTTGGTAATTCTATTATAGGTTTTTTAGATGATTTTATTTCAGAATCATCTTTACTGTTATTTCTTCTATTGTTGGTAAATTGGATTTCTATTTTACCATTAGGATTTTCTAATATTCTTTCTGGAAGATTATTTATTCTTGGGGCTTGGTACTGATGATTTTCATTGTAGATTGACCATGATTCGGGTAGAATAATTTCTGACCATTCTATGGTTTTTGGTATAATAGTATTAGATTTTTCAATATTGGTTTGAAAAAGTATTGTTTTTCCTTTTGTATCATGTTGTGAAACATTAGGGCATAATGTGGTCATAACTTTGTAACATATTCTATATACTATGGTTAAATTCTCAGATCCTGGGATCATATCGAATCCTTGGGTTTTCAGGTTTAGGGTTAATACCTTAAGGATATTTGGATCTTTTAATGATATAGAATAATTTGGGAAGCAATTAAAGTAAACTGGACCATTACATAAACTAGATTCTATCATACCTAATAAGGAATCATTAAACTTATTATGTCTAGTATCTCTTAAACATACTAATATTGAATTATTAAGTCCTAACCTAGTTAATGGTTTAATAGCTACTTGTATTAAACCTATATGAAGGTAATTGTAACTTTTATCATTATGGGATTGTATTATTTTATTACTTAATAACTGAAAGTCTTCCTGGGTACTTGTTATTGATAAAGTTTGTTCTACGGTTTTTATAGCATAACCTACTTTGAAGTTAAAAGATCCTTTATTATATATATCATTTATAGGGACTTTAAGTATATTCCAGTTCTATATTTGGTTTTCAATACTATCTATTACTATCTCTTCTTTATGCCGTGCCTTTCCTACTTTGACAAAAAGACTTGCCGAGCATATTGGATAAGTATTATATGCTATATATATAATATAAAAAAATATTTATATGATATATAATGTAAATAGCTTATATATATATATATATATATATATATATATATATATATATATATATATATATATATATATATATATATATATATATATATATATATATAATTTGTATTGTATATTATGTTATGTATTTATATATTTAATTAATATATAATAAGTTTATGTATTATTTTATAATATATATATATTATTATATTATAATATACAACAATATATTATTTATATAAAATATTATATATTAAATATTTATTATTATTAAATATATAATTTATATTTCAATAATAATTAATATGATATGTTATAAAGTAAACAGTGAGTAGTGGGTCCATATGTGAAAATAAATACGTAAGAAATATTTCACCGCTTCAATAGAAATGATTTTACTTTACTAATTTTACACCATAATGTTTTATCGGAAAAAGTTTATATAAGGATGCAACCTTATAAAGTAGAACTACGGATGCACCTTAAAAATCTATCGAAAAGGTCGTTTTAATATTAAAAACCCTTTGATTGATCATCTCGATGTATGACCATAAAAAATAAAAAAATTATAAGTCTCAGAAATAGTGCATTTTGCAACATATTATCTACACCGTCCATTTTTAAGATTTTCATATGTTTATAGATTTACTTGATTTTAACCATTTTTAAAATTTAAAATTTTATAATTAAATATAAAAATAGATTTTGAGATAATCCTAAAAACATTCTACATCAAAATTATATAGCATGATAAAATTTGAAGTGCCAACTGGACCCTATTTTATTTGCATATGCATTTCCACAAACACAACTCATGTAAGTAAACGTATAAAACTTTTCTTCAAGACATACCTAAACGCGCTGCTCTCCGCCCTCTCTTTCTTCTCTATGGGACCCCTCTGTCTCTCTCTGCCTACTTTTATTTTTCCTCAACTCTCTTTCCCTCTCTAAGACCAACCCCTTTCTTTCTTTCTCTCAAACCCAACGCCCTCTCTATCTACGTACTTTTTGGGGTGTTGAATAATAGGAAGCGAGAACATGAACTGAAAATTGAAAGTCACTGAAAAACTATAAGTTAGAAGTTACTCAAAAAGTTCATGGTTTATGTGTTTGATAACTTTTTAAGAAAGCTAAAAAGTTCATAATTTATGTGTTTGATAACTCTTGGGATATATGATAAATATATTATATTATATTTATATTTACATAGATAATAATTTAAATAGATATATATATAATATTTATAACATACTATAATATATGATATACTATATATATATATATATATATATGAAATTATCTTATATTACATAAATATATAATATATAAATATATATTTTATATAATATATAACATAGTATAATATATAATATAGTGTATTTTTTTAATTTTATTTTATAATATATAATATTATATTACATAAATATATTTATTCTATGAATATATATTTTTATTATATAATATTATAAATATATATTATATTTTATAATATTTATAACATACTATAACATATAATATATTGTATTTTATATTTATTTTTAATATGTATATATGAAAGTATCTTATATTACATAAATATATAATATAAAAATATATATTTTATATAATATATATAACATAGTATAATATATCATATAGTGTATTTTTTTATTTTATTATATAATATATATTATATTACATAAATGTATAATATATGTATAACATAATAATGTATTTTTTATTATATAATATATATTTATATAAAATAATTTAGTATAATGTACATTGTATTCTATATTTATTCTATTAATATATATTTTTATTATATAATATTATAAATATATATTATATGAATAAATATAATATATAATAAAATATACTAGAAAAATATTATATATTATACAATAAAATATATACATTTATACATATATCATATATAACGTAATGTAAAATATAATATAGTGTATTTTATATTTATTTTATTGATATATATTTGTATTATATAAGATATATTATATAGTGAATTATTTTATTAATCTTTATTTTTTATTATATAATATACATAAAATAATATTATAATATATATATATATATATATATATATATATATATATATATATATATATATATATATATATATATATATATATATATATATATATCTATATATACTTTTTTTTTACTTTGCTCAAGCTGAAAAGGTGGGAACTTCAACGGCAAAGAGAAGTTCTCAAATTATCTTCCACTTTTTATCAAACACATAACATGACCCGGTAAAGTTCGTCCTTCGTCTTCTAACTTCTTGTTCTCAAACACATCCTTTAGCGAAAATTGCATAAAACTCCTAAAAGTAAGCTTTCGGGGTATTTTACTAACTCTAATTTACGTCCTTTAGCGAAAATTGCATAAAACTGCTAAAAGTAAGCTTTTACTCACTCTAATTTTTTTTAGCATATTTTTTTCAAAAGTCAAGTTTTATAGTAAATACCCCCTAATACAAAAAGTTTTTATTTTGATGAAAACTCTCTTAATTTATATAACAAATCATTTTTGGATCCCAATAAAAGAAAACGCCAGACTGTGGTTATATATTGTTGGACCCATCCATTATGCCGGACCGGAACTGTACAATATCGGGCTACCTATTCTAGACACAATTTTACCTAACCGTAGCTCATAAATGCCGGACAACTCATTAATCCAAAAACAAATGTCGGACCACACTTGTAAAAAGTTGGAACAAGCTCTTCCAAATGCTGGACCGCCATGGTGAAATGCGGAAACGCCATGGTGAAGTGCCAGCCCGTTCCAAATAGTGAAGTGCCAGACTGTTACAAATAAGTGACTTAAGTATTGGAACGCCTCTTTCAAACGGTGAACAACCATGGTGAAGTGATGTATTATATTTTAGACACTATTTTACCTAACCGTAGCTCATAAATGCCGGACAACTCATTAATCCAAAAACAAATGTTGGACTGCACTTGTAAAAAGTTAGAACAAGCTCTTCCAAATGCTAGACCGGCATGGTGAAATGCGGAACCGCCATGGTGAAGTGCCAGACCGTTCCAAATAGTGAAGTGTCAGACCGTTCCAAATCAGTGACTTAAGTACTGGAACACCCCTTCCAAACGGTGGACCGCCATGGTGAAGTGATGTATTATATTCTGGGCAAGCTTTCTATGCTTCCCCTACGACATAGAAGTTCTATCCTCCCCTTATACAACCGTCCATTTTGAATGAAGGGCTAAGATTGTCCCAATTACAATGTCACGTCTCTACACTATTTTATTTTTAATTTTTTTTCTATAAACTATTTTGACACCGAAATTTGGACATCCATTCCTCTATTAAACTCGAACTAGCGAAAAATATCTAAAAAAATATTTTCTACAAAATAAAATAACTAAAATACCCTTGAAAATTTTAAGGGGTATTTTGGTCATTATATTTTTATCGAAAAATTATTTTTAGTATTTTTTATTGGTGCACCCCTATGAGAAAATGATATGTTCTAAATTTCATATTCATACAATTTGTATTAAAAAAACTAAAAATAAAATATTTTAAGACGTCAGATCTAAGATCAAACGATAAGTGGCTCTCTTGATCAAAATTGGACGGCTCATTGGTAAGGGGAGGATATAACTTCTAAGTTGTAGGAGAAGCATATAAACCCTTCTCTTATATTTTAGTCTTGTTTTTTTTCTAAATGAGAAGTGCCAGCCCGTTCTAAATCAGTGACTTAAGTATTGGAACGCCTCTTCCAAACGGTGGACCGCCATGGTGAAGTGATGTATTATATTTTGGGCAAGCTTTCTATGCTTCACCTACAACATAGAAATTCTATCCTCTCCCTTATGCAACCGTCCATTTTGAATGGAGGGCTAAGATTGTCCGAATTACAATGTCACGTCTCTATACTATTTTATTTTTAATTTTTTTTCTATAAACTATTTTGACACCGAAATTTGGTCGTCCATTCATCTATTAAACTCGCACTAGCAAAAAATATAAAAAAAATATTTTTTTATAAATAAAATAACCAAAATACCCTTGAAAATTTCAAGGGGTATTTTGGTCATTATATTTTTATCAAAAAATTATTTTTAGTATTTTTTATAGGTGCACCACAATGAGAAGATGATATGTACCAAATTTCATATTCATACAATTTGTATTAAAAAAACTAAAAATAAAATATTTTAAGACGCCAGATCTAAGATCAAACGGTAAGTGGCTCTCTTGGTCAAAATTGAACGGCTCATTGGTAAGGGGAGGATAGAACTTCTATGTTGTAGGGGAAGCATATAAATCTTTCTCTTATATTTTAGTCTTGTTTTTTTTCCAAAAGAGAAGTGCCAGACCGTTCCAAATCAGTGACTTAAGAACTGGAACGCGTCTTCCAAACGGTGGACCGCCATGGTGAAGTGATGTATTATATTTTGGGCAAGCTTTCTATGATTCATCTACAAAATAGAAGTTCTATCCTCCTCCTTATGCAACCTTCCATTTTGAATGGAGGGTTAAGATTGTCCCAATTACAATGTCACGTCTCTATACTATTTTATTTTTAATTTTTTTTTTATAAACTATTTTGACACTGAAATTTGGACGTCCATTCCTCTATTAAACTCGCACTAGCAAAAAATATAAAAAAAATATTTTCTATAAAATAAAATAACCAAAATACCCTTGAAAATTTCAAGGGGTATTTTGGTCATTATATTTTTATCAAAAAATTATTTTTAGTATTTTTTATAGATGTACCCCAATGAGAAGATGATATGTACCAAATTTCATATTCATACAATTTGTATTAAAAAAAACTAAAAATAAAATACTTTAAGACGTCAGATCTAAGATCAAACGGTAAGTGTCTCTCCTAATCAAAATTGGACGGCTCATTGGTAAGGGGAGGATAGAACTTTTATGCTGTAGGAGAAGCATATAAACATTTCCCTTATATTTTAGTCTCGTTTTTTTTCCAAATGCCACGTTACAAATCAGTGACTTAAGTACTGGAACGCCTCTTCCAAACGGTGGACCGCCATGGTGAAGTGATGTATTATATTTTGGACAAGCTTTCTATGCTTCCCTTACAACATAGAAGTTCTATCCTCCCCCATATGCAACCGTCCATTTTGAATGGAGGGTTAAGATTGTCCCAATTACAATGTCACGTCTCTACACTATTTTATTTTTAATTTTTTTTTGCTATTAGCTATTTTGACACCGAAATTTAGACGTCCATTCATCTATTAAACTCGCACTAGCGAAAAATATAAAAAAACTATTTTCTATAAAATAAAATAACCAAAATACTCTTGAAAATTTCAAGGGGTATTTTGGTCATTATATTTTTATCAAAAAATTATTTTTAGTATTTTTTATCGGTACACCCCAATAAGAAAATAATATATACCAAATTTCATATTCATTCAATTTGTATTAGAAAAACTAAAAAAAAAATACTTTAAGATTTCAGATCTAAGATTAAACCGTAAGTGGCTCTCTTGATCAAAATTGGACGGCTCGTTGGTAAGGGAGGATAGAACTTCTATGCAGTAGGAGAAGCATAGAAACCTTTCCCTTATATTTTAGTCTCGTTTTTTTTTCAAATGAAAAGTGCCAGACCGTTTCAAAGGGTGAAATAACATACTGTTCCAAATAAGTGATTTAAGTATCGGACGGCCTTTTCCAAACGCTGGAACACCATGGTGAAGTGATGTATTATATTTTAGTCTCTTTTTTTTTCAAACAAAGGTATTTTAATCTCGATTTTTTTGTTTAGAGTTGGGGAGGTATTATTTAGGAAACATAGTTTTGAAAAAAAAAGCGCTAAAAAAAATTTAAATTAAGGTAAATTATTTTAGAAAGTTTTTTAATTTTTTTTATTTTTGAGTTTTATGTCAATCAAAGCTCCGCTTTCTCTTTCTAAAAAAGAGTAAAACCCGGCAAGCCGATCTCTTAGTCACGATCTCCTTCCACGGGGACTTGTAGACCCCACAATTTTCCACTATAAAAGACGCTCTTTCCTCTCTCCCATCGCTCGAGCTCCGCACCCCTCACCAACCCGAACCCATCCCTCGAGCCTACGAATCCATCCCTTGAGCCCACTCGAACCCTCCACCATGGACCTCCTCCGCCGAAGAAACCAGCGCCGACCTCTCGCCGGGAAACGCCTCTCAGCGGTGAAACGGCCCTTGAATGCTGGAAAACCGCTAGCCTCCGACGCCCTCCCCCTCCCCGTCTGGTTAACAAACAAGGTCTTCGTCGTCCTCTTCTTTGCCGCCTCGTATTACCTCATGCGCAGGTGGAGAGAGAAAATCAGAAACTCGACTCCTCTGCATCTCTTGACCCCCTCCGAGCTTATCGCCATTGTCTCTCTCATCGCTTCTATTATCTATCTCCTTGGTTTCTTTGGGGTGGACTATGCCCAGCATTTCATCTCAGAGCCTGAGCCCCAAAACCACCCAAAAAAGCCGGAAAATCGCTTAAAAAAACCAGAGAACCGCACCAATAAACCAGAGGAGGGCACCCCAAAATGCGACTCGGCCCCAAAATTCGATTTGGGGGCTGGCGATGATGAATTGGTCGATTTGGTTGCGTCGGGCTCGGTACCATCCTACAGTCTAGAGGCTCGGTTGGGTGACTGCAAGAGGGCTGCTTTGGTGAGGAGGCGTGCACTCGAGAAATCGACAGCCAAGATCCTCGACGGGCTCCCATTACATGGCTTCAATTACGAGACCATATTCGGGCAGTGCTGTGAGATGCCGGTGGGCTATGTTCAGCTCCCTGTGGGCGTCTGCGGGCCATTGGTCCTGGACGGGGCCGAGTACACGGTCCCAATGGCCACGACCGAGGGATGCCTGGTCGCAAGCACGAACAGGGGGTGCAAGGCGATTGCGATGTCTGGCGGGGCGTCGAGCGTGGTGCTGCGGGACTGCATGACAAGGGCCCCGGTTGTGCGGTTCAGGAGCGCCAAGCGGGCGGCCGAGCTGAAGTTCTTCTTGGAGGAACCCATCAATTTTGATACTTTGGCTGTGGTTTTCAACAAGTATGTATGGGGCTTGCTCTTTCATCTCTGTCTCTCTAACTCTCATTTGAAGGTTTTCAACAACTATGGGGGTTGCGTTTTCAAATTGTCTTTCTTAACTCTCATCCCTCTCTCTTTCTTTCTCTTACAGAATTTGTGATATGATACTTTCTATACCTTTCTGCAATTCTCGTTTCAGATCCCCCTCTCTCTCTAATGCTTTGAGATCTCTCTATATCTGTCATTTTGTTGGGCTTTCTTGGATGGGGGTTGTCAAAAGTAGGGGGTTACATTTTCATTTCTCTCTGTACTTCTCTAATTTCAGATCCCTCTCTCTCTCTCTCTTTCAATGTGTACGTTGAGATCTCTCCATCTCTCTCATTTTGGTCTGACTTATTGTGATGTGGGTTCTCTCTCTCTCATCTCATTTTGTTAGGCTTTTTGGGATGTGGGTTCTCTCTTTCATTTGAGAGATACACAGGTTCCTCTCTCTCTGTTGGCTTTCTTGGATTATGGTCTTTCTCTCTCTGTTTTTGATTTATTGGATGTGGGTTTTAGTGGATTTAGGGCTTTCTTTTTGTTGGGTTTTCTTGGTTTTTTGGCTTTGTGTGATATGTGGATCAAGCGTGCAAGGTTTTAGGAGATATGATGCAAGTGATCTATTTGTGTTTATTTTCATTTTTGTTTGCTGGCTGGTTTTCTCTTCATCTTCCTGTTTTTGTAACATATTTTTTTATTTTCTGATAGCGGATGGGATTTGGGTTATTCGTGATTTTGCTTAAATTTCTGATATTTTTTAATTTATTTGAATTTTTGGTTTGCAGTGGTATTTGTTTTATTTGTATTCTTATAATCCATGTTGCATTTTCTCTGTTTTCTTTATTTTTGAAGGATATTTCTTTAAATCTTGTGGTATATTTCTTATTTCTTGGATGAATATCCAGACAGTTGATGTTGTGGGAGATTTTTTTCTCTGTATTTCCCCTGTTTCTGGTTTTTCCTTTTTTTCCTTTCTTTGGTTTTTATTTTCTTTATAAAAAGCTTTTTCGGTAAATTACAGGATTAGTTGAATGGAAAAGTTTATATAAGGTTACAACCTTAAAATGTAGAATTACAGATGCACCTCAAAAATCTATCGGAAAGGATATTTTAATGTTGTATTTGATCATCTCGACATCGAGATGTATGAATATAAAAAAAAAAAGGTTTTTGAGTCTCAGAAATAGTTCATCTTGGAACACATTATCTAGGCCGTCCATTTTCAAGATTTTCATATGATTATAGATGTCTTTGATTTTAACTATTTTTGGAGTTTAAAATTTATGGATATGAAAATAGATTTTAAGATAATCCTAAGAATTTTTTACAACAAAATTACATGTTGTGATAAAATTTGGAGGTACGCCTGAATTGGATTGTTTAGTTTGCAGCCTTATAGAAACCGCACCCTTAGTTGAATAGCGAGAATTCTATGAACTGCACAGTTCTTTAAATTTTTTCTCCAGTTTTTCTCATTTTCCTTTTTTGTTTGGCATTTTCCTTTGTATTGCGCCGATGGTGTCTTCATGTGTGAATTGGATGTCCACTTTCTTTTCCTAGCTTCAATTGGATGTCCAGTTTCTGTGCCATGCTTCAAGGAACAGAAAACCCACTTCTTTTAATACTCTCTCTCTCTCTCTCTCTCTGAGGTAGAAATTGAAGTTGGTTTTGTGGGTGAATTGCAGGTCTAGCAGGTTTGCAAGACTTCAAGGGATACAATGCGCTCTCGCTGGTAAGAATTTGTACATGAGATTTAGTTGCAGCACAGGAGATGCAATGGGAATGAACATGGTTTCAAAGGGTGTTCAAAATGTGTTGGATTTCCTTCAAAGTGATTTCCCTGACATGGATGTAATCAGTATCTCAGGTGAGTTCTTCTCCCTTTGTTTTATCATTTCTATCTTTAATTCACTCATACTAAACATTTTTGCTAATTTACTTTTTGGGAATTTCTTGGTGTTCTCTATTGCTAGATTTCCTCTGTTGGGTTGGTTTGGATTGTTTCTAGTTGTGATCTTCTTTTTTGGTCGGTCTAATACATTTCTTTTTTGGATTTTGATTATTCCTCTATTATGGAAGTTATAGCTTTTGTGAATTGAGTTTCAGTAATTGCATGAACTTTTTTGGGCTTTACCTCTGTTTTTGGGTAAATATTTTTGGCCATTTCCTCTAGAGAATTAGTTAGCATTTCTTTTCTTTTTCTTTTGTGTAAATTTCCTAACTTTTCATGATTAACCGGAATGCTATAAATGTAAGATCTATTTATTGCTCTTTGTAGCATAATTCCAAATGGGTTTTCTTCTTCGTGGGTTCCCTTGTGTGATATGTTGTTGCAACATCAAAACCCAAATTCCACAATAGATTGATATGTTTGTCCTTATATATTATTTGGTATTAAAAGCTCAACTTAAAAAGGATTGAAACGTCTGTGTGTCCTTTTCTCAATTTGTTTATGGAGTTTTAGCGAAATTCTGGTCCTCTCTCTTTTATCACGTTTACCTTGATACCATCACAAAAAAAAAAAAGAAGAATCCCATGTTTCCTTTACTTCCAAAAGAAGTGAAATAGGGGTGGTTCTTTCTCAGAATGGATGCATAATTTGTCCTATATCTTTGTTGATAAATGCATAGTTCTATGAGTATATGATGTTGATAAATACTTGGTTGCTCTTGTGAAAACTGTTTGAGATTGACATAAATCTTCACCTAGCTCATTGTCATGTAAATTTTTGTCTGTCGTTTCTACGAACTTCCCCCTTCTTTTTTTCTTTTTATTGAATCATTTGGTGTTTTCATTTCTTTTCTAATTTTATTCCTTTGACTCTTTAAGATTCAAATTTATGGTAATTAAAGAAAGGGCATCATATCTCAGATCGCTTTCCTGTATCATAGCAAAACATCTGAGATTGACGTTAAAACTTCCCTAGTTTTTGTTGCTAAATCAACTTGTCTTGTCATGTCCATTAACCTAGGATGCGTCATGTTTTTCTCAATCAGGCTCTCATTCTTTTCTGTTTTTTTCTTTTTCTTAATCCCTTTAAGCTATTTAATAATTAGGACCATATTTACAATTGGATAGAAAGGTTTTCCATTAGAATGCTTTCCTGTATCAGATACCAATTTCTCCCCCCAATTATGTTATATGTTACATGATCTACTAGTTACCACTTAAGTAAATCAATTTTATTCTTCTTGACAACCTAAATATTTTATCCACTCGAGCGCGTTACCTGATTCTATTTAACACTGAAATTATCCATATTCATGGTGGTCCCTTAGCTTTCTAATACTACTCAAACAATCAACAATCCTTGTGGACCATTAGACAGCTCATCTTCTTGAAACCACCACAGAGATGTCAATAATTCACTAAAGGCTTTTCAACTTTTTCTCAGTAGCTTTAGCTGTACATACCAGAAAACAAAGCAATTAATCCCAATGCACGCATAGATAGGTAATGTAGTATTCCCCTTTTTCTTTTTCTTTTTGAATTTGGGTATGGCTGATTTCTGTTTTTTCTTTCTTCTTTTTAACCTTGTGAACACTCCGCCCTAATAAAGTAAGTAATCCAACAAATAACATGTGGTTAACTTACCATGTCTTTCGGAACCTGGATATTTAATTTCCATGGTTTTTCTTGTTAGTCATAGGTATCGAAAAATTAAGCCTGTAAATAACATATGCCTCATTTAGAATTTCTATTTTTTCGAATATGCGCAGGCAATTTCTGTTCTGATAAGAAACCAGCAGCCGTGAATTGGATCGAAGGAAGAGGGAAATCAGTTGTTTGTGAGGCCGTAATCAAAGAAGAAGTGGTGGCCAAGGTTCTCAAGACCTCTGTTTCTGCTCTTGTAGAGCTCAACATGCTTAAGAACCTAGCAGGCTCTGCAGTTGCAGGTGCACTTGGTGGGTTCAATGCTCATGCTAGTAACATAGTTACTGCCATTTACATAGCAACTGGTCAAGATCCTGCTCAAAATGTAGAGAGCTCTCACTGTATCACCATGATGGAGCCTCTGAATGATGGCAGAGATCTCCACGTCTCTGTTACAATGCCCTCCATTGAGGTAATCATCAATACGGTCAATTAGCAGTGAACATGAATTCATGGTAATTAATGTGTTCCTCTAAACCCCTTAATGTTACATCAACATGGATATACATGTGTGTGTGTGTGGGTGGGTGTGGAGAGAGAGAGAGAGAGAGAGAGAGAGAGAGAGAGAGAGAGAGAGAGAGCCAAATGTTTTGGTGGGGCATGCTTATCTTGGGATCCCCAGACTTTTTTTTATAGATTTTTCTTTCCCTTTTATTTTCCTTCAAAGGTATCAGAATCTTAGGCCTCTAAACGTTTGAACCATGATCTCTAACCTCTATTTTTAATCATTTTTCTCAGTGATTGAATCTTTTAGTCATTGTTTTTTATTTTTTTTCTTAAATTCTCAGGTGGGTACAGTTGGAGGAGGAACCCAACTGGCTTCACAAGCTGCTTGTCTGAATTTATTAGGAGTTAAGGGGGCAAACATGGAATCTCCAGGTGCAAATGCAAGGCTCTTGGCCACCATTGTTGCTGGTTCAGTTCTTGCAGGTGAGCTCTCACTCATGTCAGCTTTAGCAGCTGGTCAGCTTGTGAAGAGCCACATGAAATACAACAGATCAGGCAGGGACATTGCTTCTACAGCTTGTTGCTCTTCCTGAAATACTCCTTCACCTGAAGAGAGAGAGAGAAAGTTTGATAGAGAGAGAAAGAGAGAAGGTCTGTGCTTTTGTTGAGTTGGGGCCCATTTGGAAGAATATCTCTCATGAAAGGGGCTGCTCAAATGGCCCAACGTTTCCTCATGTTCTGTGTATGTAGTTTAGTCATGCTGTTGGGGGCTGGTCTGGTTGTGGGGGCAACAGACAGACCCCTACTCTTTCTTTTTAATGTGATTATTCATTCTCTCTCTCTCTCTCTCTCTCTCTACTTGCTGATACCCATCCCATTCCCTTATGAGTTGTGACCTGTCTTGGCTGCATTGGTGGGTCCATACTCTTTCTCATTCTGTGGCTCTCTCTCTCTCTCTCTTTCCACATGCACATACTCCTTTCTCTTGTCCAAATTTGTAGTGTACTTTTTGGTTTGGCCTCTCCTCTGGCCTTATATTTTTTCTTTTCTGGTTGGACTCTCTCTCTCTCTCTCTCTGGATGTGCCTTTCTCTATCTAAAATTTGTAGTGGGCATTGTCTGGAGTTGTTGCTCTCTCTTCTTATTGTTATCAATGTTATGTAGCAGGCTTTGCTTTGTCTTCATGCTTGAGGCCTTCTGCGACTTTCTCTCTCTCTCTCTAAGGTTGCAACCTTAAACAATCCAATTAAGGCCTACTGCTGCTCTCTCCCTATAAGATTGCAATATTAAACAATCCAATTAAGGCACGCATCCAAATTTTATCATAACATGTAATTTTGATCTAAAAAATTATTAGGATTATTTAAAAATCCATTTTTATGTCTAATTATAAAAAATTAAACTTGAAAAATGGTTTAAATCAAGTGGATTTATAAATATATGAAAATTTTGAAAATTGACGTTCTAGATAATGTGTTGTAAGATACATTATTTTTGAGACTCAAAATCTTTTTGTTTTTCATAGTCATATATCTTGACATATGTCTTGATGATGTTGAGATGAGAGGGTTTTTTAATATTAAAATAACTTTTTTCATTGGATTTTAGATGTGCATATGTAATTATAAGGTTGCAACCTTAGAATTAGGTCTGTGTTTGATAGGTAGGAGCAGAGTTTGAAAACTCGTCGAGTCGAGCCGGATTCGTTAGGTTCGACTCGGGAATCGTCTGCAATCGAGTTGGTTTCATAAAAAAATAGGGAATCGCTCGTGTCTAGAGGGAACCGCGCGATTCCCAATAGTGAATCACGTGTCTTACATGTGGCCGTCGCCCGTGTCCAGAGGGAACTGCACGATTCTCAATAGTGAATCGTGAGTCTTATACGTGGCCGCCTCACAGGAGCAATACGTGGCAAAATCGGGAATCGCCCGTGTCTAGAGGGAACAGTTGGAATCGCCCGTGTTTAGAGGGAACCATGCGATTCCCAATAGTGAATTGCGAGTCTTACACGTGGCCGTCGTCTGTGTTCAGAGGGAACCATGCGATGCGATTCTCAATAGTGAATCGCGAGTCTTACACGTGGTTGCCTCACGGGACCAACACGTGGCACCTAAAAATCCTCCACACGTGGTAACTCACATCACATGTCGGCCCCATCGCTTTTCTACACGCGCAATACAACATCTATTACACAGGAATTTATAGAAAACAAAGCAACGCTCATCCTTCGATATGAGATAATTCCTACAAAAAGTCATTAAAGCAAGAAGATTGAATATATTATTAAAGAAACTAATAAAATCCCATTAAGCAACGTGGCGGCGTTGGTTGACATCTTCGATTTTTCGGTAGACGTCTAGAGTTCGAACCCCTTAGCGCGCGTCCTCGTTTATATTTTTGTTGTCAAAAAAATAAACAAAGGCAGAAAATACTGTTGTAAAAAAATAGAAAAAATAAAAAATAAAAGACTTTTCAAGATACAGAT
Source organism: Amborella trichopoda (assembly GCF_054954075.1). Classification (NCBI taxonomy): domain Eukaryota; kingdom Viridiplantae; phylum Streptophyta; class Magnoliopsida; order Amborellales; family Amborellaceae; genus Amborella; species Amborella trichopoda. The sequence goes on from NC_142338.1 coordinate 1,926,364, forward strand.
AAAAAAGATAATACAACATTTTTTTTATTTTTTTTGTAAAAAAAATACAAAGTAATATAACAAGTATTTCTCGCAAAAAATAAAACAAAAGGCATAAAAAAATAAAATGTATTTTGGCTGCATCATTTTTTATTTTTCTTGTAAAACAAAATAAAAAGTAATACAGCAAGCAAAAAAAAATGTAGTACAATATCTTCTTCTTTTGTCAAAAAAAAAGAAGAAGATAATCAACAAGTATCATATTTTTCTTGTAAAAAGAAATAAAAGATAAGACAAAAAGTATTTCTTGTCAAAAAAGTTAAAGGTATTTCTTAGTACAACCTAGGAATAAATGGTCTAATTATATTTTTTATTTTTATAACATGATGGTTTTTAACATAAATTTAGTAATATTAATTTAAAGATAGGATTCATATAATGAGGCCATTTGAACTCTCTCTGTTTCTACTACCAATCTCTGCCACTTATTTATTCTAGAAACCTAAAAAATTTAAAAAAATTGGTACGCATGATAATAATTTATACATTGATAACCAAATCTTTTATTTTATTTATTAATTTTGTATTATAAATCATGTAATGTACTATTTTTATTATAGTTGTCAATAAAACATTTTAAATTAGATGATATTATAAAATATTTTGGATTTGTTATTATTTATATAATAAAATAATTATAAAATATTTGTGGTATATAATAATATAGTTAGTTAGGTTGTAATAATTTGGGTTTTTTTAGCGGATTAGGGTTTTCCGTCAATTCGAGATTTTAGTGGCCAATTTTTCATCGATTTAGTCAACTCTTTATTGTAGTCCGTATATGACTATATATTTATTCCATGATAATTTTGTGATTTCTTTTGTGTGATGTAAATTTAATGGTCAACATAAGTTAATACAAGGAAAGAACATCTCAATATTCATAAATTGATGAAAACAATGAAAGTTAATAATATAGTACCCCAATTTCTTATTGGATTTCTAAAAAACAACATTTATAATGAATTTTAATAATTTTTTTGAATTTTTTTAAGGCTTAATCCGAACATTTTGGCCCGATTTTCGATTCAAATCGTCAATTTACCGATCCAAAATCGATTTTTGGGATGTTCGTTCCGAGTCACCAATCCATTTTTTAAACCAGTGGGTAGAAGGATTAAATCATTTTGACTCTCTCTCTCAATATGTGCGTGAGGAAAGTAAAGCACTTCTGAGTTTTCACTCTCTCTATTTGAAAATTTGACTTTTGGACACCAAGCAAGGCAACGCCGCCTTGTCACATTCGTTGCAGAGCGCCTATGCTCTTGGGAGCACACTATGTATTTACTCCCTTTAACAAAAAAGTCTTATTTTTTTCAATGAAATTTTGGGTTAACTTAAAAAGCCTAACACAAATAGTTAGAAATAAAGATCTGATGATGAAGAATAAATAAGGGATTATTTTTAAAAGAAAATATTTTGGATATTCAGTTTTTAACATTAGATCTTACTTTTAGAGATTTAGAAAATTGTTTCATGCGGATTGGACTGCATTTCTACAAATGCGGTCCAGAAAGTGTAAAGAATCCATCTTAAAGATGGAGGCAAGTAGGTGTTCCACCTAAAAACAATAGAAATTAACGGTCCAAATGTTTTCTTATTAGAATTATTATTTTTAGTTTTTAAAATTTATTTATTTTTTCATATTCATGGTCTCCATGTTAGAGATTACATGTACTTAAAAATTAAGTCTTAAAATCCATCTCAAAAATAGATTTATTAAGAAGCCCGTATTTGTTCATATGCAGGCTTGGGCTTCGTTGCATAGAAACAAGATCTTTTTAGACATTAGACAAATTTTGTTTTATTATTTTTTGTTAATTTTATGTCTTACTCTATATAGTTAAGATAAGGTTTGGATGATAATGATGATTTTTCATATATAATATAAATCGTTCCTTTTCTTCTTTTTTTTCCGAAGTAAGTTGCTAGGTTGAAAAGGTCACGTCCTAAAAATTTGGATTTCTCACAGTTCTAGGTTTTTCCCGAAGGATTACAAAGATGTTATTCTGATATGGGAGCACAAAATCTTTTGGTTTACTCGTAGACTTCAATTTTTTTTCAGATTTTAATGTTGGATAAAATGTGAAGTTTGTATACCAAACGATAATGGAAATGTTGCAGAGTGATGATTTTGTCATGAACCACTTCTTTGATATTCAGGGGTGCATTCAATACTTCTGCCACTAGGATTCTACGTTGTGCCTGCATAGGCAATTTTGAAGGTGAGATTGAGGGGTAGATGGATACTTTCTCGATATCGTAGTAGTGTGAAACTTAATTTTGATGGGAGTTTGGAATCCAAGACAATAGGAATTGGAGGGATAATTTTTAACTCAAAAGGACATGGATATTTTATTTACTCAGTGCCATGTAGCGAGGCTATAGCTAATATGTAATGGAAATGTCCGGATGATAAAAAGGCCAATTCATCTCGACATTGAAATTATTGAGAGAGAGATGTGATGATTTTTATTGGATGATAGAAGGGAATTTTTTAAATGTGATCAATTGATACAGTAATGCTGGAGGACAGCTTGAGGGTTGCTTGGATGGAAATCTTGGACCAAGTACTGATATCTTAATAAGCAATGCAATTAATGGAAAAAAAAAAAAAAGAAAAAGAAAAAGAATTATATTAAAACCTAAAATAAAATAGCCTATAATCATACCATTAGTCACAATTGACGAATCAAAGTAAATACTCAAATAAAAATAATATAATAATCATACAATAAATAACATTAAAAAATATTTAATAAATAAAATAATCATCAGACTCGAACCAATTAATGGCGAATAAATGGCCTGTAACAAAGCTTCTAAGCTTACACTTCCTATCCTTTGTGAACAAAGTCCTATACCTTTGTTTAATAAAATTATCCAACAATAAAACTATCCTTCGTGTCCTACTTTAATCTTTGCGGTTTCTATAAGTTTGCAACCTTAAACAATCCAATTAAATTAAGACGACATGTAATTTTCATGTAAAAAATTATTAGGATAATCTGAGAATCTATTTTCATATCTAATTATAAAATTTTAAATTTAAAAAATGGTTAAAATCAAGTAGATCTATAAACATATGAAAAATTTGAAAATGGATGGTCTAGATAATGTGTTGCAAGATGCGCTATTTCTGGAACTCAAAATATATATATATTTTTTCATATTTATATATCTCAATGTCGAGATGATCAATTAGAGGTTTTTCAACATTAAAACTAAAGTGCATCTATAATTCTACATTTTATGGTTGCATCCTTATATAAACTTTTTCCAAAGACTAACGGACTCTCTATAATCAATAATACTAATACTAATAATAATAATAATAATAATAATAATAATAATAATAATAATAATAATAATAATAATAATAATAATAGTTATAGGACTCTTCACAAACATCATTGGTACAAAAAGATTTAATATTAATTATTCCCAAAACATTGAAATCTCTATTATAATATGAAAAAAATTTATATAACGATGCTACCTTATAATGTAGAACTATGGATGCCCCTAAAAAATCCATCGGAAAAGGTAGTTTTAATGTTAAAAAACCCTTTGATTGATCATCTCGACATCGAGATGTATGACTATGGAAAATAAAAAGTTTTTAAGTCTCAGAAGTAGTGCATTTTACAACATATTATCTACACTGTCCATTTTCAAGATTTTCATATGTTTATAGACCTATTTGATTTTAACCATTTTTGAAATGTTAAATTTTATAATTAGATATAAAAATAGATTTTGAGATAATCATAAAAATATTTTACATCGAAATTATATACCATGATAAAATTTGAAGGTGCATCTTACCTCTACACCTACATATGCCGTATGCCAACTGCACCCTTATAATATTGAGAAAACATAATATAACTTAATAAGATTATATACAAGGGTGCACTTGGCATACAGGTGCATCCGTACCTGTAGAGGTAAGGTGCACCTTCAAATTTTATCATAGTATATAATTTTGATGCAAAATGTTATTAGGATTATCTCAAAATCTATTTTTATATCTAATTATAAAATTTTAAATTTAAAAAATGGTTAAAATCAAGTAGATCTATAAACATATGAAAATCTTGAAAATGGACGGTGTAGATAATATGTTGTAAAATGCACTATTTCTGAGTCTTAAAATCTTTTTATTTTTCTTGGTCATACAGCTAGATGTCGGGATGATCAATCAAAGGGTTTTTCAACATTAAAATTACCTTTTCTGATAGATTTTTGAGGTGCATCCATAGTTCTACATTATAACGTTGCATCCTTATATAAACTTTTTTCTATATACTATGAGATCATTTACCTTTAGTATAAGGAGGTTACAATTATTTATAACCATTCGATATGAAATTTGATAGCTTGGATGTATTGCAAAGTTTGAAAAAAATTCTTTTGAACTTTGAGTTTGGTCAATAGAATAAATGTAGCCACCTAATTTCACATACGATAGTCTTGGATTAAACAAAAGATAAATGGTTTTATTGTATATTTTATCTAAATTAATCATATAAATGCACCTTACATGGAAAGATGATAACCCTTTTTAGAAGAATGGTTCAAGTATACTCTAGGTAAAAAATAACATATAAGAAAATTTTCATGAAAAATGGTATTTCTAAATAAGAAACGCCACATTTTCACGTCGAAATATGTCTTAAGACATAAACATGGTAGTGGATAGTCATTGGCTCTGTCGTATCGTTTTTTAGAAGCTTTGACACATACGTTGGTGTCATACAAGTGTCCACACATGATCAGACCCTGAGATGTATAAGACCAGATTTGAGTCATTGGAAAACAATAAAAATGTACATTAAGGGAACCAATGGTTTAAAAAGCGGATCGGTGACCAAGATCGGGCACCTCAAAAACAGATTTGGATCGGCGAATCGGCGATCTGGATTGGGAATCGGTCAGAATAAAGCTTCAAAAAAATCCGAAAAAATTATTAAAATTCATGATAAATATTGTTTTTTAGGAATTCAATAAGAAATGAGGGTACCCCATTAAGAATTTTCATGTTTTTGCATGAATATGCGAATATTGATATGTTCTTTCCCTGCATGAACTACTATTCAGCATTTAATTTACATCACACAAAAGGATAAACATAGAATTATCATGGAATAAGTATATCAACATACATGGACTACAATAAAGCATACAATTAGTAACAGACGATCTAAAAATAAAATGACAGACGACGTTGTTGTTCTTCTTGGTCACGCTGGTGCCATTGATTGAATTCGTTTGACAATTCATTGATTAGATCTAAAAACGAATCATCGATATTAGCAGGCGTCTGATGATACCCAAATCCCCGAGTGTTAGTGTTTTGTTGTGTTCCCAATCCAAAATCCCCGAAGCTTGTCCATCCCTCATGCACAGCTACACTGTCGTGCTCATCTCTACACTGTTGCTGTTAGGACTCGATATGTGAATAATATGGCGGGGATAAGGTGGCCTCAGAATCATCGTCTCTCTCATTTTCTCTTAGACCCCTTTCCCACTCTCTGTCATTAGGTGCAATATCACCGACATCTCCGACGAATTGTGGATACATTGGTAGATTGTTTCCTTTTTCATGCTGCTCATCACTTTCTTCAAGATCTTCCTCACCGATATCCTCAAGGAACGCTCTCTTGTGCAACACTGGCTCCTCCTCTTCTACTACGCATTGGTCTGCTGTGTTTGTGACAAATATTGTGTTTAAGTCTATCGGCCCATAGTCTTCAAGCCTCCTTCTTATTTGTCGCTCTCGGAGGTTTAAATTATAATGAACGTACACTAGTTTATGAAGCTTCTCAGAAGCAAGTCGATTCCTCCTAGTAGTGTGCAACCATTGGAACGTACTCCAATTGCGCTTACAGCCAGTAGCAGAACATGTCTGGGAGAGCACCTTGATTGCTATCCTCTTTAAGTGAGGTGCATCAATACCATATATCTCCCACCATTCAGCTAGATTAAAATACAAAAAGCATGGTAAGGGCAAGAACAATTCATAAGATTAAGTATATGAATGAATAAAATATTAGCGAGGGGATAACCTGGATCCATCATAGTTCGAGAATTCTTGGCAAGTCTAGTTCCGAAGGATCCCATAGTATCCCTATACATCGCAAGCTAAAACAAATATATTACGTTTTAGTGCATTATTCCTCACAAATATAACAACTCAATGAAGTTCTTACCCAAACATTAAATAATACCTCTTGTAGTGCTGCTATTTGGTTTCGATGGCTTCTCTCCAACCTTGCAATAATGTATCTGACTCCTTCCATAATCTTGTGGGGATGTTCAGGTATCAAATAGAAAATTTTTGGGTTGAAGTAGTAACCTACAAAATATATAGATAGAAAAATGTCATTTACAATTTCATAAAAAAATGATTTAAAATGAAACACTATAATGATATAAATATATATTTACCAGCATAATGAATTGGACGTCCAAATTTAGTGTTCCACCTCCTTTCTATAATCTCGATCACTTTGCTAACAAAACTACACTTCTCCTCAATAGCTGGTTTTGCCCTCTCAATATCTTGATAAAGGATACCCATGGTACCTTTCTTGTCAGCATCCACTATTCTTAACACCGTGACCAAAGGGGTAGTGGCCTCTACAACACTGAAACATCGAGACCAGAACCGCCTATTTGAGACTATGTTGTCCACTTTTATACCGGTACTGGACTTCGAGAGGTGGTCATTTAACCACTCTTCACAGGTAAACAATCTCTTTAATGCACTTTCAGATTCTCGAATAGAGTCTATAGCTAAGTAATCAGTTGCAAAGCAGGTCATGGCAAGCTTGATTATCTCTTTTTTCTTAGAGTGTTCTCTAAACAGAAATAAAATTTTAGAGTGGTTGTATCTAAATCTCGACACCAACCTTGCTTCCTCTAGAGTCTCCTTCACAATTTTAATCGAGTCTCCTTCACAATTTTAATCTCACCGATCTCCTCTAACATAAGATCGATGCTGTGTGCAGCACACGGGGTCCATACTAGATGTTTCCTCTTATCCATCAACTTGCTGCCCGCAGAAACACATGCACGCGCATTGTCTGTAATAAACTGGACTACATGCTTATCTCCCACCTCCTCCACTATCTGATCATATAGTCGTACGTAGAAGTTTGCATCATTTTTTGTCTTTGATACTTCTTTGCTAGACAAAAAAGCTGTACTTTTTGGGGAATAGGCCAAGAAGTTTAAAAACTCCTTTTTGCTAACTTTATTCAACCAACCATCACTCATGAGAGTAATGCTTGTCCTTGACCAACTCTGTTTATATTCTTCAATCCACGTTGTAACTTCCCCCACTTCTTCATCTAATAGTGGCCCATTGAGCTCATATGTCGTCGGGGGTTTTACCCCGGGCCCGACTCTCTGGATTGCACTGACCATAGGTGGAAAACATGGGCTATTGGCTGCATCAAAGGGAATCCCTTTATCATAGAACCATTTACCAACATATCTCCCCAACATATTTCTTGTACCTTTAACCATGCCTTTTAGGATCATCTGTTGTGACTTAGGCTTTGAGAGAAATGGGTCTTTACGACCATGACCTGCAATACTGGCACTCCTAGGTAACCTAAAAACAATTTCTTCAACATCTGATTCTCCTTGATACATATTGCCACCAACCCCTCCATACATATTTGAGCTGGGCCCGCCATATGCTCGAGCTGGACCCACCATGCATGTCTGAGCTAGGCCCACCATGCATGTCTGAGCTAGACCTACCGGGCATTCTAAACCCACGTTCCCTCTGATATTGTTCATGTAAACTCAATCTTGTGGCCATGTCTAGGTCATTATTATATTGCTCTTCTAGGTCATTATTATATTGCTCTTCTGTATCATTCCTGCTTGATGGCGTATATAAACTAGCTATCTCCTATTCATCCTATTTTTGGCAATTTTTTTACCTTTGTTAGCATTAAGAATTGTCGCCATCTGTTTTTTACATTACTAGGGATACTAGTGCATGCAGAAACATCTCCCTTCACCCTTGCCAAGTGTTGCTTGAACCTATGTGCCCCACTACTTATCACTCTTTAACAGTAATTACAAATAATTTTGTCTTTTTTGTTGGGATCAAGTCTGACCCTATGTTGCCATGCAGGGTCCTCTGCAGATCTTGACATGATTCAACTGTTTTAAGATGTAAAAAGTTAAAAATTAACCTGACAGTTCAACAACAAAAATAATCACCATGTGTAGTGATAATATGTTGGGGTAGTTCATGTAGTCATATTTGTTATTGCAAAATACCTCTATTGACAATAATATTTTCGTACATATCAATTACAAACATTCAGGATAATATAATACAAAATGCAAGCTCCAAACATGGCTACAACTCAATTATCAAGAACATACATTTTTTGCATTAAAAAATTAATGATAAAAACAATTCTTCACAGAGCCACCTAACATCAGTCATTCCAACTAAAAAATGCATTAACAACAGATTAAAAAAATGCAGTTTTGCATTAAAAATATAACAACATGCATTTTTTTGCATAAATAATCTATCAACATACAATTTTTTCAACAAAAACTTTAACAATAAAAAATTTAAATATGGTTTAATACCTCATGATAATTAAAACCTTGTCCCGATTTTCACATCTTTTCGGAAAATCATCATTTTTCCAAAAATTCGATCTTGGAAAAAAAAAAAAAGTACAACAAACTCAAACAATAAAAATTTAAAATTGGGTTTAATACATCATGATAATCAAAACCTTATCACGATTTTCACATCTTTTCGAAAAATCATCATTTTTCAAAAAATTCGATCATGGATAAAAAAAAAAAAAAAAAATACAGCAAATTTTCAAAAAATTCGATCAATGATTACAAAAAAAAAATTCAATCATGGATTAAAAAAAAAAATTAACAAATTTTCAAAAAATTCGATCATTGATTACAAAAAAAAATTCGATCATGGATTAAAAAAAAAAAATCACAAAGTTTCAAAAAATTTGATCATGGATTACATAAAATTCGATCATGGATTACATAAAATTCGATCATGGATTACATAAAATTCGATCATGGATTATAGAAAAAAAAAGAACAAAAAATTCGATCATGGATTACAAACAAAGAAAAAAACAATTCGATCATGTATTACAAAAAATTCAATCATGGATTACAAAAAACTCTATCATGGGTTACAAAAAAAAAAAAAAAACAAAAAATTCGATCATGGATTACAAAAAAAAAAACAAACATTTCGATCATGGATTACAAAAAATTCGATCATGGATTACAAAAAATTCTATCATGGGTTACAAAAAAAACAAAAAATTCGATCATGGATTACAAAAAAAAAAAAAAAACAATTCGATCATGGATTACAAAAAAATAAAATAAAATATGTTCTTCACGGAGCCATCTTACATAAGCCATTTTAACTCAAAAATCCACCTCTAAGATAATAAATTATATCCAATTGAGTACATTTTCTGATAAACAACAACATAAGGAATCAAAACCCTAAATTTTGAACACATTATCATCAATAAATCAAATCAAATAGATTAAATTGAGCCAAAAAAAAAACACACGTAGTTCTTCACAGACAACAGTCTTTGAATCTAAAAAATGAAGCTCAAATTGAATAAATCAGATCAAATTGAATACATCTAATTATAAACAACACTATAGTGATTAAAAACGCTAGAAATCTAACACATTATTTGTAATATATCATGAACAAAAAATCGAAAGGCGGAAAAAAAAAAAAAAAAACAGCAGAAGTGTTTTTTCACAGACATCACTGTGTTCATCTAAAAAATCATGTTGTAATTGACCAAATTAAATAAAATTGAATATGTTAAATCATAATAGGCACAATAAAGATTAAAAACCCTACAAATTGAACTCATTATCTTCAAAATATGCAGTGAAATTAATCATATGGTGGAAAAAAAAAAAAACCCAAACTTCTTACCTGGTTTTGTGAACCCAAGTAGCTTTGTTTTTCTCAACGATTATCACAAATTCGTAACAGAAAGTTTTGATGAACAACTTTATGATCAAAATGCCTACAAATTTTGACAGATTCATGCTCTATTTAGCATGAAACACAAGGAGAGGCAGAAACCCTAAAAATGCAACTTTCGTGATCCAAAAACACAAAATTTCTCAACTATTTAATCCATGAAAAAGCTGTTTAAAGCCTGCATATTAGATCACATGCCAAAAAAAACAAGAAAAATGGTCAAAAAATGATAAACTTTGAAGAATCCCGTGAAGAACATTGTGCAGCTCGTGTTCTTCACGGGACTCGTCGATTCTGTACAGTGAATCGACGAGTCACTGTACAGAATCGCCTGGTTCTCTTTAGAACCAGGTGATTACCGATTTTTTGAACGATTTGAGACGTCTATGGCCGATTCTCGAGTCGAACCGGGAGAGTCCGATTCGACTCGACGGTTTTTTAAACACCGAAGGAAACACAACATCTAAAATTGTGTTTTCAAGCATATAAGCTTGAAGTTGTAGGATATTTAGATGTATATTTTGCTGGGTATATGGATGATAGTAAATCCACATCAAGACATATTTTCCTCTTTAGAGGGGCATCTATTTCTTGGTTTAGTAAGAAACAAGGGTGTGTAGGAGGGTATACACATGAAGCAGAATACATTGCATGTAGCACTGCTTGTACTTTCGTGCTCTGGATAAAGTGTTTCAAAGATAATTTGAAGCTGCAAAAAATCGACGGACCAATCCAAATATTTTGTAATAATCAAGACGCAATTAAATTAATTCAAAGTGGAGCAAATAGCTCTAAAAGAAGACATATATATGTCCAACATTACTACATTTAGGATGTAGTTGAGAAAGGTGAAGTAACCGTTAGTTACTTGCCCTTATCAGATATGATTGCTGATCTATTAACAAATTGTCTAAGTGTTGAACTACTGTTTAAACACACTAGCTTAATGAGACTTAAAAATGTTTAAGTCAGACAGTTTTTCCTGAGTGAAAAATCCACATTAGCGTGAAAATCCTCATGATAAACTAGCTTAATGGGATTTAAAAAATGTTTAAGTCAGACAGTTTTCATGAGTGAGAAATCCGCATTAGCGTGAAAATCCTCATGATAGACGTTTGTTATGAGAGACATATCCGCAAAAGTGTGAGAAAAGCCCCATGACAAGATATTTTTTTAAAGATCATACTCAAAAGTGGGAGTATGCATGTGTCTTATTATGCTCGGCCGTCATAGCCAAGTGGGAGATGTTGGTCTTACGTGCCTTAGCCTATATATATGGGAATTCCATATATCCAACAGTTATATCATATGAATATAACTCTTCATCCAACGGTCATATCCATATGGCCGTAACCCTTTAGAAACCCGTTGGAGATCAAGGAACCCTTTCGTTTCTCATAGACACGTTAGAGAAATACAATGATTACCCCTTCTTATCCCTATAAAATGGGAAGCCAGAGAGTGGATGCATACAACAAGGAAAAAATGTACACCTCTCTAAAAGGCGAAAGGATGAAAATTCGAGCTCTGCGATCGCCAACCTCATGACAACCATTCTCTGATATCGAGTTTGATCTTATACTATCTTCATCAAGTTTTGCTAACAAAATCATCGAAGGGCAAATGTAAGTGGCTACTTTAGCATCTGGCCGCACAACATTACCAACAACTTGCGGAAATCAGAGCATGTAAAAGCACTGCATGCCTCTAAAACTCACAAAACAAGAATGCCTACGAATCTTAGCTGGAAGCGGTACAGAGAGAAAGTGAGAAACAATTATTTAAAGGGAAAATATCTCCTTATCCCCTATTTTTAACTTACATATCTCATGAAACCCAAAAATTGAAAATATTACTTGCAAGCAAAATGTCTCCATCTTTGCTCTCTTACAAACCCTTGGACCATGACCATAAATTTTTGACCTAAACAAACACTAAAATGACAACATATTAAAACTCCATCTCTCTTTATTCGCTTCTCGATGAGTTTACCAACGAAGGGGTTTATCTTGAGCTCGAACACGAGCACATCTTCTTATGTGTGTGAGAGAGATGGAGTTTTACAGAGAGAGAGAGAGAGATGGAGTTTGGGTTTTAGAGAGAGATGAAGTTTTAGAGTGAGAGAGAGAGATGGAGTTTGAGTTTTAGGAAGAGAGATGGAGTTTTGAGAGTGAGAGAGAGAGACAATAATGTGAGAGAGAGATGAAGTTTGGGTTTTAGAGAGAGATAGAGTTTTGAGAGAGAGAGACGATGATGTGAGAGAGAGATGGAGCTTTAGAGAGAGAGAGAGAGATAAAGTCATTTCATAAGTTGTTGAAGTCAATAATACATGGTCAAAAGGATTTAGGGGGTTAGAAGATAGTAAAGATGTAGTCTTTTTTTGCTTACAAGTAATATTTTCAATTATTGGGTGTTATGAGATATAGAAGTTAACAATAGGGGAAAATATGATAGTTTTCCTTGTTTAAATGTGTTTCAAGAGAGAGAGAGGCGTTCGACCTATGTTGTGGGCTTTTGAGAGGGAGAGAGTCCTCTCTTGTGGGTTCTTGAGAGAAGTCCTCTTTTGAGGGTAAGGGTAGAGAGAGAGAGCGGGGGGGGGGGGGGGGGGGGGGGGGGGGGGGAAATGGAGTGGCGAGAGAAACTTCGCCGTGAAAATTCGTCCTAATAAAGAAAAGACGAAAATAACTGCATTATTTAAAGGGAGCGGTTTCTATAAGATGCAACCTTAAACAATCCAATTAAGGCGCACCTTAAAATTTTATCTTAACATGTAATTTTGTTATAAAAAAATTCTTAGTTTTATCTTGAAATCTATTTTCATACCAAATTAGAAAATTTTAAATTTCAAAAATGGTTAAACTCAAATAGATCTATAAATATATAAAAATCTTGAAAATGAACAGTCTAGATAATGTGTTGCAAGATATACTATTTGCGGAACTCAATTATTATTTTTCATATTCATACATCTCAATGTCGAGATGATCGATTAGAGTTATTCAACATTAAAACAACATTTTCGATAAATTTTAGAGGTGCATCTGTGATTCTATATTTTAAGGTTGCAACCTTATATAAACCTTTCCCTTATTTAAAGGGTGTGGTTTCTATAACGTGGCAACCTTAAACAATCCGAGCCCCTTTAAATTTCATCATAATATTTAATTTTGGTGTAAGAAATTATTAGGATTATCTGAAAATCTATTTCCAGATTTAATTATAAAATTTTAAACTCAAAAAATGGTTAAAATCAAGTAGATATATTAACATATAAAAGTTTTGAAAATCAACGATCTAGATAATGTGTTGCAAGATGTGCTATTTCTAAGACTCAAAATCTTTTTTTTTTTTTCATATACATACATCGAGATGATCTATTAGAGGGTTTTTTTAATATGAAAACAACTTTTTCAGATGGATTTTTGAGGTGCATCATTAATTCTACATAACCCTTTACAAACTTTTTCCTTACTTAAATGTGTTTTATTTGATTTTGTGAGTTTTTAGTTAAAAAATGTTGAGGACTTTAAGTGGTGTAGCCTAACAAAACCATATATATATATATATATATATATATATGAAAACTCTAAAAAAACACTTATAGGCAAATATAAATAGTATTTCACCCCGCCACAGGCTTACGATGTCCGTAGCGGTTCATTGAACAGACCCGCAACAGGCAGCGCAACATCCATGACACTTTTGCATGATTTTTTTGATCGTAACGGTACCACCACGGACTTGCTAAATCCGTGGCACTTGTTTTATCCATGCCACCCAGTTTTTTCAGACAGTGATGAACCTATGGGTGAAAATACTGTTCATTTTGGCCCATAGAAGTGTAGATACTTTTATTTATATATATATATATATATATATATATATATATATATATATATATATATATATATATATATATATATATATATATATATATATATATATATATATATATATATATATATATATATATATATATATATATATATATATATATATATATATATACTGGTGAAGTACTTTTTGAAACTCAAAACATCTCATGCATACGTGAAGTTGGAACCAAAAATTTTTTAAAAAAATGGAGCATTGAAAAGCTAGTTTATATGAATTATTATAAGAATTTACAAGGTTATTGGCCTCTTCAAAGCCAAGTGTTTTTTAATGTTAGAAGGATAAAATGGCTATTTTCATGGAAGAGAAGTTTTCTTTCTTTTCCGGCCAAAAATATAATTATTGTTGTCTAACACTTTGCGGCGGTAATACCGCCGTGGTATTAAATAATTATAGTTCCTCTTCTTCTTATTTTCACCAATAAATTCAGATTTTTGAGATTCTAATTTTCTTTCTTTACAGTCCATTAGAAAATTTTCACAACGTGTCTGAACTTGAAACCCAAAATTCGTTCCGCGGTTTTTATATTTATATCATATTTTAGATTTTTCTATGTTTTCCTAGTTTTTCTAATTTTTCAAATTTCTGTTTTTTCTTTTTTCCGGGGAGGGGGGGGCTTCAAGCTCGGCATAGTGGTCAATTCAAACTCATCTGATATGTCTCATAGGCTTATTTTCCCCAATAAATTCAGATTTTTGAGATTCTAATTTTCTTTTTACAATTCATTAGAAAATTTTAATGATATGTCAAAACCCAAAATTCATTGCACGGTTTTTATATTTATATCAGATTTTAGATTTTCGTATGTTGTCTTAGTTTTTCTAATTTTTCAAATTTCCGATTTTTCGTTTTTTTTTTTGGGGTGGGGGGGCTTCAAGCTCGGCATAGTTGTCAATTCAAACTCGTCTGAGTAACTTGCCTTGAGTAGGCCTCCAGTTCCAAACCCGAGCCGAGTATGCATGCATTGCTTTGCAGACAACACATTGGTTTTGAAAACTGAACACATTTGCCTTTTCTTTTAAGGAAAATTGTTTCATGCGGCGGGAACCGCATTTCTACATTTGTGGTACCCGAGGTATAAAGCATCCATCTTGAAGATGGATGTAAATAGGTGGTAATTTAAAAATAATTGAAACGAACAGTCTAAATATTTTCTTAATAGAATTATTACTTCTAATTTCCAAAATTTATTTATTTTTTCACATTCATGATCTCCATGTTAGATATTACATGTTCTTAAAAATTAGGTCTAAAAATCCATTTCAAAAATAGATTTTAAAAGGTGACTCATTTCTACATGGACACTAGAAACCGAGACCTTCTTTAATCGATATTAGTACATTCATTTCCTTGTAAACAAATTAAAATCACATAGGATTTCCTATGCTAAGGAAGGTTTTGTCATGTTCTTAACCAAACAAACCATAAAGTAAGAATAGTTAGTACTCTTTAAAATTTTCTGAAGACTTGTTGGACTATCCAATTCACTTTCCAACAGCTTATAATTCCTACAAATTCCTTCCAATGTTATTACCAATCAAAATTCAAAAAATCAAACACTCGGCTTGGGATTTGAATCGGTTCGCGTCGGAGGCCCAGCGAGTCTAGAGGAAAAATCTTGAACTCGCCCCAAATCTCCGTCAAAGAACATATGAAACTCAGTTTATGCTTTGAAGCTAAAGTAGATCTTGAGCAGAACAGAGAGATCTTCTAAAACTTAGCTTTCAAGAACCCAAAGGCTAACAAGATAAGGGTTCTGAGAAGAATGACTCTAGTGACATTATCCATTGACCCCCTCCATTTGAAAATAGTGCCACTAGTGTATGCTAGGCCATTAGGCTTTACAACTTGAAAAGCAAAGAAGTCATATGGGGTTTGTTGCTGACTTTCCCCCCACACCCACACCAAAAAAATAATAAAAACAGAAGAAGAAGAAGATATGGAGTTGTAAATAACCCTTGACCAGAAGAAGATACAGAGTTTGTTGTCTAGATACCCAAGCATTATTGAACCCTTGACCACCCTCTTTCAACTTGGCATCTGATCATTCAATTCAAACTTAGTAGGCAGAAAACTAGAAGAGCAAAATAGAAAAGAGAAGTTAGGATGCATGTTTGGTTTTATATTGATGTGACAAGGTTCATATCCTTGACATGAGCATAAAAATAGGGTCTTACACCACCAAATACCATAGGACTAGTGCAGGGTGCTTAACTTGGGGCTATCTTGATAATATGGACATATGATCACAATAGCCATGAGGCTATTACCGTCCCATCGATTCGCTGGACGGTGATGGAGCGAGTGCATTCCACGACAGAGTTATTAATTCACCTTTACATGAGTACATGTACTTTTTTTCATCGCCGTCCAACCCATTGAGTGGAAGGGGATAATGCACATGTTCATGCTGTTACAATTATCATATTTAAATTTTGGCGATTAATGGGGACACCCAAAATGGGTTTATGAGCTTGTCACCCAATAAATGCGCCATTGGGCTTCTTGCTGCTACTGGCAGCGGGTCGAGCGGCCCAGCTTAAAATAGGGCTCAGGCAATTATATGTGGCTCCCTATCTATGTTGAGCCCAAAGTTTGAGGTTGGGATTGTTATCATACTTGTAGGCCTGAAAATTTACTCAGTTCAGATCCAAACCTGAATTTTGGATCCTACTTAGATCCGGATATGGATCCAAATTATGATCCAAGGTGGATCTGATCTGGGTCCAATCTGATTATTAAAATAATATATATTATTATATATACCATATGTTATATATTTTATGTATTGTATACAATATTTTTAATTTTTTAAGACCTAATCCCAATTGTGGATAGGATTGTGGAACTAATCGGATCCAAATTATGATCCTATGGATAGTTTTTGAATCCCATGTATTTTTGAATCTGGATATGGATCTGGATGGATCAGAACCCAATACGAAAAATTCTCCCTACAGCCTGGGGAGTTCATGGCCTCCACTAACCCCATACAATACGAAAACCAGGTGCCACCTAGGCCGGGCCTAAGCCAGGGCTCTAGACTGTTGGGTTGAGCAATTGTGGGCCCCATATGTAGCAATGTTTTATGACGTCCCATAATCTTACATTGGGTTTCGCCTACCTTTCTTTTTTTTTTCAAACTAAATGGCTTATTCTTGATAGGTACAATGTATTTGGCTAGAGCCCCACACGAAATTCCTCATGTGATAGTCACCATGGTTGTGATATAAGTTTTTACTTAGCAGCCATTGTATTACATTCCTATAACTTCAACAAGAAAATTATGTATAGATACATTAAAAAAAGTAGAAAATTATCCATCGATTAAAGATTTTTAATTAGAAGAATCAAATTGGAGTGTTTATCAAGCAAACAAATATATTTATCATAAATCTAAAAGCGCTTTGTTAAATGATTTTCATACATAGTCTTGGAAAAGAATTGATACAATTTCAAATCGAAAAACTACATTAAAGGAAAAAACTTAATGTGGTCTTATACTCAATTTTAAACCACGTTCTATTTGTTCTTTGTGCGCGCTTCATCGGATGGTCAAAGTAGAACCTAGTGACATACCCAAACTATTAAATTTCACATCGGATAGTCAAAGTAGTGATGACCTCTTTGTATCAAAGATATATAGTCTCATTGTATACAATCCCTTAAAATATTTGATGCGTTAAGAGGCATAGTTGTTGGACAGCATCCCCCAAAGCATCAAGTGTTTATTAGAGTCTATTTGCAACAAACAGTGCCTCTATAAAATAGTAAAGTGAACGGTACAAAAGCAAAGTCCAAAAATATCATTCATAAAGTTTTAAAATTTATTTATTTTGTTTCACATTCATGATCGCCATGGTTGAGATTTTCGGCTCCTAAAAATTTGAATCCGAAAATTTATTTTTTAAGATAGATTTTAAAGGGGGACACATACAAATATAAATAGATGAGTCAGCTGATTCACCAAAATCAGATCCCAAGCCTGCTACCTTATAGAATCTTATCTCTTTCCTTTAAGAGGATTGTAAATAGATGAATAAGCCCTTTAAGAGGATTGTAAATAGATGAATAAGCTAACTGGTCAAGACTGAATCCCTACGAGTTTATAGAATTTTCTCTCTTTTCTTATTGGGGAATGTGGGAGACTCCTTGAGAGTAATCAATTGCTCTAGACAAGTTGTTTGAATACATTTGTCACATGTCCATGAGGAAATGGTGGTCATATCAAATCATTATTGCAATGTGGAAAACATATCACTAGCTATTATCATCATCATCCGAGCTTTATCCCAACTATTTGGGATCTGCTCCTACACAAATCTTGTTCTGTCATTCTGTTCTATTAAGGGCCATACCCTTAGAAAAATGAGAAAGATAATGCTTTTGTCCACTCTCTTGCTGAACCCCTTTGGAAGAGTATCTACACAAATCTTGTTCTATCATTCCGCTCTATTAAGGACCATACCCGTAGAAAAAGAGAAAGATAATGCTTTTGTCCACTCTCTTGTTGAACCCCTATATAGTAGTATCTTTGGGACCTCAAAGTTTGGTATAACCCTCTTTAACTAAGCATCATCCTTAAGGAAATAAGAAAAGTCAAAAGATTTTCTACTCCCGTGAAAGTATACTTTCCATTTACTCCCTTGGACAAAACTTACTCTAGGGTTATCTTTTTATCTCAAATTTTGGGGATGTGATCTCCAAATTCAAGCAAGCCACCTCACTTTTTTTTTTTTTTAATTCTCACTCTATGTGCCTAAAAAAATATCATCCTAAGATTGCACTAGAACCATCCAATTTTTTGAAGGGAATGATCTCGATATTTATGGACTCAAAATCTAAAATTTTCTTTGAAAATAGTCATCTAATTATAATTAGATGGATCCAGAACTTCAAGTTAGAAAAATCTCCGAAGTTAGTGTTTTGTCCGAGTGAGTAAATATATAAAAGGCTCTTGAGGGAGCATAGTATACACACTCATAAGAAAAGAGTTACACAAGCGTTATCTAAAAAACTAATGTCGTAATGTTGAATAGCGACTGTTCAAAGAACATAAAATCCTTTTTTTTTTATTTTTTTTAAAGAAAATACTAATCTGATCATTAAAATATGAATGTCAAAAATTCAGATAGAAAGTCTCTTAAATAGCTTGAGGGCGTAAATTTACAGTGTGCTCATATGGGAGTATGTTATTTGTGCTCATAAAAGAAGATATCCTATACTATGAGACTATTTATCTTTATTACAAAGAGGTTAAAATTACTAGTAACCATTGAATGTCATGTTGGATGGCTTAAGTTGTGTCACAAAATTCGAGATTTTTTTTTTCCTAAAAATTTGAATCTAGTCAATAACACACTCATAACCAACTGATTTATAGAAGGTTCACAACCTTCATCTTCCTCATATAAACCGGGTGTCTCACTACAAAAAGGTCATGAACCAAGTGGGCCATGTACCTTGGGTCTGCACTCACTAGGGAAACTCCTTGGAGATGTAAGAGTAGTTGAGGCTAGTCAAATATGCATGTTTTTTTACATCTTTTATTTATAATATATATATATATATATATATATATATATGGCTAACAACATAGATGAACTGCAATTTTTAATAAAATGTATATCATTATAAAAACATAGGTGATTATTAGCCCTAGGCATCTAATCTAAATGGATAGTTGAAATAGCATCATTTGTGCTTTATTTTAAACTTTTATATATCATTTTGACGTAAAATTTCAGGCGTGTTATTTCTTGTGGAGGCGCACCTAATAAAAAGAGAAATATTGTTTATAAAATAAAATGACCAAAATTTCATTAGAGTGAATTTTTAGTTATTTGTGTTTATTATAAATAAAAATTGTCTTATTTTTATTAGGAGTCGCACTCCAAATTTCCTATCAACATGTTTTATAGGAAAAAGCTAAAAATGAAATACAATATGAACTTTGAGCCATTGATTAAGATCAAATGCTCAAGACTAACTAGTGATATGTTGGAGCCAATCCCTATCATCAATTTAGATCTTAAGGCTGAATAGAGCAATCACATGGATTTTATATGTGGGTGACGCCACAAAGAAAAGGCTACCCTTTTCGCAAATATTAATGCTAAAGCTTTCATTCGCTAGCAATAACTTCCCGTTTCCCAGAAAACAAACGTAGAAAAGTGGTAATCCTACCAGAAAGGTTTCCCTCACGTAGAAAAGTGGTAATCCTACAATAAAGGTTCCCTCTGGACTAGTGATGAAGATGGTGTCCAAGTTATCTGAATCATGTGGAGGCAGGCACCTTCAAGGTTCGAAGTCTCACATGGTGTGTTTCCTCTTTTTTTTGTATCACCTGCTGCTCAGTTCTCATGAATGCCCATGTCCCTTAATTTAGAATAAAAATTGAATCCAGAAGGACAAAAGAATGAGGTTTGTATGAGGTGCGTACCTTATACTCCACATGTAATGGCGCCTCCAAATTTTGTCGAAAGACCAAGTTTCAATATCGAAAACTTTACAATGGCTTTAAAATCCATATTCAACTCTAATTGTGAAATTTAAAGTTTTAAAGACAGTGTTGATCGAGAAGATTTATAAACATTTGAAAATATTGAAAGCAGACAATCTAGATAGCTTTTTACAAGATGTACTACTCCTAGGATTTGAATTTTTTTCTTTATATTTATACATCATGAGGTCAAGATGACCAATCGGAAGATTTTTCAACATCAAAACACTCTTTTCTATTGATTTTATAGGTGCATCTTCTACGATGTAAAGTTGTAACGTATATAAACTTTTTCGTATTAATATATGGCCCTTGCGTATGTTTGCATGCAGAGAGAGATAGAGAGAGATTCAGGTCCAAATTTTAAAATTTTGACTTGAAAGTTTAGAGCTTGAAGGTATACATAATTATCGTATGGATGGTTGCTAGCGTTTACTCCTAAAAACGGAAATTCAGCTATAGTTAGGGAGTTCATGAGCGAGAGAAAGTGTGCGTTGCAGCTGCATTTAAGTTTAGGGATTGTATACTACTAGTTGGGCTTGGATCTACCTCGCCCGGGCTCTTTCAGGGACCTGGGTTCGATTGACCCCTCTCAAACAATCGCGTTCACCTCACGAGCGCGGGTGCGACTCATGTGTCACATGTAGATAGGTATGTCCAACTATGAGAGGATTTTAAAGCGATGAAGAGATGGACTTGAGCACGAACCTCTTCACAGTTTGAGTTCGTGGGATAAGCCCAGGCTATTGCCCTCTTAGATCAATGAACGAAAGCCCTCTGACTGTCCAGCAGAGCGGGTTTGATGCAAAACTCAATACTTCACGTGAACTCTTTTTTGAAAACTGCTAACGAAATTCAAATATAATGTACTATTCTTTGACGTGTTTTATGGGTTAATGGTTCTAGTTTTGGAGTAGAGTGGTAGGACAAGAATAAAAGGAGATCGATAAGAAGTTGATTTAGAGATGAGAAGAAGAAGAAGAGAAAGAAGTAGAATAGGCCTAGGGATGACCCGAAGAAAATTGGGCAGTCTCCCGGTGTAACTTATCCCAAGAGGTATTATCGAAGACAAAGAAAAGTACCAGGCACGAAGCCTTAGTACCCGAAGGATTTGGAAAGTAGAATTACAGGATTGAGCCTATAACTATGGCACTAAACCAAAGAGCCCCCTAAATGTGATCAAAGAAGAGAAGAAAATGAGAGAGAGAAAAAGAGATGAAGGTCCCTCACAACTTAAACAATGTGTGACTTGATAATTAGAGCAGTGAAAGGGTCAAAACTCTAAAAAAAGCTAACTCAAGATGATTCAAACCCGAATGTAAGTGAATCAGTATCTCTTATGATCCAACTTTACTGTACAAGCTAATGGTTGGTGGGGGGCAAAAGACCCAGATTTCATTGACCCAAGATTTGAAAAATCAGTGACTTGGATTAAAATCGTTTGATTCGGATTAAAAATCGAATGGCCCATTCCGATTCCCCAATATATCGGGATCTAACTGATTCCGGCGAGGAACTGGTTGGTAATTCTCCTAATTTCCGTAGGTTGTTAGACTCCTTTCATCCACTCCTACTCAATACAAGAGACCTCATTCTACCTTAATCCATACAGGCACTAAACCTTAGGTGCATGCCACTAAGCATTCTCCACACTCGTCTGGAACCCCCGTAGTCCTATATTACGTCAGTCCGCTCACGTATCCTTCATGTGTTTTACCCATGGCCCATCACTAGCGGGTAAAACTCGAGTCAATGTTTACATCCCTTCAGGCTGGGTTCTTTAGATGTTGCTCTAATGGAGTTTTGTGTGAATGGAATTGTGTCTGGACTCTCATATAGAGCATTTGGGTTCATGGCCATCTGAAAAATGGGTATGGTTTCATGGATGGCAAACACCACCTGGCCAACTTGAACTCGGTCCGGATTGAGCAGGAAGGGGTCTCAAACCGGGACAATCAAGCTTGGACCTCATGTTATATGCCCCAGTCCATGGACTCAGCCGACCAGCCAAGTCAGGTAGTTCATTCAATCCAGCCTCGACTCTCTCAATCAATGAGGGATGTACCCTTTTTTTTCTTCTAAGCATAGAGGAATGGGTTCGTCAATGGCATCCATGGGATCACAAAGATGAAAATGTCTACATCACAAATAAAAAGATGAAAATGCTACTTCACAAGTAAAAAGATAATCTCTGTCTATCTCTCTCTTTCTCCTGCTGTTTTGACCCAACCCATGACTAACCCGTACCCTATCTCCTGCTGTGTTGACCCAAACCATGACTAACCATCCTGGTTAGAGTTCTGGCTCAGCTCTGGCTTCGCAACATGCATAGTTTAGTGCCAACCTTTCATCTTGAGAATGTTGCTCATTTTTTAGGTTTAAATTGATGTTTGCAAATGCCATGTAACGGTTGAGGACCACCTAATGCAGCTTATAAATAAAACAACTAATAAATAAAGAGAGAGGATAAAAATGCCATTTTAAGTTCTTGCTCTGCGAATTCAATACATGCTAATGGCCATGCACTTTCTGAATTATTCATCTAATCCATTGGTGAGACTCATCTTTTTTGCCTCAGTTTGTCTTCTTTGTTACATTACCGCTGTCTATGTACACTATTGGAAAAATAGATAACTCAATTGCATCAAAATGGTGAACTTCCAATGAACTCTTTCAAGACCCTCAAATTGCCAAGAAGCCAAGAATCACTTGAACTGTTTGTGCATCAAAGAAAAGTACTGCACCACATGACTGACAAATTTTTTTGTCTCCCCATCTGAAAACTAAGTGATCTATTAATCGATTGAAACAAACATAGAATTAGATCATCCAACATGTGATTACTTTAATACGCAAAAAACAAATGAAAGAAAGTGGCTCAAGGTATTCTCATGTCCTGTATAAATATCCATTAATGCTTCTTAATGTCCTGTATAGTCATCCATAGTTAGATTAATTGCTTCTTAATGCTCTTGAAGAAGGAATTAAGTTACCAGGAATATGATAAGGTTAAGTAGCTAGAAAGGGCATTTGAAAAAACCTGGATGTCTGTTATGATATCTATGAAACAAGCAATTGTATGAAGTAGCAAGCATTCAGATAAATTGTGGCTTATAATATACTTATATCTTAAATGTAACAAAGGCTTATCATACCAGAAATACAATCACTAGAGGAGGATGGCTTTACTCTAGTTTGTGTAATGAACCAAGAAAGAAAACTTTCAGAAGCAGAATGACAGCCGAGTTTATTGGCTTAATAATGTTGAGAAAAGCATATGAAATTATTTTAATATGAGAAAATGTAATGATTTGGACGATTACTTTAACCTAAATGTAACAGAGGCATATCATACAAGAAATGCAATCACAAGAGGAGGATAGCTTTACTGTAATGTGTATGATGAACCAAGAAAGAAAACTTTTGGAAGTAGAATGAATTTCTTGGATTCATAATATTGAGAAAAGCATATGAAATTATTTTAATATGAGAAAATGCAATGATATTCATAAGTACTTTAGAATCGCAAACATTTTGAGGCTGAGGCATAACTTGTCATATCATAACTTTAGATAAACAAACATCCAATACTTACCATCAAGGGATATGATTTAAAAGGAACATGATTATGATCCCAAAAGAAATGGAAAATCACATAATGGTCGATGATCATATGTAAATTGTCAGCAAATATTTTAAATACTAGGCAACCAATGGAATTCTCCAGGTGGGCTTCTTCTCAGATTACACTCCTTAAGCAGTGAGCCTACAAGTGAAAATAAAAAAATTCAAATCAGGCTAAATGGTAGTCAAAACAATGAATTGATAAGCAAAAAAGTCACAAAATTCTACTTTGGGATGAATCAAATATAAATAGCAACATATAATACTACGTGGGGAAAGAAAGTCCACTTTGTACTCATTATATACTTGCAATGTGACATAAGAAGTCATGTTTTAGCCGACAGCTTTGCATTTTAATCATTTAAGAAGTCATACGGGGGATGAAAGCAAGATAAATAACTGGCTAAACAAATATACTTCTTAAGCCACATGCATAACTCGAGATGCTAGAATATTAGGAAAGCTGAGTATACCAATACTCATATGTCCATGCGCCTCAACTCATACAAGTGAACCTCTCCCCATGGATGGCATAAGCTCAACAGAGATGGTGCTTCCAATGCAATCCTATATTTGATGGAGGAGGAGGAGGTATGGTTAGGGATGATAATGGATGTTGGTTCTTCGTTTTCATCCACGCCAGTGTTGAAACACGAGTCAAGTAGCTAAGCTCATGGCCATCCTAGATGGTATTTGATTGTGATTGCCTTTGCATCCACATGATTATCATAGAGTGTGATTCACTTAATACCATTGTTCCAAAAGACAGACCATGTTCCAAAAGGCGGATCGCCCAGCACCTAGGCAGTCCAGACGGTCTCGTTCAGGCCTGGGCGGTAAAAATTGTTAGAATTTGTGGGAGCATAGAATGGAGTGAGAACACAACATTTACATAGTTCAGGCTGAAGCCTTATGTCCATGAATCCAAAGCCCAACCGGCTACATCTTCATTATATTGGATGAATGTTTATATCAATAAGTTCGTCTATATATAGAGGGCAATCACACAATTACATGAGATAAATATAAAATGATAACTTAATGACCAAGTAACTTGGTCTCTATCTTCTAGATACCTAACCTTATCAAGAGATATATACATATACATCCATAATGATGTATATCAATATGAACCCGAGATATCCATATCCCAACACTCCCCTTCGAACTCAAGATGCTTTGATACAAAGCAGCTGAAGTTTGAACAATACTAAATTGCTAAAAAAAACTGGAGTTTGAACAATACTAAGTTGTCAAAAAAAAAAGAATAGTGATCAAATCCATGATAAATTTCACAGGTGACTATGGTCTTCCAAGAAACAACCTTTCTTGGGCTCTCTACTTTCTTCTTTGAAGATCTTATGTCTTCAAAGGCTTCTTTAAAGATCTTCTCTCTTCAGAGGTTTCTTTGAAGATCTTCTCTCTTCAGAGGCTTCTTTGAAGATCTTCTCTCTTCAGGGGCTTATTTTCTTTTTAGAGGCTTTATCTCTCTAAAAGAAAAGGATATTTTCTTTCCCTTTTCTTAAGAACATCCAGGATCGAGTAACGAAAAACTCGACAATCATCACACATGATGGAGCAACGGAAAACTCCATCATCAAACGGGATCAAGTAACGGAAAACTGGATTATCAACCATGATCGAGAAACTAGATCATCTTTATCTCGTCATCTAGAGAATAAACTCTTAATCATCAACCAGGATCGAGAAATTCGATCATCTTCATCTCCTCATCTGGAGACGGAACTCTTGATCATCAACCATCGATCATCTTCATCTCCTCATCTGGAGACGGAACTCTTGATCATCAACTAGGATGGAGAAATTGGGCTTCTAGACTATAGTCCACATCTTAAAAAATAGTACCACTCATCTTTCTTTCCTTTCTTTTTTTTTTCTTTTGTATTTTTTCAACTTCTTCATTATTTATTTATTTATTTATTTAAAACAACGGCATATTTTTCTTCAAAAGAAAGTGAACCCCATCGAACAAACCCACCAATGGAATCTGAGGCAACCAAATCCATTTCTTGTTAGCAATGTTAAACCCGATCATCATAGGGCTCTCATGAATTCGTCACACCAGGAATTGTGTTAGCACTCTGCCGATCCCTGTCAAGTAGCTGCTTCTCGAGCTCAACAGCATGAAGAATAGCATCTTCCCTTCATGCATAATTTTCTCGTTTCTTCGTAGGTATTCCCTGGGAAGATTCAACTCTTCCAATATAATCATCGAACTCCTCCCTCCAAGGATTCCCTTTTAGCTTGAGAAACTCAGCCAAAAACGGCGTAACCTTTGCCAAAAAATCACGGTTTCCTGGTTCTTCGTTGGAAAACCCTGGTTGCCCATCTCTCATTTTTGACAGCTCAGATCTCTTGTGTTGGTTCTAGAACACTTGGTTTTTAGGGTTTTTGAGCTGTCTGGGGAGATGGAGAACTAGGTATTTTAGGTTTTTAGAAAAATGGGTCTTGCTTATGGTTCGAACGAGAAGTCTGTAAATTCGAGTGTTGGTTCAATAGTTTGGGTAATAAGGAGAAATGGGTCGTGGTGGCCTGGCCGAATTCTCGGCCTTAATGAGTTATCTGCAACTCATCTTATGTCACCGAGATCAGGAACCCCTGTCAACTTTTAGGCAAGAAGATGCAAGCGTGGACTGGTACAATTTTGAGAAATCTAAGAGGGTCAAGGCATTTAGGTGGGAGAAGGGTAAAAGGATTAGGGAGTTGACATCTGTTGTGCAAAAAAGTTTAATTTTCACGAGAATAGTGTGGAATTGTACGCTGAGAATTAGAAGGTGAACAATAGAGGCCTTTGTGCTATTGCACAAGCACAAGTCTCTGTGCTATAAGCTCCTCGGAGGTCTAGCAGTTAAGTGAGCACTTGCTATGTTCAATTACGAGGAGAAGGTGAAGAGAGAGAGAAAAATAACATCAGAGAGAGTGAGGCTGAGATTGAGGGCTTCACTTATCAAGAAAACTTGAACAACAGACTCCAGATGAAATACCAAATCGTGAACCTTGCTATCAAATCATGAACCTTGCTCTGATACCATGTTAGAATTTGTGGGAGCATAGAATGGAGAGAGAACACAACATTTATGTAGTTCAGGCCGAAGCCTTACGTCCAAGGATCCAAAGCCCCAACTGGCTACATCTTCATTATATTGGATGAATGTTTATATCAATAAGTTCCTCTATATATAGAGGACAATCACACAATTACATGAGATAAATATGGTATGATAACTTGATGACCAAGTAACTTGGTCTCTTTCTTCTAGATACGTAACCTTATCAAGAGATATATACATATACATCCATAATGATGTATATCAATATGAACTTGAGATATCCATATCCCACCTAAAATAAGCGGCCTAACCCTAGGTGGCCGCCCAGGACCTGCACCTTACACAAGGCGGAAATGGCCCTCGTTGAGGTTTAGGTTTGAAATGAACCTAAACCCCATTAGAGCCCATTTTAGAGAGAGGAACCTCAAATACTAGATTTTGATAATTTCTATAGTATTGAAGGATTTCTCAAAGTTACGAGAAATAGATCTAAGGATCACCCGTTGAGATTAAATTTAGTTTTGGAGGTTTTATAGGTCTATTTGAGGGGTTTTTAGAAGACTTTGTGATTAGAAAACATCTCAAAGGCGGAACTTTGGAGATCGAGTTATCAAAGTTAGTGAAATTTTTTTTTTTTTTAGATTACTTGTATTATTTTGAGGTGTCTACTTCAGGAACTCGCAGAAGTGGTGATTCGGGTTGGAAATATGGCAATAGCTTGAATCATTTGGATAAATTGTGTATGATGCAATTACTCTGAAAAGGATACAAAGGTGGGCATAAACATATTTAAGAAACATCTTGCCGGTCTCAGGGGGGATGTTGCCCCATGTAAAAAAGTTCTTGATGCTATTAGAGAGGAGAAATTGTTTTTATTAGTATTGTAAATAATGAGGAGAGCGAGGCATCCATAGCACAGCTAAGGTTTGGGGTTTGTCAATTTTGATGATGATGATAGTGATCAAGAGGGGTGTCAAGAGGTGGAACACCTTGTTGTATCCCAAACTAGGGGAAGCAAAAGGAAGTTGTACTTGGTTCTAGGAGTGGGGGGTCTAAGAGCCCTTAGATTAGACGGTTTATGGATTGTTTTTTGCCCCAGCCTGACCTTGAGGTAGCAAGAGAGAAAAAAAGGAAGCAAACAATTTTCCTATGGAGAATAGAATCAAGAAGGATGAGAGAGAGATAGAGCTGCACAATACATTTCTAGATGGTTTTATGAGGCAGCAATCCTTTCAATGCCGCTCAACTAAGCAGCTTCTACACCTTGGTAGAGGCAAATGGAGAATTTGGAAATGGGATGAAGCCCCCAACCCCATAAGAGCTTTCAAAGCCTCTTTTCAAAGAAGAGGTGATTGTCACGAGTGAGATTGTTGAGGTTCAAAATGATGCATAGGCTCAATATGGGGTTTTTGTTATGATTGATACTTGGAGTGATAAGAAGAGAAGAAGCAAAATGAATTTGCTAGTGAATTATCTTTTAGGGAATATTTTTTTGAGGTTAATTGATGCCTCTGATTATAATTATGATGCCCATTACTTATTTCAAATGATGGAGAAGGGCATGAAGGAGGTTGGGAAGCAGCATGTTATATGGGAAGCAGCATGTTATATAAGTTGTCACAGATAATGTTGCACCGAATGTTGTTGCTGCTAATTTATTGCACATAGCTTACCCTATTATCTTTTGAACATCATGCAAAGCACATTGTATCGACCTCGTGCATAAGGTTCTTGGGGGTATGAGCGATATTTCATATGTAGTTAAGAAGGAAAATTCAGTTACAACTTCCTTGTATAGCCACACCCTCACCCTCATCATGATGTGTATATTTACAAAGAAGAAAGAGATTGTGAGGCGCGAGGTCACAAGATTTGCTACCTAGTAGCTATGCTTAGATAGCATATATTCGAGGAGAATCTAGTTGAGGCAAATGTTTAACTCGGATAGAGCATGCCAGTGGTCCAAGGATCAAAAAAGGAAGAAGGTGAGGATATTATCATTTTTAAGGCTTTTTGGCAAGGGATGAATGATGCCCTTAAGGTATTTTTTTTCAATTGTCAGAAACCTTCACATTGTTGATAGTGACATGCTCTCCATGGGTTACATATATGAGGCAATGGAGAGTTGCACAAGAGAGAACACATAATTTAGATGATGATGTGAGCCACTTTGAGCCTGTTTTGAAGATTATTCACGATAATTGCTGCTGGTTATTTATCGAACCCAGCTTTTTTTATGCTGATATGAACATACACACAATTATGACTAGCTTTAATAAGTGTGTAGATGTGCTAGTCCCTATACCAGATATCCAGGACATTATATGCGCTGATGAGCTAATAAGTTACAAGTGTGGATTAAAGTCTTTTGAGAGTCCAACGACGGTAAGACAAAGGACCAAAATTGATCGAGGTAATTATATTCTTAAGTTCCTCAATTTCAAGTTACATTTCATGTTTGTTGTTTGTTTTCCATAATCAATATTTCATATATAATTAATAATTGTAATGCATAATCAATTTGCACCCAATTGGTGGAGCCAACATAGGTGTAGTGCTCCACATTTACAAAAGTTGGCTATTCGGGTCTTGAGCCAAATCATTACCACGTCCAGCTATGAGTGGAATTGGAGTACTTTTAAGATGGTAATTTAGTTTAAAAATTACAATTTACTAATTTGTAAAGTAGTTACTAGTTAGTTAGTAGAAACTTATTACTATGTTAGTTGTAAATTTGTAGTTCTGTAGTATTATGTATTTATATTAATTAGTTTCATTTGATTTTATTAGATTCACACAAAGTAAAGGAACATGTTTGAATCAAAGTGGCTTAATGACCTAGTCTATGTCGAGTATAATTAATACTTGAAGAAGAGATTTGCTAAAAGATATAAGAGAGACCCCTCAGATAAAAGAATATGGATAATACTATGGAATGGTTGATTGATGATAATGAGGTCGAGGGGCATGAAGGATTGACATGGGATCTGGTCATGGAAGCCTCAGGGACATCAACCGACCCTCCTAGGGCCACTAGATCTTCTTCCTAGAGGATAAGGGTGGAGGAGGAAAAGAGAAAGCAAATGCAGATTCATAAGAGACAAAGGAGGACAACCATTATTTTAAGGAGGGAAATGATTCTAATGATGATGGCCTCAACTTCAATGCATATGATGCAAATGCACTTGACCCTGTTTTCTCTGATGATGAGTGATGATTGAATAGTCTTTTAAGTCTTCAAGTCTATATTTTTTTCATTTTTCTTTTTCTCCACTTGGTTGTGTTCTGTGGTTTGTAAACTTTTTAAGTTTTAACTATGTGTGGACAATGGATAATTCGATATGGACTTATGAAGTACGGAGGAGTGTAAGTGGACTTGTGGACAATAGATATTTGATGTGCCCCCTAACTCTTATATATGTTATTTCTCTTCTTTCTTTTTCATTTTCTTGATGATGAATTCATGTCTTGCTAAATTGCTATCTTGGATTATAGAGAAAAATATGTCTCTCAATACATATTTTTTAATATGTCTCAATTTGAAATGCATGGAATTATTGACTAGGATATGTCTCAATATGTATTTTTTAATTTTTTATACAATATCTGACCTTAGAACAACTTTTTATTCTAATGGGCTGCCTAGGTTCTAGGCGCCAGGCTATACGTTGGGTGGCATGGACCCTCCCGGCTTCCTAGGCACCACCCGGAGTTTTTTGGAACACTACTTAATATCAAAACCCTATAAATTCTCAGGAATGCCCAAGTATAAAAGATTAGTGATAACTTATTTACGGTTGACAAAACTCGAGTATAAAAGAAGTACAAAATGGTTATAAGAGAAAAGCAAAATGGAGGAACATGCAAATACATTTTACTTTCAAGAAAGTATCAAAGGAGGGGAAAAAATAAAAAAAGAAAAGAATAATAAAAAGCAAGTCTCATGGCTTTGGTACAATGGAATGACACTGGGACACGATGGGCAAGGCGAACAACTTTTTTCCACTAACAAAACTTAGGACTAGCTTGCTACCAAAAGAGCAAAAGAAAGGAAATACATACAGCAAGAGAAATTCTTTACAGTCCACAAACTTTACTAGAAGATTTTAAAAACTCTGAAATATTTTAGCAAGTGCATGGAAAAGGCAAGTGAAGCAACAATCTACTGATGTCACTCTATTAATTGTTAGATCAGTTGGAAATGTATCTAAGACAACCTAAAATAAGAAATATAAAAAACACATACTACTTCTACTAGTGTAATCACAAAAGAACCTAAAAAACAACTAACATTTCCAATAATCAAGAGGCATTATAAGTTCTATAACCGTTAAACTTGTATAACACAAAAAAAATTTAAACTTTTGTCATAAAAAAAGCTTAATCAAAACACCTTCTTGCATG
Source organism: Amborella trichopoda (assembly GCF_054954075.1). Taxonomy (NCBI): domain Eukaryota; kingdom Viridiplantae; phylum Streptophyta; class Magnoliopsida; order Amborellales; family Amborellaceae; genus Amborella; species Amborella trichopoda. Next base: position 1,957,946 of record NC_142338.1, read on the forward strand.
GCTAGTGTATGAGAGCATGGAGATAGCAAGTGTTATTTTCAAATCGGTCCCTATATACAGTCTAGAGAGATTAAACAGTTACTGCTAAAATACTTGCTTGCTTCTCACAAACTAATTAATGTACCCTATTCTATTGATCAATAGTAAAGTAGAGAAAGCACATGTGTGTACTTACGAACCATGAAATGTGCACCCCATAAAGATATCAAGCTAATGATAAATAATCAATCCGTGTACGGGCATTAAGCCAAGTTACTCTCCCTCGCCCTATTGGGTGAGGTGAGTTTTGCTGTACACCCAGCATGTATAGTTTATATATAGTTTGAATGTATTGATTTCTATTCAATAGTGTTCACAAGGCACGTTGGGTAGCGTGTGTGCTTATTTGCTATCTTGGTTGGGCCTCAAACCCCCACATACACACCTCCCTCCTTTTGTTTTTATACCCAGCCCTTTTTTTAAGGAGTTAAAAAAAGAGAAAAAGGAATTCAAGAGGGTAGAGAACTGATCGCCAAACTTTATAAGGAGTTAAAAAAGGAGAAAAAGGATTCAAGAGGGTTGAGAATTCATCCCCAAACTTACCCCAACAAGACATACCACGAGCAAGCCACTTAACCAATATGCCATTTAGTATTTTATATAAGAAACAAGAAGGCTATATAATATATAATAATATATAGTTTTTTTTTTTTTTATCCCGTGCTGGACTTAGACAAGTTACTCGGACTCATCCGAGAGTCTGAGTAACTCGCCTTAGCCAAGGGCTCAGTACCTTGGCCAAGTCGATTTTTGGTACATTGTAATTAATAATTATGCAACTACTTATCCCTTAAGGCCCTTGTACAATGAGAGTGATAGATAAAAATGTAAACATCGCAAACAAATACAACCCTCAAATGGTGCAATTGCAATCCAATGTGAGATAGTTGAAAAATTAAAACGAGGTCCTAACTCATAAATTTTTCTTTACATGCATCTCAAACAAGGTAATTTCAAAATTTAGTCACTCAGTTCTATTATTGGGATTGATTCTAACTCAAAAATGAAGGATACATTAATTTAAGCTTGTCCGGTCAGACCATGGAGATCAATTGAACAGTAACGATATATCTCTTTCATATAGAAAGAAGTCTGATGAGATAGTACAATTGTTGAGAATGGAAAAAATGAGTCATACAGAGAATATTTACACTTGCAATGGATAACTATATTGTACACACGTGCACGTTTGCACGCACGCACGCACATGTGCTCCGGCCCACAGATGGTGTTACATATACATGTATGCCTTACCATCAGGTATCATGTATGCATATTAACATGCACACATGACTCTTGATTTTGCGAACTGAGCATAAATTTGCACACAATGAATACCTTATGTTTAGAGCCAAAGTTAATTAAAAGTACCTCCCCATTAAAAGCTATTTTAAATATTCTTCCATTATTTTTATCCTTTATCTCCTGCCTTTTCCCCCCTATCTTGAAATTTTAACAATAATCTCAACATCCAAGCTTAAAAGTCAAAACTCTTCAAGAGCCCTCTTAAACACTTCCATCCATTTTGTCCACATCCATAGTTTCCCTTGTGTTTCTTTGACATAAAGCCAAAATTTTCAAGACCTTCTCTATGTCTCAGATTTAATCTTTGCTCTATTTCTTACATCCAAGCATACTTTTATGGGAAAGGTTTCTATACTTCGCCTACAGCATAGAAGATCTATGCTTCCCCTATGATACAGCTGTCTAATTTTGATCAAGAGAGCCACTCACCGTTTGATCTTAGATCCGACGTCTCAAATTATTTTATTTTTGGTTTTTTTTTATACAAATTGTATGAATATGAAATTTGGTACTTGTCATCTTCCCATTGAGGTGCACATATATAAAAATATTTTTCTGATAAAATATAATGACCAAAATACCCCTTGAAACTTTCAGGGGTATTTGGTCATTTTATTTTATTGGAAATATTTTTTTATATTTTTCACTTGTGTGAGTTTAATAGAGGATTGGACGTACAAAATTTGGTATCAAAATAGTTTACAAAAAAAAAAAATTAAAAATAAAATAGTGTAGAGACGTGACATTGTGATTGAGGTAATCTTAGCCTTCCATTCAGAATGGACGGTTGGATTAGGGGAAGTATATAAGTTTTATGTTGTAGGGGAAGCATAGAAAGCTTGCCCTACTTTTATATGTTCAAACTATCTGGTCCTAGTTTTGTGTGTTGTAAATGATAGATAAGAAAGGATACTACACAAACTAATTTTTTGACAAGGGGGTTAAAGAATAGGAAATGTAATTAGACCATTTACCTTTGGTAAATGAAGGTCAGTACTACCTATAGCCAGTAAAATGTGAACGCAGGCAGCTGGAGGTGTGCTGGAGACCATGCTTAGTGTCTGAGCAAATTTTTCATTAACTGCATGCAGAAAAATAACACATCCTTTGCCGCCTGATTTCACACCTTAAAACTTTCAATAACCTATTCAGTGTGACCTTCTAATAATGAAGAAACACAATTTTGTCAAACAACAGCAGAATGAGTATATCATTTTATATCAGTAGCTGTAAGCTCATAAACTATCTGTTTTGTTCTTTAGAGATTATGTTAAGCTAACAGAACAAAGTTTGGTATAAACCTTAGGTCAGATTCCCCTTGATGATTGTACCAGAATAATAATAATCACTTTCTAAAGCGTAATCCCCTAATTGATACACTTTAGAAAAGGTAATCAACCTCTCTCTCTCTCTCTCTCTCTCTCTCTCTCATGTGAACTAATACACAATGACAGATTCTGCCTCAGGAAAATAGCAGCATCTATCTTAAGAGCTCTCCTAGGTAATAATGAGGCAGAGGATGAATCTCTCTCTCTCTCTCTCATGTGAACTAACACACACTCACAGTTTCTACTTCAGAAAAAAAGCAACAACTTAAGAACCCTATTGGTTAATACAGTAGCAGAAGACACGGCAGTCTCTCTCTCTCTCTTTCTCTCTCTCTCACACGCACACGCACACGCACACCATGTAAAGTAACACAAAAAGCACAAGCTAAACAGCTGAACAAGAGAAGCTTCATTACATTACAGTACAGGTCAGAAATCAGAGAACCGTTAAGGCCAGGATCTCTCTCTCTCTAGGCAATAACAGGAAATGTCTTTAGTACTTACAATTCACAGATACCAGGAGGCTTTTCTTTCCTTGAGATGACAACACAGGAAATGTCTTTAGTACTTACAACTGATCCGCCATCCCTTTCAACCTGCAAAAAAAAAAAAAAGAGGAGGGAAGTTTCCCTATGTTTCTTTAATTTTTCTTAAAGGAATTATCATAGAATAAACGTTTTATTATTCTGCAATGCTTTGCATTTAAAGCCTCTATCGTTTCCATAAATAGACTATATTACTTTAGTGTGCTTTCCCAAAGCACTTTCTCTCTCTAGAAAACGTCCACAGGCGTGCAACAGCGCCTGCAACAAAAGTTTCGGAGACTGCGAAATCTTCTGCAATTCTGGGCTTTCTCTCACTAGAAAAGAAAGCCCACTAGAAAACAACCACTTCAAGAATTCTAGGGTTTTTCTCACTAGAAAACAACGTCCACTCCAAGAATTCTAGGGTTTCTCTCACTAGAAAAAACGTCCACTTTAAGACTCGCCTGCGGATTTAGTAAGATGACAAAACCCACCATTCTCCCACTCTTGTAACGCCTCCAAAACCAGTAAGAGGTAGACACTGGGTCACCTTTGTTCAACACCTGCAATTCTAGGGTTTCAAACTCTCAAATGGAGAAAAGCATGCAAGCATTGGCTCACTGTCAAATAGAGGAACATATTTAATGCCAAGACCAAGATATCGTAAAAAACTATATAGAACTCCCTCTCTCACAAAAAGACTATAGCATTTCTGTCAAAAAAAAGTAAGAAGTATAATCTCTCTTTCCTTCTCTAAAACTGTAAAAAGAAAGTACTCTCTCTCCCAAACAAAAAGAATGCAAGCATGAGTTGCAGTGTCAAATGGGGGATGGTATTTAATGCCAAAACCCAAAATAATAAAAAGAATTATTCTCTCTCTCATCCTTTCTCTCTCTAAACATGTATAAAAATGCCCCAGAATCTTTTTATTTTACTTTAGTTTATTTTTGAATGAGGGTGATCACTATAAAGCAGACAATTATATATTAAACAAAAGGAAAATAACCAAATTAAATTAATTAAATAGCAAACACAGTCAACATTAAATAAGATACATTCCAAAATGGCATTTTTTTTTGGGACAAAATGTGCTCTTGAATTACAATTCTTTATTGCCAGCAAACATAATTTACATTTCTATTCTGACTAAAAATTTAAGAGAAAAAAATCCTACAGAAGAGAGCAACACACTGCACTCTATGGATTAGAAAAACAAACAAAAAAAAGAGATCAGTAAAAGAATATATGCATACTGTTTTTTCTTTTTTTTTATACATACATAATGAATAACCTGTGACCTAAGTCTAAGCACAGCTTATGCTCTCTCCTTTCTCACTCTACAAAACCCAATTCTAGGGTTCAAACCCATATGTCAACATCTACTGGAAAAGAACTTATACACCCTATAAAATCTCTCTTTCTCTCTCTAAAAGAAACAACCCTTCCATACCTTTGTTCCAGTCAATCTTCTCTCAAAAGCCCTGATCCTCTTCTTCATTTCCTGTGAACAAAACCAAGTTCCCAAAACCTCTTATACCTCTTCCTCCTTTTCATTATCTTTCTCTCTCTTCTCTCTCTACCAAGCTCTTCTTCTTCAGTGACCAAAACCCACTTCCCAAAACCTCTCTTTCATCTCTCTTCCTCCTTGTTCATTCTCTTTCTCTCTCTTCCCTCTGTTTAATTCTTCTTCTTCATTGCGAACATCTCTCTTCCTCCTTTATCATTCTCTCCCTCTCTACAAAATTCCTTCCTTTCTTTTTTTTCTTTTTTTTTTTTTTTTTTTTTTCTTTTTTTTTTTTTTTAAACTCAATAAGGAGGCGGAGGCCGTATTGCACCACCAGGCCAGACAAAGGTCTCGGGAATAATCTGGGAATTCACCAAATTCGGGGGCAAATTATATAACGAACCCATCCCCGTTACATCGCCCATACCGTTATTTCCACCTCCTGAAATAACGCCGGAGCTCTCCTCACCCGTTACCTCCTCCTCCTCACTATGCGGCAGCCTCTCATAACTAACGTGGGCAAATGTCGCCGTCACCAAAACAACGGCCCCAGCAGCGATCAAGGAGCCGACCACCGCGCCGCCGACCACCTGCCCCTGGTTCCCGGCCAAGAAAACGGTCAGAGACGAGCTGGCCCGGGCCGGAGCAGGTTCAGGAAAGAACGTGCCTGTCAGAGAGAGGATCTCGAACCGTCCGTTCAGCGAGACTACAGCGGATGGGGCGGCGGGCTGACGGAAGGTGACGTTGGAGATTGAGCCGGAGCCGCTCAGGATGCAGACGCCAATCCGGAGCCGGTTTGCAAAGGCGGCTACCGCCCGGCCTATGTCGGAGCCGGCTTGGACCTCGAGGATATGGGCTCGTAGAGACTGAGCGTTATCGCGCGTTATAATTATGGGCGGCTTCTGCTTGTTTTTCGAGCCGGGCGGTCGGCCGCGTGGCCGGCGCACAGCCAAGGCGGTGGAGGTCGAGGCTTCCGCTCGGTTCAAGCTGTCAGCCTGCGATTTGGGATCTTGGGTATTGTGGCTGGGGGCGTTTTGGTCTTTCTGGGGTGTGGTGGAAGAAGAGGAGTGGTTATGGTTAGCAGAATGGGGTGGAAAATTAGGATTAGGGTTAGAGTTAGGGTTACTGGTTTGGTGGGGAGAGTGGAGGTGGTGGTGGTGGTGGTGGTGGTGGTGGTGGGAGAAGAGAGAAGAGGTTAGGTCGAGATTGGCCGCCATTGTAGAGAAAGGAGAAGATGAAGGTGAAGGTGCATCAATGGTTTGGCGCCATCACTTGTTTGCCTGCTCTCTTTCTCTCTCTAGGTGAATCTCTATGGGACAGAGAAAACCCAAAACACAAAATTCTCTCTGTCTCTTTCAATGCAGAAGAACCAGCAACGCAGCTCTTTCTCTCTCTAGAAAGAGACGCACCTCTTTCTCTCTTTCTCCATGAAGATTAACGCAGAACACCTCTCTGTGTGGAATTTCTTCTTTTCTTTTCCCTCTCTAAAATCAATGAGAATGATACTCCTCGCGCCTCTCTCTCTCTCTTAAATCCAAGAATTATCTCTTGAGATATAATTCTCACTCCTCTTAACTCTCTCTAGAACTCCAAATTCCAAATGAGGCTTTCAGATAGAAATCTATCTTCTTCTTTTATTGAACAAATCCAGTAACCTGCTACACAAGTTTCCTATGAATAGTCAGTCGTCAACTTCTTCACTCAATTATTTTGCGAGTTGAAACCTAGAATCCACTCTCTCTCTCTCTCTCTAAGCCACAACTCTTGGCAAAAAATATCCAAACTCACTCTCTCTCTTTCTCTATCTCTAAGCCACAACTCTTTGCAAACCCAAAATCCAAACTCTCTCTCTAATCGAGAGAAATAAATAAATCTTCATAGCTTTTTTCCTTTGCTGAAATGCCTTCCTAGAAACATCAGTCAAGCTTCTCTATGGAAACTGACTTTCTCTCTCTAAACCAATCTTCTCTCTCCATCAGGAACGAATTTCTCTCTCTAAGGATGCATTGTATTTGGATCAAGCCAGGGGCGGTGAAACCTTTGGCTTGTGCATGGGGGGCCGAGTTGCAAAAGGGTGTGTGAAGGCGACGGAGAGGAGCGAGAAAAAGGATTGAAGAGAGGAGAGAGAAAGAGGCGGCAAATGTCTTGGCCCCACCCAACTATTTGTTATTAAATAATATAAATTGCCGTATTGCTCGAGTATTTGTGCTTTTCTCAACTTTGGGTGCACCGAAAACGTGGGTGGAAATATTAAAATAAAAAAGATCTTGTGGCTGCGCAAGGAAATAATGGGCCGGGCCTGGGCCAAACAAGGTCTGATTCCAAATTTCCAACCCTGCCCGGCTTTTGTTTTCTAAATTTTTTGAGAGAAACTGAAGGCTGGGTCGCCATCACTCCTGGCCTTGGCCTGGGCTAAGCGTATTGGCCCAAGCCTAGCCAGGCTAGACCTTTCGGCCACATCGCCTTGTCCATTGCCACTCCTAAAAGTCGATTGAATTATAAGAAACGAATGACCAAAGTTCATTAAAGACCGTGCTAGTAGTTTTTCATGAAATTTATTAAATTACGTATAAAAGGTTAAAAATAAGGTTTTTTTTAACTTTTGTGACACACTCAAGCTATTAAATTCCAAATTTCACTTCAAATAGTTATAAGTAATTAAGATTTCCTTGTAGGAGACGTAAATGGTCTCATTGGATATCATCCCATCTTTAAAATACCATCAAAATATACATGTATTGGAATAGTTGGAAATATATAAAATGTTAATTATTTTTGGGTAGATAATGAATATTAATTAGTTGTATTTTAAATAAAAATGTGTAAATGACACAAAAAAAAGTAACTAAAATTTGTGCAGCATTCTTTGAAATTTAGATCGCTATTCAATTTGAGTTATGCAACCTGAAATTTACATCGCTATTCAATTTGAGTTATGCAGCCAGTACTATGTAATAAGTTAGTAAGCTCACATGATTATCATTACTTAAGGAGTACTACCAGTAACGCACTAAATAAAAATAAAGTAGCCATGACATTAACGTAAAAAAAAATAGTGAAAATATCTTCATATTTTATATTTTTAAGTTTCATTTCACAATAGATTCAAAGTTTTAAAAGATATCTTTTAATCTCTATAGCCACTTTAAATTTATTTTTTAATCTAAACAAATGTAAAAAAGACATGTTATTTTTAAACTTGTATTTTTCTCTCTCTACTTATATACCAAAACCTTATCTCTTTTTCTCTCTTCTTGTGTCTCTCACTCTCTCTCTCTCATCTTGTGTTTCTCTAAACAATTCTCTTTTTTCTCGGTAACCTCTCACCTTTCTCTTTCTTCTCGTTAACCTCTCACCTCTATGAAACCTTTCTCTCTCTCTCTACAAGTTTAGGTGAATGGCTTTTAGAAAATGTATCTTTTTAGATTTGTTTGACTTAAAAAAACAGGTTTAAATAGCTCAGAAGAATAAAATCTACTAATTTTATACCTCAAGATATCTTTTAAAATATTAGGTTTATTTTAAAATGAAACCTAAAAATAAAGATACGAAATTACATTACTTAAAAAAATATGTACGTTATTCTAAAAAGTAAAAAAGCGTCGTTCTTTTTTAAATTAAGCAGTCTATACTTTATATACCAATTTGAGTTCATAATACTCACTACAAATTTAATAAAGTTAGAAGTACCCACCCATTCCTTGGGTGGCAGTAGCAAAAATAGGGGTGCAAACAAAAATTGCTTCCTCTTAATGTCAAGAGACATTATTATATGGGCTTAGGAAATTTGAAGCATGGGGCGAGATGCGAATGTCCTCACTAACCTCGTCTGGTTAAATTCTAACCCGGGTTAAGTCCCTCCAATTTATCGGGAATCTTTCGGCTGAGTCCGAAAGATTCAAAATTTCGGATGGTGAAACGAGGTTGAAATTTAACCCAAGTCAATCCCCCATAACCATGGTTAAGGCCAAGTGGCTCTTCCTGTTGCCAATCACGTGCGGTCAAATAAGCCTGCCCCAACTAGATGATGCCACGTGGAGGAAATCCGCCCGTTAAACACGGGCGATGGGAATCAGGTGGTGCGCATAATAGAAAGCCTGTGCTTGTCTCCCGTTACAACGTTGTCATTAATCTGTTCATAGCCTGCCACGTCATTGGACGATGCCACGTCACTTCTGTTCATAGCTGCCACGTCATTGGACGGTGCCACGTCACTTCCACGTGTCCATCTTTCAATTTTATTTTATTTTGTTTATTATTATTATTTTTAAAAATGTGGTTTTCATAAGATTGTAACCTTAAACAATCCATTTAAAGCGCACTTTCAAATTTTATCATATCATATAATTTTGATGTAAAATATTATTAAGATTATCTCAAAATCTATTTTTAAATCTAATTATAAAATTTTAAACTCTAAAATGATTAAATTCAAATAGATCTATAAACCATATGTAACTCTTGAAAATAGACAATCTAGATAATGTGTTGTAAAGATACACTATTTTTGGGACTCACATCTTTTTTTTTCATGATCATACATCGAGATGATCAATTAGAGGGTTTTTCAACATTAAAACAACCTTTACTGATGGATTTTTAAGGTGAATATATAGTTCTACATTTTAAGGTTGCAACCTTTTATAAACTTTTCCCTATTTTTAATACTTTTTTTATTTAAAATTAAATAGATGATAAAATGGTTCCTTTATTGCTAAATTATTTAGAGATATAATGCAATTAAATAAAGTATTTGTTATATTTATTATTTGCAAATGTACGGTCCCCAATCCCTTGGAACATCTCTGGTTGCTCATAGAATAGACAACTTCAATTATTTATTTATTTATTTTATTTTTTGCTATTTGTTTTTGGGAAAATAAGGTTTTTTAAGGTAAGGATGAATATTTTCGATTATTATCGGGTCAAAAACCAATAGACAAATTTGCAGAAAATTAAAAATATAATAAATAAAAAACCTAATTGTTAATGGACCAACTTTCCCTTGGATAACTTAAATTATGGTTGGATGCCTTTCTTGCTTGACATTGGGGGGTTTCATTAGAACGAACTTGGGCATCGAATCATTAGTGTCCTCTTGAGTGAAATTGGACTGGCCATCGGTTGAATCAATTGAACTAGATTGATAAAAATAAAAAATATTAATATTAATTTAACATTATAATATATTAAAAAAATTCTAATATTATTTAGCCAATTTCATTATTATCAGAGTTTTTTTTCAATTATTTAAGATCAACTACATGAATTTTAATCCGCCATTTTGCTCTATTTAATGTGATATCCTCAATGAAGCTATAAATTTCTATATCTTTTCGTATTACTTCCAATCATGTTCAATTATCTAGCCAATTTAATCAATCAAAAATGCCTAATCTGACTGGCCAAATAATTTTAACTAATTTCTAATCAAACTTTATTTTTACATTAGATCAGACCGAATAAGATAGCAATCAAATAAGTCAGTCTAATTTTGAGGAGTGTAATTGTCGTCTTTCTCTTTCTCTGGAGTTGCTCTCTCTCTCTCATGACATTTATACTAAGAGATATGGTGGATGACACAAACACTTCACCCATATTCTAATATATTTCAATAACTTGAGTTTATTATATGCTTTTCTTCAATCTACTATTGCCCATCTAATTTCATTTTGATGTTCAACGTTTTGCGGTCTTCAAAATATTGGTGAAATATTGGACAAGATTTATAATATACAAAATAGTTTATACCATGTCCCATGACTAAATCAAAAACTATACATTTATCATTCAAGGAAGACACTAACATGCATGCATCTCAAAGAATGAGGAATTAGGTTTAGCATGTGCCTCATTTGTCCATGTGGCCAAAGTCCATGCACATAGAGAGAGGCAAGCAGTGTGTGGAGGAGGGGTGGCAATCGGGTCGGGTCGATGCAATGTGAATTTGGGACCGGACCTGATTGGTGGACCCAAGTGTCGGGTCTAGGTTCTTTTGACTTGATCTGACCCAGATCGGGGTGCATCTTGATCACATTGAACTGGTTGGGATCGATCCGACCCAATGCGATATATTACATATAGTATACATGTATTTATCTTATATTGATATTAATATATAAAACATGTGTGTGTGTGTTGGTTTGGACTCGACCCGACCCAGTGGGTTGAGTCTGGGTCCTTTTGGAGTCCATCTAAGACCGAGTAGGGTTGACTTGACGCAACCCATTTGTACTCCTAGAGAATTTAGAGAGAGAGAGGCCGACCAAGACTTGACCCAACCCAACCCATTTGTACTCCTAGAGAATTTAGAGAGAGAGAGAGAGGGAGGAGGGGGAGACCGGAGAAACTCGAGACTCGATGAATAATAGTCTAGGTAAATTTTTAAAAAATGCACAACTCAAGTCGATTAATTTGAAATTAAATGGTTTAAAATATTTGTGACCTCCTTATAATAAAGGTAAAAATAATTAAAGTAATTTAAAAAATAATGAAGAGATTAGAGACCAGGTTCTCGAGAGAAAGTAGAGCTACAAGGAAAAGATAATTAAAGTAATTTCAAAAACAATGAGGAGACTAGAGACCAGGCTAGAGAGAGAAAGTAGGGGACCGATTCTAGAGAGAGAAAGTGAGAAAACATGTATGTCAAAGATAGGGAACAAGGACAAGTGGAGAGGAAGTGTGATGTGTGTTTAAGTTCATCTTTATCTTTTAGTTGTTGGGAATGAGACGTTGCTCCCTCTATCTAAATTGACCTTATTGAAACTTCTTATTCTGCAAGCATTTGGGTATTGGAATGGAAACAAGGGGCTCATTTGGATGTCATTTCGTCATCAATCATCTTCTCATTTATTCAACTCTTTACCTTTCATTCATGTCTCTAGCAGCTTCTTTGAGTGGGTCACCTGTTGTTCCTCTCTCTCTCTCTAACTCTCTCTCTCTCTGAGTGGTGTCAGCTAATTTTTTGCACTTCTTTGAATGGAGTAAGCCGATCATTTTGGGCAATCTCTCTCTCCCACTCTCAATTGAATGGTGCAAGCAAATCTATTCACATAATGGTTGGCACCGGTAGGTACACTTTTTGTAATAATAAAAGGGTGTGGTTTGTAGAAGGTTGAGGCCCTAAAGAATCAAAGTAATGGGCACTTCAAATAGTGCCGAAATATGTTGTTTCAATATCCGAAATTTTTATGATGGCTGAAAACTTATTTTTATCTCCAATTATAAAATTTAATATAAAAGATGGTATATATCAAGCAGATCTATGAGCACTTAATTTAGAAAATTAAAAGTCTAGATAATACATTACAAGACGCACTATTTCTAAAATTTAAAATTTTTTTTTCCCATGTCTATATATTTTGAGGTCGATTTGATCGAATTGAAGGTTTGTCAGCATCAAAGCAACCTCTTCTGATGAATTTTTGAGGTGTACCTTTTGTTTAGGGCCTCACCCCTATATAAAGTTTCTCCATAATAAACGGTACAAAAATTTTGGTACCACTAAGACAATACTTCTGTGATAAAACCAGTGCGCTTCTTATTCTCCAGTCAAATTCATTATTGGGATTCATGGAAAGAGAAGATTGAACGTGATCTTTCTTGTGCACATACAACAGGATCAAAAGCAACAAAGTTGTTTTTGTTTTAGAGAGAGAAAATTCACAAAAGAAAAAGAGCATTTGAAAACAGCACAAAAAACAATTACCGGATGTGACTGTTCAATGCACTCGAAAGATGAAGAGTTGTGACTATTCAATTTCCAACTTTAGGTCATAAAACGGCCCATCAGTTCAAATCTTACATGCAACTCGATAATTCCTACTAGTGTTTTAGGAATTGTTGCACCCAAAATTGCTACTCATGTAAGCATGTGCCTCTAACGCGGCATTTCCTGTTAGAACATAATAAATGAGAGTATTTCATATTTAAGCATGATTTTATCTTCTCTGTTTTTTATAAATCACCATTACTGTCTCTCTACATAAACGCAAAATTTCACTTCTCAAAAACTAAAATTTTAAAAGAAACTATTTTAAAATAATACTTACATTAAAACAAAGATGCTAAAATGGAGTCGTGGTAGTAGCACTATTTGTGCCCCAACTAAAGTTAAAGCTTTCATTCTCACCTCATACATTGAAAAACCACTAACAATTTTATGAAAACGGACAAGAACTCATCATCCCCACTTAATTACCCAAAAAAAACAAAATACTAATATCCTCCCTCTAACAAGCTTTTTTTTTAGTGGAGTCAGCTGGTCTTCCTACTCTCTCTCTGTATAAATTCACTTGGTGGAGTTCGCTGATCCTCTCTATCTCTAAAAAGGTCAAAAGAGTATTATTGTCCTTGTTTGTATATTGCATTGAATAATTCAACACAAAACAAATACCCCAAAAAAATTTAACAAGGATAAAAAATGAAAACCATAGGTTACAATAAATTAAGATCCTCGTGGTCATAGCATCCATCTATTCATTCTTTCCCTTTCACAATATTCTCATAGTACTCATAACACGTGAGAGACACAAAGGAAGAGAAAAATTATTATTCTAGAGAACTACAGGAAGTTTGACCTTTACAAAAATGAAAATAAAAAAATATAATATAAAAAAAATTGTATACATATTTTACGAGATAATTAGATCATTTCTCCAAATATTTTATGAGGCATATGCATAAATAAATTTGATTTTTTGAAAACAAATAAATAAATTTGACATTTTTAAATTTTAAAAAAGAAAAATAGATGGCCAAAGATCATTGCAATCATTGGAGGGTTCACACACTTGGCTATGGAAGTGGCACCATACTTTTTTATTTATTATTTGAACTTAAAAAAATGTAAAATGAGTGCAACGTTTGCATGAAAGGATTAAAGTTATATATTCTTTATGAAGGAACAAATTTTTTTTTGGCAAGTAATTAAATAAGTTACAAATCCAAAAGCTCACAGTGTTTTGACAAATGTGAAGGAAGTTTCTTATTACAAATGCAAATATCCAATTCAAAAAATGCCCAACCAACAAGACAATGACCACTGTTGTGAATTCTTTACAGAAAGTATAATGTTGTCCTCTCTTGCTATTTCTTTTCTTTTTTCCTTTTTTGAAAAATTAATTTTCCACTCTCTCTCTCTCCATGAAGAATACAATTATTTTCTTATGGATTTCTATAAAAAGGTGTTTGTGATAAATTGGCCAGTGTACGAGACCCTCATTAACTTAGAAAATAGAAGATTAATTGAGCTTTGACAATAGTTGATTTGATTATTTAGAATAAATGCTCTATTTCGGCCCAAGTGGCTATTATGTTCATATATCCACCAAATGGACACCACTTTCAATTGTATAGTTAGAGGTGAAAATAGACTTGCAGGATATTACAGTAGTTTTCGATACTAAAATTATATTTTTCGACAGGGTTCTAACGTGAAAGCTTTCCGGATATCATAGATCCCGAGCTCACAAAAACACATAGCTCACATCTTAGGAAGGTGTGAGATTTAATGAATAATAGTCTAGAGAAATTTTTCAAAATACACATGAGAAATTTATTGTTTAACATTTTACCCATGTCTCCTACTTTACTTTCAAAATACCCATCAAAATGCATATAAACAATAGTCAGAATAGTTGAAAAATGATAACAAATTAAATAATTAAAAATTAGATGTATTTTGATAAATTAGCTAATAACCTTTTCAGTATATGAACTTGTCCAAGACTTGAGAGGTATAATAAGGTTTACTCGGCCCCACCTCCTCTATATTGTTTTTCTTGGTTTTCTTTCAAGCAGCATATTCATGGATATTAACTGAAGTAAATATATTAAGTAATATTATAATTATCCTTCAAGAATTGTGTCTTTTCATATAACAACTTTTTCTCTTGCAATAAGGACACTATCATACACATTTTTAGGGCAACTTGACAAATGAAAGTGACCTCCTTTAGTTGTTTCTATTATGGATATGGTATTTATTTGTGATTTTTTTATTAATTATGAAAAATGTTTTTCATAAGGCGGCAGTTGTACATGGCAGCAGTGTAAATCTTGACAAAAATAACTGATCCGACGGTGGAAATATGCAAATGTATTGTCCCCACCCTGACGATGGAAGAATAAAAAAAAAATAGATTTCAGGCCCTAATAATGTTAGTCGTGCTGTATTTTTTTTAACCACGGGTCTGGCAAACATTACCATTTAAATCCATTAGATCTATACCATTTTTAAGCTCCAAATTCAATAGAATATCAAGGCCATCACATTGTATTCCATCACTAGATATAAGTTGTTGGATGAAATTGGAAATGTGGCTCTATACTGCTGCGGCCTTACCAAAACCTCATTCCTAAATTATAGCTTTTATAAACTTGGGATTGTTGTTTTTAAGTAAATGTCTTTGGCATTGCCAATAATTCTTCACTCTCTTGAGATTTTGTTATGTAATAAATGATTTTGGCATTGCCACATGCCCTTTTCCCTCTCTCTGTTCGAGCTACACTTACTCCTTTTGGCAAAAGACTTCAGGAAGATTTTCATAATATAAAATTTTGGGATCCATCTATTATTGTTTCGATGGTTTTTTGTAAGGAAATATGTATTAAAAAAGCAAACTCTGGTTGGGTGGCTTCTGTTCCTTTACATCAGCCATGGAACCCTGAGAAATCCAACCTGGAGAAAGAATTTTTGGAGAAGAGGGAAAAAGAGGAAAGGACCCTGTTACTTTTTGACATTTGATGGGTTCTCCTCCTCTTAATTTGAATGGACCATGCAGCCCACCAGAACAGATTCACAAAGGTGTCAAGATCTATCTTGTACAAAAAGATACCTGAATTTAAATTGACCATACAGCCCACCAGAACAGATGCACAAATGTGTCAAGATCTATCTTGTAATTGAATTTTACCCTCTCTCTCTCTCTCTATCATAAGCAAGAAAATTGATGCGCCTTAGCACAACGACTTTCGTACTAGACTAGCCTTTGAGTGAGTGATTGAGTAGTTTTGTTTTGATCTCAATAATAGGTCCTTTCCCTTCCGCCTAAAAGAGAAAAGTCATAAAAGATATGTACTTTGAATATCAATGCTTAGAGTAATGTATTCAATAAAATAAAGCCTACTAGCCCACAAGTCTAGACTGCCCCATAACTCGAACAAACTTTTTGGAAGGGACCACTTAACAAATTGATTTGAGCTTGGGACAACTTTTGCATCCCCTGACATAATATAAAATCAAATGAAGGTTTTTCAAAACTACCAAAATGTATGGAGCCCATATGAATGACATAAGACACAGCATTGCCGCAGAAGTATGGAATTTTTCTTTATTTTTTAACTTGGTTTAATCATTCAATTAGTGGGCCAAGGATTAATGGTTCCTTTTGTCTTCCAATATTGGCTAAAATTTTTTATTTTTGTTATTTTTTGTAAATGAAAACCAATACTGTTTTTTGATTTGCAACTGTTAAAACCCCAATTTTCTTTGCAAACTTTTCAAAGACTTTCTTGGCCTGGAATTTTTTCTCGAGGCTCCTGTGGATCCAAACTCTTTACCTATTATTGTGTCCCATGATTTCCTTTTCTAGTTACAAGTCTCTCTCTCTCTCGCTCTATCATTGAAAAGTTCAGGGCTAATAGCTGAAATATTCCCTTTGCAAAGAGAGTAAAAATGAGAGAGTTTTGATTTGGTAGTGCAATATGACAACAACAAAAACAGACATTTGTAACACAATTAATACTTGAACATAGGAGAGATATATATATCCCTATCTCTATGATGCAGGGAGATAATAATATCAGAAAAATAAAAATAAAAAGGTTGAAAGAATATACCTTCTTTCAAGGTCTGAGAGGGAATCCACCCCAAAATAATCTTCTCACAAGTAAATTTTATTAACTCATTCACCTCTTTTACAATGAAGGGAAACGTCCCCTTAAATAGACTAAAAAAATGAAAAGAAGATAAACAACTAACTTTCCTATTTTATCTCCCTTAACTTATTTTCTCTGTCCTATCTTGTTTTTCATCCCTATCTTTTTTCTCTTAAATTCAGTCCCACCCAAGTTTTACCGATTGTTGAAAAGATAAACCTCATGTTTTATCTAAAGCTGTTGAAAAGATAAACCCACACGTTTTATCCGCTCAAAAGATAAACCCTCTAGATCTAACATTTTCCTATTTATACTCTTAAAGTAATCATATTGAACCTTATCCTATTTAATTCCTAAATTTAATATTACCCTATTTACATTCCTAAACTAACTAACACAATCCATAAATATCAACTCACGCACAAACTCAATGCCCACCTATCTCTGTGCACCTCCTAATTTAAAAGATAAACTCAAAAATCTTAATAATAATAACAATTTTTTTTTTTTTTTTCACTGCATCATTCTCCCAGGGTTGGGAGAAGCTTGACCTCGAGCTTGATTCAAAGCGGAGCTCCTTCTTCATCACCATGGAGGTCTATTTATTAAATAAGATCTTCTGGAACTTCTTCCTCTTTTTAGTCAAGTATACCTCCATCTTTTTTTTTAGGCATTCAAATGAACGATATTTTGGTTCGTTGCATCGATAACACATAAAGTTTGCATTATCTTTTTTTCTTCATTAATTGCGGTTGGTGTAAAACCTCCTTCTGGGGGTAAAAGCGTTTATCGGTGCTCCTTGGTATTTTGTTTCTACTCGTAAAGCAAGTTGAAAGGCTTCACTTAAAGTCCATGAGCGATGTAAAAAAACCTCATCCCTAACAGTAGGTTGAAGGTCATTTACATATCGAGCAATCTTTTATCCTTTCATCTCTTGGAAGTTATTTCAAGCAACCAATCGATAAAACTCCCCAGTATAATTTTTTTTTTTTTTTTTCTTTCTATCGAAGTTTTTGGAGTTCAGGTCATTTACATATCGAGCAATCTTTTATCCTTTCATCTCTTGGAAGTTATTTCAAGCAACCAATCGATAAAACTCCCCAGTATAATTTTTTTTTTTTTTTTTCATTCTATCGAAGTTTTTGGAGTTCTTAAAAGAAAATTTGCTCATGATCCACAAGAAGAAAATTTCTTTCAATTTCTTTTTCATCTTTTGTCAGTTAGTAATTTTTTCTTTCCCACTACGAAGTCGGGATTGTTGAACTTGCTCCCACCAGGCCGCAGCATACCCACGGAGTTTGGTAGCAACAAGTTTAACCTTACGTTCTTCTGGCAATTCACTCTATTCAAAATAATGCCAATTCACTCCATTGAAAACAATTATCAATTGCACTTAACCAATAAATAAAGTCTTCGATGTGGAGCTTACCATGAAATTTTGGAAGGTCGACTTTAATACCAAAATCTCATGGTCGCTCTATAGGACGGGGCTCTGGCCTATAATCTTCTCGTGGTCGCTCTATAGGATGCGGATCTGGCCGATAATTTTCGTTAGCTCTAAATCAACACCCTAGTTTTGTCATGGAATTTCTGATGTAAGAATAATATGCTTGCTTGTACTTTTTTCACGAGAAATGTTATTCTCTAACTGCTTCAACTTCTAATCCAATCGTTACATCATATGATTCATCTCATGTACTTCAGTTTGAAAATCCTCTTTCTTCACGAGAAATGTTATTCTCTAACCGCTTCAACCTCTGATCCAATCGTTACATCCTCTAATTCATCTCATGTACTTCAGTTTGAAAATCCTCTAGGCGTTGCATCTTCTTATTCATCTCCTGATTATCTCACGTACTTCAGTTCAAAAATCCTCTAAGGCTTTAGTCAAAATTTCTCCCCAACGATCATCCATAGCCGGAACAGGATTAGCTTGATTCACTTTTGGTGGCATTGTAAACTCTGGACCTAACTTGCTCTGATACCAATTGATGCAGGAGATAATAACCCCAGAAAAATAAAAATAAAAATTTTGAGAGAATATATCATCTCTCAAAGTCTGTCAGGGAATCCACTCCAAAATAACGAGACTAAATTTTATTAACTCATTCATCTCCCTTTTACAATGAAGGGAAACGTCTCTTTAAATAGACTAAAAAAAAAATAAACAACTGACTTTCCTATTTTATCTCCATTTTCTCTCATCCCTATATTTTCTCTCTTAAATTCACATGCCACCCACGTTTTACCCATTGTTGAAAAGATAAACCCCACGTTTTACCCAAAGTCATTCTTGAAAAGATAAACCCTCATAGATCAAACCTTATCCTATTTATACTACTAAACTAACCATATTTAACTTTATCATATTTACATTGCTAAACTAACTAACCCAATCCATAAATATCAACGTACTCACAAACTCAATGACCACATATCCCTGTGCACCTCCTAATTTAAAAGATGTTAATATATATATATGAGATAGAAATCCAAATGCTTATAATGATTTGCATTTTAAACAGGATTTTGTATTACAAAGAAAGGATAACGAGAGTCTAATGAAACTTGAGTTGGTTACGAAAATACTAACATAATCTGTGGTACAAAAGTGTGCTTTTTGCTTGTGGCAAAAGACCATGTTTTGGGGGTATTATTGCACCGAAATGTTTCATTTTATTTTTTATTATCTTGTATTTTTATAAAGAAATTTATTTTTCATTCACTTTTTGGGTTGACTTGATGCTTTTTATTATGGAAATGTAGTTCGTATAAGGAAATTTATCTAAATTATCTACTTATTATCTCTAGTGATAATTTTTAGAAAAGAGTAATGATCTTATGAGACCCTCCCACACCCATGTGTATAGGACCTCAAAGGATCACCATTAAATTTGATACAGATATCTAAAAAAGTCAAGTCCCATATGCATTCTAAAACTTTTCTAGAGATCTATATCAAATTTAATGGTGATCTTTTGGGGTCCTACACACATAGATGTGGGAGGGTCTCATAGGATCATTAATCTTTTCTAAAAATTATCACTAGAAATAATAAAAAGAGAAATTTAGATAAATTCCCTTATAAGAACTACATTTCCCCAATAACCATAGTAGGGAAGTCTGCACTTACCCAAAAAAAAAATAGTAGGGAAGTTTGGATGTAAATAGAATCTCCTTAATATGGTTTTTAGCAGAGAGAGAGAGAGAGAGATTTGATATCACAGTACCACATAATATAATATTAGAAAATTTATCAAACCTTATCTAATAGAGGAAAAGTTTAAATTTTAGCCCAGCAATAAATATCACAAATTGGTGGAATACAATTTTCAAGTCTACCCCTCTAACAATACTAAAGGAGTTTCTAGGAAAGCCAAACAAGAAATTGTATTTGTAAACACCAATATCTCACTCTAAACAACTCATGATATTGGTGTAGTGCAACAACAATATTTCGCTAAGTAAATTAACTTGTGAGAGATTGATGTTAAATTGAGATGTTGGTGTTTTCAAATGCTAATATCTCGCTGGTGATAATTTTTTACAAGATATCCATATTTCAAATACTAATATGTTGAAAAGAAATGGTTCTCATAAAACTGCATCAATGTTTATGAGAGAAGAAATTGAAAATTGCCCCTTGGACGGTTTTTAAATCTTGGTTTTAGGAGTCACTGATCCAAATTGGAACCTATAGAGACTGAATTGGTTTTAGGAGCGTACTGGTATGAGCCATGTCCCCCCATCCCTACCCCTCACCCAACAAAAAGCATTTTTGTTTGAAGTTTATCTAAAAACAATAGTGCATGGGGGAGATCAGCATTAACTAATTGACCAAACTGTTCGACATACATAATTGTATAAACTATTGAGTGATCAAACTTATGAGCCGCATGAAGTTGTGGATGAGAGTGATTGAGCAAGGACTAAGGCATGAAACTGAGTGTATCATAAAACCAATTCAGTTTTATGTTAAGGAGGTCAACAAGTGAGGTTGTTTTCTTACTTGGACAACTTATTAGGAAGTTTAGGGCAAAGAGAAAAGACCTCAACATTGTCTTTATTGATCTAAAGAAAGCTTATGATAGGGTATATCGATATTTAATATGGTGGGTGTTGAAAAAAGAAAGAGTCTCCAGATACTATATCGACTTGGTTAGAAATATGTGCAAGGGAGTGATAATTAGTGTGCAGACAACTAGTAGAGAGACGAGTGAGTTTTCAGTGGTAATAGGTTTAAATTATGGACGACTTATCTAGACACTTACAATATAAGGTACCGTGGTATATGTTATTTGTAGACGACATAGTTTTGATCGATGAGATCTGAAATGTTGTCAACACAAAGTAAGAACTTTGGAGGGATGCTACAGAGTCTAAAAGTTTTAAAATTAGCCAGATTAAGACATAATATATGGAATGCGAGTTTAACAATAATAAGAGTAGAGATGAGAAAGTAGTTAAGATTGATGGCCCAGAAATACCAATAAAAGTGCATTTTTGACATCTTAGGTCGATAATCGAAGAAAATGTAAAGAGTGAGGAAGATGTCGTACATAGAATTAGAGCTCAGTAGATGAAGTGGACATCTGCAACCGGAGTTTTATGTCATCAC
This sequence comes from Amborella trichopoda, assembly GCF_054954075.1. Lineage (NCBI taxonomy): Eukaryota > Viridiplantae > Streptophyta > Magnoliopsida > Amborellales > Amborellaceae > Amborella > Amborella trichopoda. The sequence continues at coordinate 1,979,144 of NC_142338.1, forward strand.
CACATACAAATGAAGCTGAAGGAAAATTTCTATGGGACAATTATGAGACTAGTTTTAATTTATGAGACAAAATGTTAGGCCAGTCACAAAATAACATACTCATAAGATAAGTGTAGCTAAGATGAGGATGTTGAGATGGATGAGTGGCAAGACAAAAAGTGATAAAATTCAAAATGAATAGGATGACTTAGGTGTGACTTTAATATGACATAAGATGATATATAGTAAACTTAGGTGGGTTAACTATGTGTAGTGCAGACCCAATACAACACCTATTAGGAGGTTCGAATTAGTGTAGTGGAAGGCTAAAAAAGAGCAAGCAAAAGGCCCAAAAGAATATTGTTGGAAGTAGCAAGAAACAATATTAGGATTTATTGTCTCACCGAGGGTATGGCCATTGATGCACTATAATGTCGGACCATGATTCATATTGCCGACCCCAAATAGTTGAAAGAAGGCTCTGATGCGATGATGATGATGATCTAATATTTCTTAGGTCCCTATAAATCCCTTTGCCCCAACAAATCCCAATTTAAATTTTAGGTAATTATCCCGTCGACATGATGTGGACTCTGATAATCTAATACAAGTATGTGAGGTGGACGATCAATCTCACCAATCTGAGTTTATAATTTGAGATGAAAATATATTCTAAGACTATCCTGCAAATTTTTGGTGTCAAAAGTGCATCTTACGACAAAGTTTAGAGGTGCATTCTACTATGATTGTTTAAGGTAACAACCTTATGCAAACCTCACCCTTAAAAAAATAAAAAATATTGACTTAATTTGTGGAACTTAAATTTGCTTTCAAATTTTCATATTTAACGCTCATGTTTATTTATTTTTTTGTGATCGTTCAATTTTCCAAACGACCCTCATCCAAACGCTTCAAGGTCAGTATTGGCATCCCTTTTTTTCTAAGTAAGAGTGGTTCAGAACTTCAAGATCCGGACCAGGTAACTTATCTTTTTTTAGTGAAAGACGGACTCAATTGTCTTTCTTAAGAGCAATTCATCAATTCAGAAGTTCAAGTTCCGAATTGTGTCACTTGTCTTTTTACAATGAAGTGCAGGTTTGGACCTTCAAGTTTCAAACCAATTCAAAGATCAGTTTAGACTTTCGATGTCGGAACCAATATCTCACTCATAAAAGCACGGACAAAAAAAAGAGAGTAAAACTAGTTGGAACTTGAAGTACCAAACATGATTACTTAAAATAAAAATAAATAAATAAATAAAGGAAACAAGGTATCATTATAAAATACGAAATATTGGAGACATTTTTTTATATTTAAATAAATTTTAAAAATATTTAAAAATTTTCCCCAAAAAATAGTTCAAACCTTAAGTGCCAATTAAATAGACCTCCAAGGTGCCGCCATGCAGCTCCTTAAAATGACCAGAGTATGTAAAATGACCACGGTAGTTACTACATAGCTATTGAAATTTCAAAACTATTGATGTCAAAGAAAATATAAGAGTATTTATTATTGTTACAAGGAAGTCACAATTATCTCTAACCATGAGATATGAAATATAAAAAAAAGAAAACACTACAAAACGGCAATAGGTGAAGTTATAGTACTTCACCAATACCTTTATCACCGTTCAAAGTATATCACACGGTTACAGATGCCTGATAATGTTTGAATTTTAATATATTTTTTTATAAATCATAATGATCAGAATTTTGTAGATGTGTGCGTCTTAGTGAGATGCACATGAATAAAATATAAAACAAATAATTTGAATGATAAAAATTATGTAAAATACCCCTATAAAGTTTTAGAGGTAATTTTATCATTTTATTTTATGTCTATTGTTTTTTTAATATTTTATTTTGGTGTGACTCGGTCATATGTACATACGCTCCAAGTTTTAGATAAATCTGATTATTATAATAATTATAAAAATTCAAATACTACTAAACAATTGTGACCTTTGTGATGAACTTTGGACGATGATGAAACGTAAGTAAAGTACTGTAGAACTTCACCTATAAAGGTTTTGTAGATACTTCCATAAAAAATATTTACAAAATTTTCCTTAAAAAAAGGTTCAGATCCTAAATGCTAGTCCATATAGACTTGCGACATGCACCCAAGCAGTCCCTTAAGATGACCATGATAGTAACTACATTGCTAGGCAATAACTACGTAGCTAGACAATGAAATTCCCAATCGTATACATTAAAGAAAATGAAGACCATTTATATTTATTATAAGAAAGTCACAATTCCAGTCATCACATGTGCAATCTCATAACTTGAGATGTGCTACAACGTTCAAAAACAAAAAAAAAAAAAAATAGCTTTGAGTCTACGACACATTTTTAATTGTCCTACTTCACATCCAAGGGTTGTTTGTGACCTCTTCATAGCCAAGATAAATGGCGTCGTTGTGTGCTTTATATAAAGAAAATCAATCCCAAATTAAAATAAAAAAAAGTTTATATAAGGTTGCAACTAGAGGCAAGGTGCATCTCAAAAATCCGGTAAAAAGAATGTTTCAAGTTGGAAAGCTTTCCAATTAAGAGATCTATAGATTAAAAAAAAAAACATAAAAATAGTACTTCTTATAACAAATTATCTAGATCATCTATATTCAAAATTTTATATGTTTATAAATCTGTATCATTTTAAAAAATTTAAATTTCATAGATTAACGTGGATTTTCAATTCACAGTAAAGTTTCCGACAAAATTTAGATGTGCCTTAGTTGTATGGTATAACCTCACCTGGTAGATACTTAGAATATGTCTTTAAAAAAGAGAAAAAGGTCAAAAAAGAAAAAAAAAAAAAAAACAAATGTAAAGAAGGAGCTGATGACTTTTGAGATCACATCCTCGTGGCCTTGCCCCCTAATGTTGTGACTCAAAATCGATTTGGCCCACGTGATGGATCTTGCCACATCATCAAGTGGGCCCATTGATCCATGTGAATGAAGCCCATGTCCATGTGACAATGTCTTGTGGGACCCAACCGATTTCTTCTCCCTTCTTTTTTTTTTTTTTTTTCTAAATTTTATTCTTTTTTTATATGAGACTTTTTCTACTTTTATTGTTCGAGAGTTATGTTTAGATATTCACATTATATAACATTTTATAATTGTATTCAATAAATTTTAGATATTTATATTTTTTATAATATAATATTTTTAATAAAAAAAATTTTGATCATTAGAAGACATGTGACATCATCGACATAAAATATGACATCACCCACATAGAACAAAACCCGAACCAAATTATCGTTAAATATAAAATTTTAACATAAAATATGTTTTATTTATCATGCTCCATTATTTGACCCAAATCTTGGATTTTCTTTTGTTGTCCGACCTTGGGAATTTTTCATTGAATTTTACGTGAATTTGGTGTTAGGCTCCAATTTGACAATGGTAAAAGTTTGAAACAATATTTAGAATTAAATTGGTCTTCATCTCAAATAGATAGCGATATATATTTGGAGGTCCACAATTGTTTGACCAATCATATTATAATTGTATGGCGAGTAGTAAGCTTGAGGACAATTTCAATCAATTTTGTTTGGCATGTGAATAGTCAATACAATAGTATATTGTAAGCCCACTCCTCACAATCTCAACGAGATGAGATTGTTAGATTTAAAAAACATACAAAATTATTTGTGGGGATATATAGAAGGTTACTCGTTTCTAAAGGAAACCTTCCTAGGCATATCCACGTATGTACAATGTATGCATTTTAGGAATATACAATTGTCCAATATCAATCGACCCACTAGGACAGCTGAGAACGTCATAGGCCAATACTAACTATGTTTGAAAGCATATTTGTGACAATATTATTAATTAACTCCCGACCATTTGTTCAAAATTGAGAAGCTAATTGTCATCAAACATATATAAATTATACGTATGAAGAGACACATGGAAAGTTTACAAGTTTATAGTGAAAAGAAGATCAAAACTTTATATTTGAGACCCAACCCATCAAAACTCATGGTGGCATAAAAGAAAGATGAACAAAAAGCCTAAGCTTGGCTTAGCCTCGTGAGTCTCCAAATCCGAGCCAAACTAATAAAGTTAAGCTTAATTGCATCATTGTTCATAATATTAGGAAATTTAGTAATTTTAAAAAGAATTGATATCTACAAAGTTTGGAAAATACCTACATGCAAAGACATATAGGCTCAAACTTCCTAAAATATGACATCCATGTACAAATTCAATATGGAATAGATCACGAATTTTTTTTTTTTTTTTTTTTAGAAAAAGGGCGGGGAGGGATCTTGCTAGTAGCACCCCCATACCTCTTCTATTCCCACTCAACTTCAAAACCACTCACCCTTTAAAAAAAATAAATGAAAAAGTAGGGCGTGTATTCCTCACTGAATTACCCAAAAAATAGATCACGATTTGCAGCACCTCGTGATCTCCTAGTCCCTTTTTTAAAAGGAAAATGAACAATTGATCTTTTTAAAAAACAAGATTTTAGGGGTGTAAGGTACATCAAAACCTCGAATGAAGGGTTTTACCAGCAATAGTAAGTTAACAATTTGATCCTACAAGAGCACATAATCACCTTCCTTGGCTTTTAAAAGTAGGGAATGGGCTTTTGCAAAATTGTGTCCAGATCAGGCAAGACCCTTCCCAGATCTCATCCCTATAGACTCAAAGCCAATAAGCAACGGCTAGTGTGATCCCTATGAAAAGGATGATGAGAATCGTAGCTGAATGAATGATGTGAATCCAAGTTGAATCCTTCTCTTCATCAAGAACCGGTATCTACCTGTTATTTTTCATGCTTTCTTTTTGGTAGTTCAGTGAGGAAGCGGTCCCCTAGCAGTAGGGGGAACCGAGCTCAAAATGTCACGTTGTGGAACCCCACCACCTGGCCTTGAGCCCAGGAACCTAGTGGGTTGAGAGCACCTTGCCTGCATTCTTCTCTCTATCATCTTCCCTCTCTTTCCTCTCAAATTTGTTGCAATTCAACATTCTCATTTAAAATATTTTTTCTAAAATTATCACAAATCAAAACCCCAAAGAAATCATTAGATTTATCCATTTTCCCTTGAATTGGATCATTTTTACTCTCCTAAATCTACAAGGGATCTATTAAAATTTCAGGAACAAAACTCCTAACCACTGGAATCAGATAAATGATGGTAAAGTAGTATAATTTACGAAAATGAATGTAAGAGAAGATATCCAAATGATTTACAATCCATCTGCTAAATTTCAACATATTCAAATATGTTTTTAACTAAAACAAGAAAATCAATGATTTCTTAAAGATCATCAATTTAAATCCATTTGTCTTTACTTTTACTTTTTTTCCAGCCGAGTCACCCAACTTAGAAAATTTGGACCAAAATTGCCAACCCGGCTTGGTGCAACAGAGGACCGAGTCATACCCTGAACGGAACCTGACCACCATGCTTGTACCATGCAAATAAATAATTATTGACCTTTTTTTTTTTTTTTTGATAATGAATTATTGAGCAAGTTATCTATGCGTCTCTGTACATATAATTTACATAATTTATGTATCTAGAGACATCCAACCGTTCGATCTTTCATCAGAATACTGGGATTGAGCCAACAACTATGCCAATCATTATATACAGTCTAACACATAATGGGATCATCATATATCATTAAATGTGGTCTAATATACAATGGGATCATTGTATAATATTATTTTCGGCTCACCCCTAACCCTATGGTCCTATGGTCAAGATCATATGGCTCTTTATGTCTAGACAGATGCGAATCATGTGTGCATGGAGACACAAAGAAAGGCTTCCATACTTATTTTCCTAGTTTGAAGGAAGATTTATCTGCCTAATTTTCAGTAGGTTATGTTTACCTGACACAAATTTTTCATCGAGCATGAATTTACAAACATTATCTAGTAACTTCACCTTCTTATAAAAATGGAGTCACAAACCCCACACCCATTTTCTATTTCGAGTTGTGTGTATGTATGTATGTATGTATATGCATATATATATATATATATATATATTATCGAACATCTGTTCATGAAAAGTTAAAAATTTTCAACATTACTTGAATTCAAAATTTCATAGAGTTTTACTTCATTCAATGAGCAGTTAATTTGTCATACATCCAAAATTTCAATGAATTTGAACCAAAAGCACCAATGTAGTGAACACTAAATAAGCCTATAGAAACCTGTGTACAAAAGTGATATCTTCCACTTATTTTCTTGTGTACCTCTGATTTCAAAGTTGAAAACTATGTTCCTAAAATCAAAAAAAAAAATATATGCTTGAGATACGACATACAGAAAGAATTCATCCAGTTGCACATCCTTGTTCATTGTTTCTCTACAAATCCAAAGAGCCAAGCACCATAGGAGCTCTGCAAAAGCAAAAAAAATCAGGTCACTCACATTTATGCAGGTTTAAGATCTCTCTCTCTCTCTCTCTCTCTCTCTCTCTCTCTCTCTCTCTCTCTCGCTCGTGACATGACTTAATGATATTTGAAACCAAACATAGTATGGATTTGGTGTACGGTTCTCGGGAACCCCTAGCTTGCAGAACGGGGAATCCCAAATACCGGGATCCCACCCAAGATCGTGTATATGATTGGCTAAACGCGAAGTAGATGAATACAACTATAAATCGAGTGCGAGAAATAAAGAAAACATAAACATCACACCACCACAACACACGATTTACGTGGTTGACCCCATAAGGCTACATCCACAGCTTCAACAACTAGAAATCCACTATCACAATGAAGATTACAGTTTTTGGTTACAAGAGATAATACTTATCTCTAAACATCAGTAAAAGACCATCACCGATCTTCCCTTCTAAACCGCTCTCCAGATCAAGCCACACCGTCGATCAATAGCTTCTTTCCCACCGCAATATCATACCGCTACCAGAAAGATAACTTCAAGAGTAACCGAGACTCTTTCTCTCTCTAGGAGTGAAAGTTAATCAACCCAAAACTCATAACCCCCAAAGGGGTGACCCTTAATCTTTAGAAGAAAATATGCATATAGTGAGTTGATTATCACCAAACCCAACACTGGGTAGCCCGGATAAAAAGCACAAACACATATATACACAAACATATGCCCATTTTTGTGTATTTCCAATCATTGTGAAGCAGCAATTTTTGGTACTTCAGATTACTATCATATTCATGCATGAGTGCCTGGATGCCTAGTTGCATGTAGGCATGCACAGTGCACATGCATGTGTATGTTTAAAATGGCAGGCATTAGAGGCTCCTGCAATGGCCTGCCTCCCTGCCATTTGATCAGTAACAGGGCAATCTGCACTGTCCAGTACGTGGAGCAATAACAGTAATAACTCAACAATATAGCTTGGTGACTTGAAACTCCTAATGTGCCCCTTAGGTTGCGAGCTCAAACTTGTGCTTATCTCTCTCTCTCTCTCTCTCTCTCTCTCTCTCTCACACACACACACACACAAACTAGCACAATGTTCTGTCTGCTCAAAAAAAAACTGATTGAAAGGGATCCATATAACACGAATGCTATAGCATGGGAAAAGAGCCACATGGAAGCTTGTTTCTTGCAGGAGTGGAAATCCAAATATGTCAAAATAAAGTCCTATACTTCACACCAAACTGAACATAGAAACAGTTATGATTTTTTGTCTTCCAAGAAATGAGTGCATACGCCAAGGAAAACAAAATAAATTCTCACATCTCAACAGATCCGAAAGCAATTATACCAAGCCTGTTACTCGAACCCATAAGTAGACAGCACTATTGCATGAACTGAATGAGTGTGAAAGACTTGGTATGTGCACAAGTAACTTTGTAAGTATAAATAATATAAGGCTAGATAGCAACTGCTTATACAGAATAAGATACTGAAAACTACCCCCCATCTAATAGAACAGTTAACTCAAAGGGTGCACCCATTATCCAGTTGTCAACAAAGCTGCTCAAGAATAAGAAGGGTCATCACCAATGTTACTCAGACACTTCATTTTGCTTCCAGTATTGCATGTCCATTTTAAAGGCCTTTGAAACCTCAATGAACTTCTTTTTGATGAATTTAGATACCAAAATTGCAAACCATGGTATATATAATTTAAGCTTTATTATATTACGAAACGCCTAATTGTAATTGTACCTATTAATCTGTATATCATCTTCATCATCATTATCATCATAGCCTTTTCCCAACTATTTGGAGTCGGTTACATAAATCCTAGTCGGCCATTCTTCTTTATCAAGGGTCATACCCTCAGTTAGGCCATAAGTCACCATATCTTTCTCCCTACTTCCAACACCTATTAATCTGTATATAGCAATTTTAAAAGAAAATATACACCTTTTACATTTGAATAAGTGTACTTACCAAAAATACCATAATTTCTCATACACTTCAGGTGTTGATCTAGAGAGAGATCGAGAGAGGCCCTCAAAGAGGTGAGCTTGGGAGAGGCCCCTTCATGTAAACCATTTCCAGTTAAAATTATCTGGTGGAACAAAGAGGTGGACATGTAATTTTAACTGCAGAAAAGCTAGGTCAGATGTGCGTGTGCGGGCGCACCTATTGGGGGCATCCCTTGATGAGGGGTCCAAGGAGATATCATGCTACCCCAATATATCCAAGGAAGAGTGAGACGCTTTAAAATTTGAGGAATATGAAGCACAGAGTTTGTATGGGAGTAAAGCTCAAATTCGAAATGAGATTGTGCTCTCGGCGGATATCAAAAAGGCAGGGCAAAATCAAGGCCAAAATCCCACAATTGTTTAACGTCCAAGCAATAGATGATGTACATGCTGCGGTTGCACAATATTTTTATGCCCACAGCATTTCTTTCAATGTTGCGAAGGGACCCAGATTTCAGGAAATGGTTTACACTACTAATCACACTCCAAAAGGCTGTGTAGCAGCCAAACATGAAAGGCTTAGAACAACCTTGTTTGACAAAGAGAGTAGGACCGATCAGGCATTGGCTGCAATTAGATATGCGCGGAGAACTTATGGAGTTGCGGTTGTGTCAGATGGTTGGAGTAATGTCAAAAACTGGTAATGTCATGGCTGTATCAGTGGGGGAAAGCTATGTTCCTGAATGTTTTGACTCCTCTTCAGTTCAAAAAGTCAAACCAATTTATTGCAGAGATCCTTTTGAAAGCCATGGAGTCTATTTAATTGTACAATGCCGCCATTGCAAAGGTGCATGTGCCATAATTCAACCCGTCATCCTTATATTTTTTGGTCGGCTTGCTTGGCTCATATGTTGAGTCTTCTCATGAGAGATATTGTGGATAAAAATAAGAAAAACCAATCTTTCGCTTTCATTAGAAAGCATTGCAAGTAGGCAAAAGCAGTAGTAAAGTGCATTCATAACCATACTAGGTGCCTTTACATTTTTTACAACCATTTTAACCTAGAACTTAAGACTAAGAAGATCAGGTTTGGTTATCACTGCATTATTTTGAGGAGGTTGATGGAAGTGAGGGTTGCCTTGACATCCCTAGTGTTGGGCAGTGAGTGGAAGGGTCTTAACGTGGTGCAGCAGATATGGAACATGGGCTGGTTCGTGATACAGATGATGAGTTCTGAAAGACGAATAAAGATGAATATCGTGGGAGACAGATACGAGCATATGGATACTATACAGGACGAAATTGTGGTTGCCCTATACGACGATCCTATGTTATTCCAGAGAGTGAGCCTTAGAATGATAATCTGTGTGTGTCTCTCTCTCTGTGTCTCTCTCTCTCTCTCTCTCTCTCTCTCTCTCTCTCTATTTGGACAATGTTCCCAGCAGCATGTAATGAAAGACATGTGTTAAAAGCATTGTATCTTTTATTTTTTCATTACATGCAATATGTGATCTTTGACTATCATTTAATGTCAAAATCTCTATCACTCTCTATCCATGTGTGTGTTTTTTTAATTCATGCAATATGCTATCTACTCTCTTCTAATGCCAAAATCTCTGTCACTCTCTATCCATGTGTGTGCTTGATGTTTGGACTTGTAATACCCTAACACTATGTTACAATGTGAATTTAAGCAAAATACAAAAAAAGGAAAAAAGGAAAAAAAAAAAAAAAACAACAAGGCGAAGAACATAGTGTGCAAGATTGTGAGGCTCCTTTCCATATAGATCGATACTAAATAGGTTAGAAACTTGATTCCAAAGAGGTTGAAAATTCAATTGCATAAATGTAGGGATCTCGATTCTATGTGGATCGAATCTCGATTCCTATAAAATAGGAATCGCATTCGATGTGATTCCCCTTGTATAGACATTGATTCCTTAAACATGAATATTCTAGCCAGCTGCAATTCCATAATTTCGATTCCTAAAACAATTAAAAATCTCAGGCGCATCCAACAACTATGCTATCACCTTAGTTCAGCAAGTCTCCAATACCATGTAAACAGGAGAGAAATGAAAGAGAATAAGTTTCAACAAACCTAAGAATGAAGCACTCAAGGGTAAACATGACTTTGAGCCAAATGGAATAAATCTCTAGAGGACATGCAAATGATAATTAAGTATCTATAAAAAATAAAGGAGATACAAACCCTTACAACTAGAATAATGAACATACACAATCTAACAAATACCATACTCAGAAGACTTGCAAGAGACAACAACTCTATTTTTTCTTTACTTTTTTTTAAAAAAAATAGATAAGCAAAACCGCCAGTATTGAGAACAAAGAATATGCTAAACGAATGAAGAAAAAGCATTGTGGTACCTATTGACAAGAACAAAAGATACGAATTATCATGGGATGAAACTCACGACCACACTATGAAGTTGTGGAAGAGAGCAATTTAGCAACGACTACGACATGAAACGAGTGTATCACAAATCAGTTATGTTTTATGCCAAGGAGGTCAACAACTCTCCATTTTCCTACTTATGTAACTGAATGAAAAGTTTTGGGAGAAGGGAAACGGCCTCGACATGGCCTTCATTGTTTTAGAAAGCATATGATAGGTCCCTAGAGACGTAATTTGGTGGGAGTTGGACAACGAAATGAGTCTCCAGAGGCTATATTGACATGGTGAGAAATATGTACGAGGGAGCGCCAACTAGTGTGAGGACAACTGTAGAAAGATGAGTGAGCTTTCAGTGACAATAGCCCTACATCAGGGGTCAGCGTTGAGCCCCTATCTCTTAGGTTTGGTTATAGACGAGTTAACTAGGCACCTACAAGGTGAGGTAATGTGGTATATGTTCGTGGATGACATAGTTTTAATTGATGAGACTAGAGGTGGGGTCAATGCAGAATTAGAACTTTGGAGGGATGCTCTAGAATATGTAGATTTTAAAATTTGTCAGACTAAGACAAAATATATGGAATACAAGTTTAATAATAATAAAAGTAGAAACAGGTAAGATTGATGGCCAAGAATTACTTAAAAGGGATTATTTTTAATCTTAGGTCAATAATCGAAGAGAACGGAGAGATTGAGAAAGATGTCATGTATAGAATTAGAGTTCGGTGGACGAAGTCAAGATGTGCATCTGGAGTTTTATGTGATCGCCGAGTAATAATGAAACTAAAGGAGAAGTTATATAAAATAGTTGTAAGACCAGTCATGCTTTATAGGACAGAATGTTAGACGATCAAGTGTAGCTGAGATGAGGATGCTGAGATAGATGAGAGGCAAGACAATAAAGGATAAAATTCGAAATGAATATATTTGAGGGAATTTAAGTGTAGCTTCAATAGGTGATAAGATAAGGGAAAGTAGACTTAGGTGGGTTGGCCATGTGCAAGATAGGAACAGTACTGGTTAGGAAGTGGAATTTGGTTCAAGTGGAAGGCTCTAAAAGGTCAAGGAGAAGGCCCAAAAGAATATGGATGGAGGTAATGAGAAAAGAGATGGTGACTTATGGTCATATTAAGGGTATGACCCTTGATAGGGTATAATAGCGAAACAGTATTCATATAGCCGATCCCAAATAGTTGGGATAAAGCTCAGATGATGATGATGATGAGATAAGCGAAACACCCATATCAAAGAAGTGGTGCAGTGACAACTCACATAAATCAACATGAGTTGGAGTATAATTCTGTAACAAAAAAAAAAAACCCAAAGAGGTGCAGAAGCAAGATGAACTTAAGGACTCAATGAATTTCACAAATCCAGAATACTAGCCAAGCTAAGTTTCTTGAAGTAGCACACAAGTTGACTGAAGCAGGAAGTAGATGCAGCAAGATGGTCATCCATTTTCTTTTCAAGTGGCCAAGAGCTTTTGATTATTCACTATTAGCTTTTGAATGTTAGGGAGGTTGACTCAAAGGAGATGTCCTTGATCCAAGGTTGTTAATGAGGAAAATACAACAAAATAATGACCCCAAAAATATTCATTCATATAAGTGGTTACCCATCTGGAGTTGAAATTTACTATCTACATTCATACAACAGTAGAGTAAATGTTGAGCTACATTCATGCAAAGGAAGAAATTAATACAGATAAGAATCCACATCAACATAGTCATGACTAAGGAGGAGGCAATATGGAGAAGCTCTATAAATGGATAAAGAATCCCAATATTCAAAATAAAAGCAAGAATAGTTACACCTTTAAATGTCAGAGACAGGATGCACCAATATAACAATTGAATACAGCAGACATAAAGGTATAAGATAGATTAACAAGATCAAATAGAACAAGTCACTATCAGCACGGGTTCGAATCCCAGCTTACCACCAAAAAAAACTTGTACAGAAAGAATAATCGGTCAATGTAATACCTTTCACCCAACTCCCAAGAAGCGTGTTCACAAGGTGAATTATCCCTCTGATCTTTCTGTTTGGCGCCCTTTCCCATAGATCAAACCAGTTTTCTGAATAAAACCCATAAAGCAGCCAACAATTTTTAACAAAAGTGCAGAAATTGAACATGAAATCACCACAAAATAAATTCTAATTTTTGCTATACCTGAGGGTCTGGAATTGGTTTTCGTTTCTCAACATATCGATAAGGATCTGAACTTGCAGCAAGCGCTGCTCTCTCCTATAACAATCAATAAGTGAAACATCACAGACATTACATCAAGTCAACTGAAAGAAAACAAATGACACAAATCACTTCAAAATATGAAACCTAAGTGGGCAATGCATAACTTCATTAATACTTCATAAACATCAGAAGTAAAAGATATTGAAGTAAAACAACTAAATAGGTTTTCACTTCTTTCGTCGCATAAGTCCAAAAGTTCATGATAGTTGGACATGAAATAAGAAATTAAGAATCCCCAAAAATTATATAAGATGAATTGGAAAAAAACCATCAACCTGAAATAATTTGAAGGAAACATATGAAATTTGGTGAGCCATAAACCAATGTCTACTGTTATAACAAATCAGTACCAAAGATATATGATAAAAATTAATAAATAAATTAAAATAACTAGTAAGTTTCTTGGTCCCGGTAAATTTTCAGCTAATTTCAGCAAAACCCAAGTCGCATATCAGTCATGTTCTGGGTTCAAATAATGAAACCTACTCGTAGTTCCAAATTTCTTCCATCTCTCAGTGACTTAATAAGGTATCATGGACTTCAAAAATAAGTGGGTCTCAATAAAACTAAGCAAAAAATAGAAATTCAAGAAGAAAGATACATGAGAAAGGAAACAAAGTGATCAGCGATAACAGGCATAGTTATCCTTACCAAGCTGGTCAAAACTCATAAATAATTTCAACTAAAAAATGGTAATAAAAAGAAGGATCAAAATTCATCACTGATTCAAGCAAAAAAATGGCCACAAAATGAAGAAATAATGTGATGGTACCTCTTGTTCTTTTCTGAGCTCTCGAGCAGGCTTGACCCAAAGGAAGTATGCCAAGGTACAAGCAACTGCCCAAGAAGCCAGGTTACTTCCCCCTCTTAAACCACCCATCGAATTCCCAATGAACGATCTCACATTTCCAAGATTCCTCCTCCAATTGCTCCCCATTTTCACTGAATTTTGCAGAGATTTTTTTGTGGGTTTTCTCAGTGTCCAGAGCCAGAGATAGAAAGGCACCTTGAACAAATGAGAGAGAGAAAGACCATTGACAGATTAGAGAGAGACGGACAGGAAGCCTGAAAACGGGATAAAGAGCGCCTCAGCTAAAAAAATATCTCTCGCGCTACCGCCATCTAATAACTTAAAAAAAGATATAGTAGTCCCGCAGAACCAAAGTTTCTATTTGATATAGCGGTCAAAACATCCGTTCTATGCTGCTATATTTTGGAGGAATTTCGATACATCGACTTACCATATATATATATATATTTATTTTATTTTATTTTTATTTATTTTTTTTATAGTTCGAGATAGAAGTCAAGATATGGCTCCCTACCAATACGACCATCTAGTCATAAGCTTATTCCTAATCCAGAGGTATATGTAATAATTCAAATATTGTCTCTTTTAAAAACATGTGAAGATTTTGGAGCTAAAATTATTCAGATTGATGATCTTGACTACCGTGAAACTTAAAAATAAAATATCTGAACTTTTTTTAGGTCATTCGTGACGGTTTATTTTAATTATTGACAAATTTTGAGATATGTTTTCAGTTGCAAGATTATGAATATAAAGCAAAAATGTGTCTAAAGTGACTTATAATGTGATTTGTATCTTAAATTCTCCAAGGGAGTGCATTTGAATTGGACCTTATTTATTCAAATGCAATATCCAATTAGGAGATTGTTAGGTTTATGTGGCCTTTAAAGGCGTTACGAGTGTTTGTAAAATGAAATGATACACTGGAACATGAACTCACTAGGAGTGTGGTCCCTCGTGGACTATAATAAGCAAACGATGGTCTGCTGATACCGATCTGTGCTTAACGATCTAGGCCAGTCGGTTGAAAAAAACCCATATTACTTGGGCATGAAGAACAAACCGATGAGAGTTTATGGGTTAGCCCTTGATGAGGTCGGATAACATACCCGGATGAGTGAGCCGAGGGATTGTGTGACCCTTATGTGTGATGGTGGCCTACTAAGACAGGGGCCAAAACCTCATCTATGTTCCATCACATGGCATGCATATTGATAAATCGTTCGAAAAAGCCAGATATCCACATTTGGATGAAGCGTATACATGTGCGAGAGATACCCCTATGCGCTATAGAGCTGTGGTGGCATCAGATCGTGGTGATCTTAACTCGTCTCTAGGGGAAGACCTGAAATCCACATACTAGGATTGCTATCCCTTTACTCATCGGCCGGACTTTGGTGACCTTCTAATGAGCCCCTGCTTGGACTGTGAGTCATGGGAAACATTTAGTCGGTCTGATAAAGCGAGTGTGGTCTGTAGTCTACAGTTGAAGGTGGAGTGCCCCATGATTGTTGATTCCTAAACCATATAGATCATTTTCCCATCATATTAATTTAATTGTGTTCATTTTATTATTGAAATGATTTTTGTTTTATTATTTGAATTTTTATGAATCTCTCGATATTTTATTTGTGATTTTTGGACTTATAAAAATACAGTTATTGTTCTTACAAAGTTATAAAAAATCAAATATATATTCTAAATTGTTTTATTTAATTTTAAAAATAATATTTTTTTATAATATTCCATGGGGGGCCCATAATACACATAGGCCCACCATGTGAGATGTGGGTGGGGGCCCACATGTGCCACAAAAGGGTGGAGCGCCCCCCCCCCCCTTCCTCTTTGGATTCTCTTATTTGCTTTTAAGATAAGGTTAGTTTGATTTGTGGCATATAGTCAAATCTTGTAAGGGATATATTGACCATTAGTTTTATCTATTTTGTAGCAAGTTTGTTTTAAAGAGATATGGTCAATTTGAATTGATATGGATATTATCTTATTTATATGTGGTAGTATTTATTTACTTGATATTATTTGACATATCTTTATCGAATATGTGACATGAATCGCACAATTTTATAGAATGCATGATATTTATTTTATTTAAATATATTGATGGAAAAATGGTTTAAAAAATGGGGATAATGGTTTATGCACTTTCTATAATGTTGAAGGCCTATCTATGGAATGGATGGCTCAGATCTCTCACCCCATAAGTCACCCTTGATCGACGGTCTATGCTCAATCTCACAAGAAGAGGCAAGCTAAAGAAAACCCTAAAAAACCATAATCTTATTCAAAGCCTATAAAAATGGATTATCTCTAACCAAAAATCTCTACACTTTATCTCTTATACCTAATTCATATATTTCTCTCTCATATCCCAAAAAGGGGTCTCTCTCACTGAAAGAACCTAAGGGTTTAGGTTATGGAGTTCTTTTCTTCTATCTCTCAAATATGGATTTATGGCTAAGGGTTTTAGAATTCAGCAAAAAGAGAATTCATCTCTCTCAAACTAGGTTGCTAAGAGCATTCACCTAAGGTTTGAGTTTGTAATCAAAAGGAGTTTCATGACTAGGTTGCTAAGAGAATTCATCTAGGGTTTGAATTTGTGATCAAAAGGGGTTTTATGTTTTATTGGTGTGGCTTAGCCGAAATTTGTTAGACCGTTGATCCTGCCCCATCGCATAGTGGTGACTTGGTGTAATAAACCCGATTGAGGTAATCTCTTGCACTCTTCTTTTTGTTACGTGCAATCTTATCTTTTATTCTCAAGCATAGTACATAGTTATTTCAATGGCATCAAGTTGTTAAGATCTTGGTTTTATTGTTATGTTGATTTTATTTTGAAAGTTATCTTATTATAATAAAGACCACCTGTAAGTGATCTTTTGTCAAAAAAAGGAGTGGAAAAAAAAAAATGTATTACCCAGTAAAAAATCATATAGGTCTTTCTTTCAGAGATGGATTTAGGATGTGAAGTATACCTTAGTCTCTTAGATATATTTAAAATTCAAATTGATGAATCTGCAACTCGTAAAATAATGTTGATCCAACGATCGATGAATAATTAAAATGAACGACCTAATAAATAAAAAAGTTCATGCTAAAAAATTTCAGTAGAAGCTGTGACTTTTATCAAAAAAATAATAATATAAACAATCTGCACACCAGGTTTGGACTAGACAGAATGTGCACACGGTTCTAGTGACATGAGCGTTAACAACAGATACAACAGCTCTCAATGGCCGGTAGCCCAAGTCACAACTCAACTCATATCTTGAAATGTTGATGTGGAAAGCCATCATTACCTCGAAGGACAGGGCTAGTAACGGCAATATTAGATTGGCACAAATTGCCACCAATTACCCTATATAAAATAGTTGGGGGATAGATCATTGATTTGGTTACAAAGAATTCAAATTATGACTTTTTTGTATTAAAAGTGGATAATCTTATTTTACCTCTATTGGTTAAGAAAGATTATGACCTATTTGTACCATAAATTGGACTTATATTGCACAACCTTTTTAAAATTTTCATTTTATAAATAGGATACAATACGATGAATTAAGACATCAGAAAAAGTTTATATAATGCATCAACCACATACTATTGAAGTAACAACACCTCAAAAACCCACTAGAAGAGAATCTTTTGATGTTGGAAAACCTTTCAATTTGATCATTTTGACCTCAAGATAAATCAATATGAAGAAAAAAATAATTTTCGATCCTAAAAAATATATCTACTAACAAATTATCTAAAAGATAAATATACAATGAGACCATTTATCTTTGGTATAAAGTGATCACAATTAGTCTTGATCATTGGATGTGAAATTAAATGGTTGCATTGATCAAACTTAGACTTCAAAAGAAAATTCTTCGAACTTCGTGACACACCCAAGCTTTCAGATTTCACATCATATTATGGTACATAATTGTGACCACCTTGTAGCAAAAAGTAAAGGAAAAAGTTTATATAAGGATACAACCTTATAATGTAGAACTACATATGCCTCCTCAAAAATCCATCGGAAAAAAGTAGTTTTAATGTTGAAAAACCCTTTGACTGATCATCTCGACATCGAGACGTATGACTATGAAAAATAAAAAGATTTTTAAATCTCAAAAATAGTACATTTTACAATATATTATCTACACCGTCCATTTTCAAGATTTTAATATGTTTATAGATCTACTTGATTTTAATAATTTTTTAAATTTAAAATTTTATAATTAGATATAAAAATAGATTTTGAGATAATCTTAAGAACATTTTACATCAAAATTATATATCATGATAAAATTTGAAGGTGCATCTTAACTCTACACCTGCGGATGCATCCATATGCAAACTGCATCCAAAAGTAAATGGTCTCATTGTATACAATCCCGGTTCAAAAAAAACTTCCATGAAATTTGAAACCCACACTGAAAAAACCGAACAGATGGCAATGAGGTTAAGATCTCCACCACACATAACCCATCGACCCCATTTACGAATAGGCCACATTTTAGGGCAAACCCCAAAAAAAGGAACTTCCCAAATTATCTCAGCTCAAATGAACTCTTAAATCCATATAAATCATTCTCTAAACACTATTTCTTCAACAATCGATCAACATTCAATAAGATATGGTGAAACCAAATATCATAACCAACATGAAAATTTCCATATAATTTTAGACTTCAGTAGGTAGGATGTGATTCTCATAACATTTTCCTTAATTTTCTTTCACAACCTAGCTTTTGGTTTCATTAATGGACCATTCTCTAGTTCTTCTCTTGAATCTGGAGATAGTCAATCATACTTCCCCTCCAGCTCTCCTATCTCTTGCAAGTAGTGTTCAGCTTCCAGGGCTGCCATGCACCCTGAATCATGAAAACATTTCAGTGCACAAAAAGAAAAGTGAGAAGGAAGAGTATACCGTAGATATCATCCGTATGGCATATGGTACACAATCGGGGCATTCAGTAGCCATCCTAAACAACAGAGGCATTCAGTATCCATCCTAAACAACAGATGCTGGAGATTAACCGTATACAGTGAATAGTTGTCATAGGTGACTTAACATGCATAGGCTGCATATGACAAAAACATTCATAGGCTGGCAAGAATACAACTCAGTGTAAGACAAAAATGGGGGGAAAGTCACCAAAACATTTCCTGTTATATGCAGCATATTCCATTATGTTTCTCATTAACAGAAAACTGTTGTACTGCTTCAGGAGAAGCACAAAATTTTACATTAAATTTTTTTTTTAAATTCCAAAGTCTTCCTCCTAATCGGCTGAAGCACCGAATTGCTTTGTTTTTTCCAACCAAACCGAAAAAGGCTCCCAAGTGAATCGAACAATATTGGCGTAAACTGCTAGAAACAAAGCCGTCCAAAGTACATACAAGGGCTAGTTTCCACTGTAAAGGTAAGAAACTCCTCATATAGTGATAAAGGCGTGGCCTATTGCCCTTTGTCTTAAACGACTCCAGAAGACCCATAATTATAATTTTTAACAAACAAGATCCACAGTAATACTTTTTAAAAAACAAGAACTCCCTAATTGCGCCTTGTAACAGGCATTAATACCTTCAAGGATATTTCACAAGGAAAATTCTCATGCAAATGTCAATTAAAGGAATAAAAAAAAGGCAAGAGAAAACTTGCAAAGTTGTTTTTGGCTTATGGCACTTCAATAATGAGATGGAGAAAGCTTTCACACACTTGTATCAATGTGCACCTTGTTACATAGCTTGGTCTTATATCCATCTCTATTTCCAAATAAGTAAATTACAGAGATTTCAACATGACCAGTTTTATAGTTTCACTTAGGAGTCCTAGGGCTATTTTAGGATTGGGATATGCATGTGTTTGTGTTCCTGAAGTTAATGATAATGCTCGTTATGAGCATGTACTCCCATCCATTCCGATAGTCCCCTCTGCATCCCCATGAAGTTAAAGCTTTCTCACCCTTTCCTTTTCTTCTCTAGCTAATTAAGGACTAAACCAGTAATCTATTCAAGGCCATACTGGAGAACTTTTTCAAAGTTAAGAGCATTTCTGTTTTTAGTAATTGAAACTTATCAGCATTTTTTCAATCCATAATGTACCAAACACTGTGGCTTCTTGATCTCATGTCAGACCTTTATGTCTGTACTTCATATTCGGCTTTATTAGATTTAAAGGTATCAAGAGATTCAATGAAATGTAATACTCTTTTTAAGTGATGGTATGAAACTATCACTGATCTCAAAAAATATTATCTGTTTGCAAAATTACAAGCAAGTGCATCGAAACCTGTTCACTTGTATGCCACAACCTTAGTTCACTTTTTCTTTTTTTTCTTTTCTTTTTTTGTTTTTAAGAAACCTGACTGTAAACCTCAGTCCAAATTTCAGTCATCCACTTAACTAACAATAACAATTTAAAAATTCCACATTTTAAAATAGGCCTCACCTTCTTGTTTTATTCAGCAAAAAACATGTAACATGAATTATAAAGTGGTCCAAAGCACAAAACAGTCCAATACCTCCAAGTTGGAGAAATTCGTCCCCTATTTTTTTAGTATATGTCAACCATGGATGCATTAACTATTAACAATTTAACATAAATCCTTTAAATACGCCACTTCTCGTTCTCTCCAGATTTTTCAGATTATAATTCTAGACTATAACCTATTCAAACACTTTCAAAAGGGCAAAAAAATGGCTCATTCATGGTGCAGAAATTAAACACGAGTTGAATGGTCTCAAGCTCTCAAGTTGGTATGGTTAGCTCTTTTCAAAAAACAAAGTTCTCAAATTGGTAAAGCCCATTGTAAGGCAGAAGCAATGCCTTCTATCGTGCTCCAATGGAGTCATATCTTGTGTGGTTCACTCAAGCCCTTATTTAGCATGTGATGCCTAGGCCTAAGTATGGGAACTATGCTGACAAGTCCATAGTCAATTGAAACATGTCAAAGAATCTGATTGTTTTGTGCATCGTTTTTATATTAACCTAGCATGTAAACATAGTAAATTTTTTACCTTTAACCTCTTCTAATTGAAAAGTTAAAGATCAAGTGACACCCAGATAGATTGGGAAGGGGTATAGAGTCAAGCAACTGAACTATCTTATTATTGCCCTCCACCATCTCTCTTGTCTTATTTTGCTGCTCCTGTTCCAGCAAATTCTTGAACAACTACTTTGTTACAACCAGTGTTTTAAAATGCAAGATACCGCCCTGATGCGGTGGGAGGCCGATGCGTCCTGGTGCGGGTGCATCGCGATGATGCAGGTATCCAGTTATCCACTATCCCCGGATAGAAACTAGAAACTTGAAACCAGCTTCATAAAGCATTCAACAATCAACAACCATCAGCACAAATTTGCACCATAAGCACAACTATAATTAAACACAACTATCAACAACCATAAGTACAACCATAAGTACAACCATAAGCACAAAATACTGATATTAGAAAATACAAATCAAAAGTCAAGCTCAAGAAGAGTTAATAGTTAATAAATAATAACTGAATACAATCATCCATTTTGAGAGTCAATTTTGAAATTTGAACTTCATTTTTTCAAATGTCAATCAGACAAGTCATCTTGAGAGTCGTCATGCGTATCATCAATATCATCCTCGACGGCCTCCATGTATTCTTCTTCATCGGTCTCCTCTGAGTCAGCTTCCTCCTCGACCTCTAAAGCTAATGTGCGAGTGCGACTAGACCCAGCAGCTCCTCTACTCCTTTGTGCTCTAGTATTAGGTCGATTTTCTTCATTAGCCCCTGTTGCTAGCTCGAAATCAAGCCATGTAAAATCCTTACCCTCAAACACACGCTCTTGCCTTGGATCCATGGTCAACTCACTTATGGAATCACCATTAGCTTCATATAATTGAATAGGGTTGAGCTTCGTGCGATTTTCATACCTCTCCCTAAGCCGCTCGTTATACCGCACATAAACCAAATCATTCAACTTTTTCTGCTCCAACCTATTTCTTTTTTTTGTATGGAGCTGTGGTAGAAATTTGAAATCAGATAAATTAGATTTTTTATTAGAAAATTGAAATTCAAGAAATAAGGATTAAGGAATAAGGAGTAAGGACTTACATGCTTAAATGCACTCCAATTGCGCTCACAACCAGATGAGCTATATGTAAGATTCAACACTCGAATAGCGAGACGTTGTAGATTTGGTATCTCGCATCCATATAGTTTTATAATTTAGAATATAGTTAAAAATTAAAGGTATAAAATAAACAATGGAACTATACATAAAGTAAGAGACAAGTAAGATTATTTTTGGGCTTTTGGCCCTTACCTAGATCTGTAGTGTCCCTATTTCGAGTGGCAATATCTCTCCCAAAGTTTTTCAAGGCTAACTTGAACTTAATCAATTCATGGCTCTGGATCTCATCCTTGATATCTTTGTCTAGCACCAACCTCTCCAGCACATCTAAGAACCCACCATTTATTACACGATCTGACTCAATGGATGGGTGCTTGTCGTGAAGAGATGGATTTAGAAAATAACCGGCTGAATGGAGGTGCCTGTGAAGTTGGGTATCCCATCTCCTACCAATAATTTCAAGTATAGCCTTGCGCATATTTTCATCAATCTTTAAAACATCTTTTATTTCAGTTCTTACCCTAGTCATTGCCTCATGTATGTAGCCCATGGCGGGCTTCGCATCACCATCAACCAGTCGAAGCACTCTCACTAAAGGGCGAGCCACCTCCAATGCAATAATTATTTGACTCCAAAAAGATGTATTCAGAATAATTTTTTCAGCCTTTCTCTCATCCTTATGCTTTGACCATTTGCTTTGACTCCATCCATTTGCTTTGACTCCATTGCTCTGAAGCAAACATGGTCCTCAAGGCACTTTTTTGCTTGGCTAGGTTTCAAAGAGTGAGAAATGACATGGCAAATCTAGTGATACCCGGTCTCACTAATTCTCTCTTCTTTGTAACCTCATGCTTAGGACTATGGTGTGATTGTAAATAAATCCAACAACAAACATAGCTCTTGAAATCACCCCACTTAATAAAGATATTGTACCCATTTTCTTAAGCATAAGATTAACACAGTGAGCTGCACAAGGAGTCCAAAACATATGCTTCCTTTTCAAAGTCAAGAAATGCCCAACTGCAGCATAGTTGGCACCATTGTCAGTGATAATTTGTACCACATTTTGCTCCCCAAAAAAATCGACAATCTTATCCATCAAGCCAGATAAGTATGTACCATCATATGACTTGTCTGATGCATCAATAGACTTAACAAAAAAAATACCCGTTGGGCAGTTAACCAAAAAATTAATGAATGCCTTTGATTTCCCATCGGACCAACCATCACACATAATAGTAGCCCCATATTTCTCCCACCATTCTCTCTGAGAAATCAAAATTTTATTCACATCAAATACAGCATCCTTCAACAAGGGCTCCCTAACCTCACTTAGTGAAGGAGGAATAAGTCCTGGGCCATATTGCCCAATTGCCTGGACCATCCAGAGTTATAGTATTAAAAAGAATGCCTGCCATGTAAATCCACTTTGCAATCCACTTACATACCGACTTCCTTTGTTCTTTCTTATATTTATTGTCAATTGTGGTTTGTTTTATTTTTTTCAATCTCCTGAACCACAATTTCG
This sequence comes from Amborella trichopoda, assembly GCF_054954075.1. Lineage (NCBI taxonomy): Eukaryota > Viridiplantae > Streptophyta > Magnoliopsida > Amborellales > Amborellaceae > Amborella > Amborella trichopoda. The sequence goes on from NC_142338.1 coordinate 2,002,609, forward strand.
GGGCTAGGGGTGAAAAAAGAATCCATTGGCCCATTAGAGGGAGGTGTTCTTCTCTCAGCACTACCACCAATATTAACCCTCTTTCTTGAGGTTGGAGTATGAGTACCCCTTTCCTCATAGCAACTTCAGACATATCATCATCATCATCATCATCATCATCATCATCAACATCATCAAATAATTGCATATCATCAAGTAATTCCTTTCTTTTCTTTTCTTTTTTCTCTTTATCTTTTTTCAATCTATCCAACTATACTCTAATCTCCCTTTTTATATCATCTGTAGCTTGTGGGCATGCTCTTACATTCCCAAAAATTCTGCCTAAATGCTACTTTTGTCGAAAAGCATATCACACAATTTCTATCTTTCGGATTTTTTAATTTAGCATATTTCCAAGCCGGATCCTTGTTACTAGAAGATTGGAAAGAAGACATTGCCCCAAACATAAGTATAACAGTATTATTGTACAAGAAGGAATAAAAAGTTACCAACTCTGTGAAATAGTGCTCAATTTCTTCACGGCCTCTGAAATCCCCACTTTCTTATCAAAAATTCACCTTAACATCTCCAAATCAACAATCAAAGGCATCAAATGAACATCCAAGTATAAAACAACTGCCAAATCGAAGATTTGGATGAAAAAAAAAATTTCGCCAATTTTTTTTTCTTTTGATTTGATGCAAAAAAAGCCAAAAAAGTGGCTGAAAATCTTCTCTTAGGGGGTATAATAACCCCCTAAACAGTTTCCCTAAACTTTGGAACTACAAAAAGACCATTTTGCCCCTCCACGAGGGGCAAAATCGAAAAAAATTTCCACGGAAACAAATGCGGCGCGATGCTGTGTGATGCGGGATGCAGCCATGATGTGGCCTGATGCGGCCGCATCTATCAAAAGCGCATGTGTGCCAGTTCGCGATGCGGATGCGAGCGCATCCCGCATGATGCGGGCGCATTTTAAAACACTGGTTACAAGTTTGCCATGATGGACTTGGTCCTGCTAAGTTTTGGAAAAACATTTCCATTAAAACCCGGTAAACAATATCGATAAGAAAAATAACTAACAACGGGGGAAAAAAGAAAAAGTCAGTAGAAAATTTAGTGAATCTCCCAGTACAATTTACAACTCCAGAAAGATAGCAACCATGACATCTGCTTCATCAACTAACCAAGCTAGTTCATTATTTTAAGTTGTTCAGTATTTTATGTCCTCAAACCTATTTCATCCTGTTCTAGTTGTGAACAAAGTGTTCCCTTTAATTTTCAACATAAAACGAAAAAAATGAATACTTTTGATGCATCAAAAGTTTGATGCTTCTATTCATTTAAAAATAAAGTCTCGACCAAATACAATGACATAAAAAATGTAATGTTCACATGAAGAGGAAAAATATATTTTTCATGAATTTCATGGTATTGCTCATCTTTCATGGTAGTTCTTCATTGGTAATCATGTTCTCATGTTCCAAATTAAAATGGACTTGTAGTATGTAAACAATAGATAGCAGAAACTTATTGGACAGTACTCTTCCTTATTCTATGAATTTAATATTGACTTTTGAGCCATTAGAAGTATTAAAGTTTTACGATCTTATTAAGAACATGCCTTTCTCTTCCTCCAGTAGTATATCTTCTATTAACAGGGCAAATCACCTAATAACAGATTAACTCAATTTTTTGTTTCCTTTTTCCTTTGTTGGCTTTACTTCAAATGAATCTCCATCCAAATGTGTTTTGATATAATCCTTCTTTGACCTTTCAGTAATTTTCCTATTTTCTCTGAGACAGGTAGACATGTTACCCCACTGTCCCTTAAGCATTCTCTCACTCCCCAATACAAGCAGTTCTTTATTTTTTTCCTCAACATTGCTTCCAATAATTTTCGACATTCTCCTTGATATCACATTATTATTATTATTATTATTATTATTATTTCATTTTTTATCTATTACACCACCCAAAGTATGTCATTTTTCTTAGCAAGTTCCAGTAAGATTCATCCAAATTCTGTATGATAAAAGAGTTCGATCTTTTATCAAATGCTTCAAGAAAACCATACCACTTCCTTAAGAACTCTATTGACAGCAAAGCAATAAAAAAAAAAAAAGGAAAAAAAAAAGTATCAGTGACAATCATAAAGTGGATGCGTCAATATTTACTAATCGATATTTCAAACATAATTGATCCACATCATCTCTTTGTTGTTCGTTGCAAAATATAATAGATTACATCCCTGACTATTAAATACTAGCTCTGAAACCAAAGTCTAGCCCCAATTCTCACCTCCTCATTCTGAAACAAAATGCACCAACTACCAAATAAGTAAAAGCATAGACAAGAACAAGCACCTGCCTGCATGCACACATGCAGACACAGACACGCACACGTGCACATACACACACAAATTGCTCACTAGTTCCAAGATTTCAAGTAATAGTTCTCAAATACTAGCTCTGAAACTTCCAACCAAAAAAAAAAACAAGGGGAAGATAACCTACAAAAGAGACAATTAGAGAAGTCTATCCACAAACTTCAGATGCAACAAGGTGTAAACATTCTCCAATTCATACCATGCTAACTCCAATCATGCAAATAGCCAGACATAATGATAAATTGATATGCAAAGTCCAAGTTCAACTACATGTAAACATTTCAATTTTATCTTTTTGAGGAAATACAAATTTTTCAATTTATGCCAGATTACTTGTCAACTCTAAACATATAAACATAACATGTAGTCATGTAGATAGAAAGAAAAAACGATAGATAGCTAGAGAGATAGAGAGAGAGAATGTGTGAGAAATGGCATACCAGTCCCTGCAGCAGTAATTGCCTGTCTATACTTCTTATCTTGCACATCCCCAGCCGCAAACACTCCTCTTATGCTTGTCTGTGTCGTCCCCGGCTTTGTCAATACGTACCCCTCGCCATCCATCTCCAATTGACCCCTCAAAAATGCAGTCGCAGGCACGTGCCCTATTGCAAAAAACAGCCCCGAGACCTTCAAATCCTTAACTTCTCCACTCTTCATATTTTTCACCTTGACGCCCCCTAGAACCCCTTTGTTTTCTTCACCATATGCCTCAACAACCTCTGAATTCCAAATCACCTCAATTTTAGGGTTCCCCAATGCCCTAGCCTGCATAATCTTAGAGGCCCTAAATTCATCCCTCCTATGGATGATATAAACTGTAGATCCATACTTGGTCAAAAATGTGGCTTCCTCCATTGCCGAATCCCCACCACCGATGACCACCAACGGTTTGTTCCGGAATATCGGAGCCGCCCCATCGCAAACCGCACACGCGGATATCCCCCGATTCCAAAACCCACCATTCTCACCCGAACCAGGGAAATCCAGCCTCTTTGCCACTGCTCCGGTGGCAATAATCACCGAATCAGCCTCGACCACCTTGGACTCCGAGTAGAGCCGGAAGGGGTGGGTCTCGAGGTCCATCTTCTCGATCGTCTCGGTGAATATAGTCGTTCCGAACCGAACGCTCTGAGCCCTAAATTTGTCAGTCAAGTCGAGGCCCGAGATGCCCTCTGGGAAACCGGGGAAGTTCTCGACTTCTGAGGTGGTGGTGAGCTGGCCGCCAGGGGCGATTCCGTTGGCCATCCACCCCTCGAAGAGGAGGGGCTTGAGCTCGGCTCGGGCAGAGTATATCGCCGCCGTGTGGGCCGCCGGGCCGCTCCCTACTATGCAGACGCGCGTGCGTAGGGGCTCCAGCCCGGCCATGGCACCAGAAGAGGCTGAGTTGGTGGTGATAGTTTTGGAAAATGTAAGAGAGGCAGAGGCAGAGGCTGAGTTGGTGGTGATAGTTTTGGAAAATGTAAGAGAGGCAGAGGCAGAGGCAGAGGCAGAGGCGGAGGCGGAGGCGGAGGCGGAGGCAGAGGCACAGGCAGAAGCGGAGGCGGAGGAAATGGGGCGTGAGCTTTCGAAGAAAAGGGCCAAGAAGCGTCGCATAGTATGAAATTTATAAGAGAATGTTAGAGGAGAGGCGGGAGCGGAAGGGGTTAAGTAAAGCTTTATTATTCCTCATTTTTGCTTTTCCCACCCCAATTTTTTACTCTTCACATAAAGTACGCCAAAATCCCGTTTAAAAGTAATAAAACCTTTTCGTACAAGTTTCATTTCAATTGGTTTTAAAAGATATTTTGAAATTTAAAAATTATAGGTTTTATTTCTTATAACCCATGAACTACTTTAAATCTATTTTTTACTAAATAAAATTAAAAAAAACATCAATTTTTTTTTAAAAGCCATCTTCCGAAACTTTTTTCTCTCTCCAAGCGCTATTTCTCTCTCTATCTTTCCTATCACTCTCTCTCCTCCCGTTCTCTACCTTCCCTCACGGTTTTTCTCTCTATCTTTCTCTCTCACTTTTTCTCTCTTTCTCTCTCTACTTTCTTTCACCGTTTTTCTTTCTCTCTCTCTTGTATGGCTTAGAGAGGGAATTCATTAAGAACATTCAATCCAGAGTGAGAAATTGATTTTTGCTTTAAGATGCTCTTTGGCCTATCATTCAAAGACTTCCCCTTGAGGTCCATCTCTCTAATGCTCTCCTCTTATGAGAGAGACTTTGGAATTGCTTGTGTCATTGAGAGCAAAGCAGTGAAAACAGAGCAGCATTGAAAGTGGCAATTCTTATTATTTTCGAATTTTCAGTAGTCCGTGATGATCATGGGTTCTAACACTCTGGAATTCACCGGAGAATTTTTTTGCTGAGGTTTTGGCGTATTTAGCCTGAACACGTTTGGGCTTTCAAGGGAGGTGGAATTCACGTTTTTTATTTGATTTTGGGTTTTCTAAAGAGAGAGTATTGGAAAACGGAGAGATGGAATTCTAGTTCTCATATGGGTTGTGTTTAGAGAGAGCATTGGAAATATGGGTTTTATTTAGAGAGATAGAGTGGTGGTATTTTTGTTCCTGATATGGGTTTTGTTTATAGTGGAGAGGGATGAGATGGAATTCTCGTTTTGGATTTACAGAGAGAGAGATGGGGGAGTAGACCTGGGACTACCCGCTTGTCCCTGCAGGTTTTCATGTAGTAAATGGAATAACCATGAAAAGCATAGAGACAGAGATTGAGATGCTGCATTTTAGAGAGAGCAAAAAAACCTAAAAATACATAGAAATGTGGATCAAAGAGTGAGGAGAGAGTAAGGAGAGAAGATTGGTGACGCTCGATTTTTTGAGAGAGATAACGGTGAGAAGTTATTGGAAGAAAAGATAAGTGCTTGGAGAAGTTATTGGAAGAAAAGATAATTGTTTGGATAAACATGAGAAAAAAAAAAAATGGATAAACAAGAGAGGAGAGAGAGTGAAAAACATAACACGAAAGGGTAAGAGTGAAATTTTGGATATATAAACGAAGAGTGAGAAAGGATTGGGTTTAGATTTATATTTGTTTAAGTTTAAAAATAGGTTTAAAGTGGTATGGTGTTAGAAGATATTTTTTGAAAACTTAAGGTTATTAAAAAATAAATTTAAAAGTAAGAGATATAAAAAATATTTTTTTTATTAAAAATATCGGATTATATACAATGAGACCATTTACCACGAGTATATAGAGGTCACAATTACTTATAATCATCTGATGTGAAATCTGATAGCTTGGGTGTGTCACAAAATTCAATAAATATTTTTTTTAACTTTGATTTTGGTCAATGAAATAAATGCAGCTATCCAATTTGATATCCAATGATCTAGATTAATTATGAACACCTTATACAACAGATAAATAGTCTCATTATATATTTATCCTTAAAGTCTGTAGTCATCTCTGATTATGAAATTTGAAAATGAACGATTTATGGGGCCAATTACTCAATACCCCAACCAAGTACTCACCCGGGTTCGAGTAACTCGACCCAAGGAGGGCCGAGTCCTATAGGACCTAAAAACAATTAAAAATAGATTATAATAAAAAAATCTTAAAAAATAGAAAAAATATATTCAAAATAAAATTTTATAAAACACTACGAATTGTGATTAAAAAATAGCAAAAAATAGATTTAAAAAAATCATATTTGGAGGTATTTTCAAATAATTTTAAAAACTACAGATTCTAAAAATAAGTATTCATGGCCAAAATACTTTCCAATTTTAAATAAAGTTTCGAATATATTTCTTATTTTTTGAGATTCTTTATAATTGTTTTTTAAAAAACTAAGATCCTCGAGATGAACCTCCAATTCAGGACATCCTGGGCTCAGCAAGGGCCCGAGCACGAGTAACTTGGCTAAGTCAAAATGACTCAAGCCAACTTTTCGATCACTTATCCAGATAATATGTTAGAAGATGAACTATTTTTAGGACTTGAAATCTCTTTTTTTTCATATTTATGGATCTCAAGGTCGAGGTGATCAATTCGAGGTGTTTTTAGCGTTCAAATTCCAAACAATCTTTTCCCATTGGTTTTTTAGGTGCACATTTCTTATAAGATATAAGGTTGGCATCTTATATAAACTTTATCCTTTTGAAAATAGACAAAAATAGACGTCTTTTAGAATTGTTTAGGGAAAAGTTTTAATAAGGTATTATTTCCCCCTTTGAAATTTCATTTAGGGTCGTATACTAGACGCATTTCTGCTTTAGTTCATAGCTCAAAACATCGATTGTAAATGATTATTTGTGAAGAATAAGTTCTTAGATTCATGATTATGATGGTTAATATTATACTTTAAGTACAAAATCACTCTAAAAAAATATGAACTTTTAAAAAGGTATGTTTGAATAGGTGAATTGGCTGACACATTAAAGCCCCATTATTGAAACAAGGGTAGTTAATACGATGTATGTATCATGACTATAGTTATTAAGAGCAAACCAAAGTATGTGATCCACCTAGTCGGACAACCAATCGGTCTCCTGGCTAATCTAGTACCAAGAAAAAATCGAGTTGAAAATTGGTCAAAATCAATATTCGATTGATTTGGGTAGTCGAACCAAGCAATTTTTATTAATCAAGCAAATTAAACAAAGTTGGGTATTTTCGTAACATATTGGAAAAATATCAAATAAATTGTTGAAACCCTTATAATATAAACAATTGTGTCAAAAGATTATAATTTCAATTAGGTACTTCCTCATAAAAAGATTAAATTTTTTCCAAAAATTGCCTATGTTAAGTGTTGGGAAGCTAGAATATTAAAAGGTACTTTGATAATTTTATCCCCGAAAGGCCATTATCAATGATAGAAGAACCCCTTTGGTCTAAAATTATAAGGTACCCCTAATTATTGTAGTTATCCAACACCAAAAAGGGAGTAAATTTGAATTTTTGAATATTTTATGAGAAATAACTTGATTGATATAGAAATTTTAAAACGATAGGCTTAAGTGCAATTTTTAATCTTTTGACCCTCTTGAATGACTTATAAACGGTTTCAACCCCTTTAAAAAAATACTATAATCTCATGGACCAATAGACAGCCTATTTAACGCATATATAAAAATTAATAGAAAAAAAAAGAAAAGAAGAAGGTCGTTGCCACGAGATAATAGGTCGTTGAATGGGGATGACGATGGGACCATTATTGAAGTTGGGTTGGGTGGGTCCGACTTTCCATCTGTAGTAACATTCAACCATTGATTAGGGGTGACAAATGGTCGGAGCTAGGCCAAGCTACCTCTAAGCCTAGTGCGGACCTAGTCCCTCAAGAGCTAGGCCTAGCCCGGCCCCAACCTGGTCCAAAGGCACCCCTGACCATATTATGGTCGGGCTGTGCAAGATAAATACAATAAAAAAAAAAAAGCCTGGTTGGGTTGAATTTGTTCGGCATGTTTGAGACCTGGCCGTTCCTTGAGCCATAGTGGCTTGGCCCTCAAGCCACAAGCCATTGTGGCTTGGCTCTCAAGCCACATTTTATGCCCCGAACGCTTGTTTTTTAGGGCCATGCCACGGGGCCCATCATCCCATTGCCGGTTCTTCCATTGATTGGATGGTGATTCAACCAACATACTAATCATTGTAGATTTGGCATAGTTGCAGGTACTATAGCCTACCTTACATCAAGGAGAACTCAAAAGACTGTACTCTCGTATAATAGCATTTTTCAATTCATTCATTTCAGTAGAACGCAATTTTGGAGTATTTTTTAGACCCTCAAATTTTGGGAATGCAACCTATTCAATTTAGGTACCAATTTAAAAAAAATGAGAAAAAATAAACTTTTATATCAAAAAATAAGTCTTGAGATTGAATAGAGATAGTCCAATTTTTAGATGGTTAGATCTAAGTGCTTAAGAACTCAAATATTTTTTTTGGAAAAATATAAAATGATACTATTTACTTTTAGTATAAGGTGGTCACATTAATTCGAGCTTTGTTAGACATCCAATCTAACAAATTTCACATCTAATGGGTTGGAAGTAAATGTGACCACCTTGTATCAAAGATAAATGATCTCATTATATACAATCCCTATTTTTTTTAAGGAAAAAGTTTATATAGAGCTCAGGCTCTAAACAATAGAACTAGAACCTACCTCTAAAATTTCAATAAAAAATGTTATTTTGATGCCCAAATATCATCAAATTGATCATCTCGACATCAAGATGCATGGACATGAGAAAAAAATGGATGTCAAGTTTTGAAAATATTGCATATTGTAACGTTAAGATCGTCGATTTCAAGAATTTCAAGTTTTCATAGATGGACTCGATTTACACTATTTTAAAAGTTTTAAATTTTAAAATTATAGATAAAAATATATTTTAAGACTATTACAAAACTTTCCAATACTAAAACCATATTTCTTGACAATATTTGAAGGTGAACTCAAATTTGATTGTTTAGAGCCTCGGCTCTAAAAAAACGCACCATTTTTTTAATATCAACGATTCTCAGGTGGATCCTAGGCTTTATATCAAAAACTTTTCCCTCGTAAATCTTCATCCGAGGGAGTAAGTCTACAATATGCTCATACAAAGCTCACACACTCCCGAATAACTCATAGTTTATTAGGAAAGATGGACGCTAATGGAGTCCACGTGGCATTGTTGGCCCACTCTCTCTTTTATTGCTCTCCTTTTTCTGTTTGGGTAGGTTTGTTGGGATTCAAACCTTGGACTTTTGATCGGTGGCGTAGAGGGAGAAATTAAACGAAAAAGTCGTTGCTTCATAATGCATCTACAAAAGAGTTGGTGGTCGTGAGCGGTACCACAGCACCTCATCTTTCAAGTTGAGTTGCGGTTTCCATTTCCACTACTGATGTCAAATCCTACAAACACCTTCAAAAATTTAACCGATTTCCATTACATTACTAATGTCAAATCCTACTAACACCTTCAAAAACCTACCTGACTGCTATGGTTGTTGTAATGAGAATTCTTTTATGTTGAATTACATTAATTTTCACTCAATCGATCCAACTCCTGAGTTCAAAATTTCAAAGTCTGAACTCTTGAGTTCAGAATTTATGATACAAGGATATGATAGGTCTCGGGCGAGCAGAATTTCGGATATAAGGATATGATAGGTCACTCTTGAGCTCAGAATTTCAAATATAAGGATATGCAGGCGAGTGTAAGCCAGAGATGGAGTTTTCTTACCATTGTTTCAAAATTATGTTTAGTCTCGGATAACTCTCATACATGAATTGTCATCGGCTCAAGTTAGACCCACTGTTTTTTGGGTTAGTTATTGGAATCTGGCACCTTCCGCGGTCCGGTTGACTCGGGCGAGTATGAACTTGACTCAGAAATTTTGTAATGACTGCTTGGAACTGTGTTTGGTTTGTAGGTAAACTAGGATTGACCTCAATATCAAGTGATTGGGACCTTATAAGTACTCCAACCTTTATGCCAAGAGGTTGAGATTCCATTCTGAGCAACCCTTTTTTAATTTTTTTTTAATAGTTAACACTAATTTCATGGGCTAAAGGAAGTTACAAGGTACAAACAAAGAAGAGAGAAAATAAATGCAAGAAAGAAAAAGAAATAGAAGAGCTGATGAAGGGGTAGAGAAGAAAGAGAAGGGGCTAAGAATAGCATAGTTTGGCCAAAAAATCAGCATTGCCATTTCGGTCTCGTGTGACAAAATTGAACCTCCTTGCCATCGATGGTCAAATAAATATTATCCATAATGAAGGTCAAACGCTAAGGGATCGAGAGAGAATATTTGCATTAGCTGATAACATCAGCCGAGTCTCCCTCAGCAACCATTTTTCAAAGCTCATTGTTGAGTTGGAGGAAAGTTATGGGAATTCATGGGAACTTGCCATTTTCTAGAAGAGCAATTGCAAGTAATAGGTTTGTCGGGTAATATGCACACCCATATTTTTCTGCTATGAGAAGCGCATCGTGTCATTGTTCATCTACCCGCTTCTATCTTTCTAGATGTGATCCAAGCGAGTTCAAGTGCCTAAAGCACATATCTACCGAAACAAATATGATTGCCTCGAGAAGATACTCCATCCATTCTTCCTCTATCTTTTTTTATGGAATATAGTTCTTTTAGGGTTATAGTTGATGGTAATGCTTTAATCCCATCTCTACTGCATAACGGAACATGAGTGTTTTTTCTCATCCAGCTCCTCACAAATTAAATTATTCAATTTATAGATACATGCATTTAATGAATAGTACATTGAATCATCAGATTCATTCGGATGAAATCTCTAATTCTCTCCTTTTGTTGGCAATAAGACATGGATTCTAAATTATTTGCTCCACATTATACTCGAAATAAAATGAAAATCTAACAAGAATTCTCCTTTAACCTATTCAACCCACAATTCCAATTTTTTCATGCTCACTTCAATGAACTGTCCAAAAAATGTGTTATAAGAAAAATCATATTTAAGACTTGAAATCTATTTTTTTCCATATTCATGATTATTGAAGTCAATACAATCAATATGCAAGTTTCCTGGCATTAGAATTGCATCTTCTGACGATAGCAACAACCATACATTACACTTTCCCTTTAAATTTTTACAGAAAATATAGTAATTAATATAAAATCCACCATTTATCAACCAAGTCGTCAAAACAAAAATAAAAAACAGAAGAATGACATGCAGATTTTGTATTTACAAATATTACATAACAAATAATCGCTTCCTCGCAAGAGAGAGAAAAATAATAACCAAAATAAAATAAAATAAAATATCGGCCTTCCCTGATATAAAATAAGCAAAATAACGGGGCAAAATCCAACGCCCATCACTATTCTCTGCAATAAGTCCATCACATATAACGAGAAAAAACGGTACAGAGCCTAGCCCCATATTCTCATTTTTTACAACAAACCCGTTATTTGTCGTTTCTGTAACAAGGGGCTTTGAGAACACGGAGCCAAGCTGAGTCCGTTATTTGCGGTTTTGTAACCCGTTATGTGCTACTTTTCTAACAAGCTTCGGAAACACGGATGCAAGCTTTAACGAAACTTTCTTTCAACAAGTGTCAGATTCCGGCGAGAAATTCGCCGTGTATTCCGGTCATTGCTTCTGCTTTAAAGCACATAAAAGATAGCAAACCGAGGCTTGAACTCCATAAGCTCACTTATCCGGCGGAAGATTCCGGCAAGAAGTTGCAGAGACGGAGGAAGAACACAGAGACAGTCCAGAGCCCTAACACTATAACCTAAGTGGCTTTTCCGGCGTCTCCAAACAGCCGGAAACATCAGATTCCGGCGAAGATGACCTCTTGATGAACTCTAGGCAATCGGCTATGGCTTCCGCGTAGAAAGAGTTTGATCGACCGAAGGACCTCGGCCTGCAATCTGAGCTGCTAAAAAGCCTCTGCTTCACGCTCAAATCTCTGCTATCTTTTTCCTTTTTTAGAAACCCTAGGGCCAAAGAGCAAGCGCACCTGATTCTCCGAAGGAGCCTCAGCAACCGGCGGACGTAAAACCTGCCGGAGTTTAGCCGGAAAACCCGAATTTTTGGCCGTCTTTTCAAATTCCGGCAATGAACCATCTGAGCCATGGCTGCGAATTTGGAGGGCGCGGGTAATGACCAGAGTTGGGGTTTTATATACCAAAAATTAGGGTTTTGAAGTTTGAAAGAGCGTGGAAATCGATTTTGGGAAGACGGCTTCGAAGAAAGTTTTAAAAATTTTTAATAAAAAGACTTCTCTTTTTCTGATTATTCCCCGACAAGACAGATGGTTAGAGAATGTATTATGATCCTAATCTTTGTCAGTGACCAAGATTGCCCTTGTAATTTTTTAGGAGGACACATCTGAAATACCCTTCAAATTCATTACTCATGATTTTTGTGACCTGGTGTTTTAAAACCCAACGACTTTTTATCTTGATCGCTTATTCAACTAGGACTGAAACAAGTTTGAGATGGTATCCATCTCAGCCAATTTATTTGGGAAAAGAATAAAATGATGATGATGATCCGTCTCAATTTATTTCTCTCTTAAAATTGATCCTCTTTTCTGTTTCTCCCCTAAAATTGGCCCCCTTTTTTTTAGCTCATCTTCCGTCTCCTACCATTTTAGTTTTTAATTTAATTTTTAAATTTTAATTTTATAACATTTTTTGGATCGTTGATTCAAACCTACCAAGGTAGATTCAAATTGCCAATCCAATGAACCAATACACACACACACACACACACACACACACACACATATATATATATATATATATATATATATATATATATATATATATATATATATATATATATATATATATATATATATATATATATATATGGTGAATTATCTACACTATCAGTTTGGGCTTTAAAACACTAAGTTGACTAGTTCGTGGAAGCGAAGCCTAAATGGATCTAAAGTTAAGCACTTAGGATTCACTTGAGCAGGCTCGAGATTGCTAGCCATAAGCTAGGAGGTTCATTATGAATTGGCAACAATGGGGATTTGAAATTGAAATCAGACCTTGAATTGCCTAAGACCAACTTCGAGTTTTATCAGTTTTACCAAAGCAAATTTCAAGCTTGATCATTGTACATATTGCAGAAAAAAAATACATGTGTTCCTCAAACTAGAATTTCTATCCAGTGATTATAAATTATTTTTTATGGTTTCAAGTCAGCTCGGTGATATTTAAAATCCTGATTTGACATGTGTTGGAGTTTACTTAAAAATGCATGGATATTCTCAATGGAATACTGGACAAGGGTAAAGAAAAGGAGAACCGTCTACTACAATTTTTGATGAAGGCAAGATCATGGACAAGTTCACAGGGGTATTTTCGTCACTTGTGGACAAAAGGAGTTGATTAGCATTTTAAATATATCCGTCATCCTTTCAATTTAATGTTTTAAAAAATCACAAAAACATTGCTTTTCATTTCTTCAATTGAAAATTGGTGTTTGGCTGATTCTCTTTAGGACTTGGATGAGTGGATTTGAGTGCTTTGCAAAGTAGACAGAAAAAGAGAGTAGTTTTGAGTGCTTTGAAAAACAAAGAGAGTTTAAAATTTCATTAGAAGAGGTTTTTCTAATGTTCAAATGTCCTCAAATTGATCACCTCAACATCAAGATATATGCACATAAGAAAAAAATTGGGTTTCAAGTTTTGAAAATAGTGCATTGTGTAACGTCAATTTTCAAGATTTTTAAGTTTTCATAGATCTATCGATCGACACTATTTTTTAAAGCTTTAAACTTTATAAATAAAGATGAAAATATATTTTAAGGCTATCACAAAGATTTCCAATATTGAAACTACATTTCTTGACACTATTTGAAAGTGGGCTCTAATTTGATTGTTTAGAGCCTAGGCTATGTACAAACAACACCAAAACAAAATAGAGGAAAAAAAATATATATATATATATATATATATATACTTTCTATGCAACTTAGCTCCAACCTAGTTTTTTCTCTTACTTTTTTCTCCAAAATACACTATTTGTGCAAATACCCCTAACCAAATAAAAAATAAAAAAATGTTTAAACTACCCTCTCTTACTTTTACACTCTCTTGTCTATCTTACCAAAATAGGGCTTCGGCACTGCGCAAGTGTGGTCCGGTAGTAGAGCTCTGGTACTGTGTAAAGTGTTATCCGGTAGTAGGGCTCCGACATTATGTAAAGTGTAGTACGACAGTAAGACTTCGGCATTGTGTAAATGTGGGCTGCAGTTGCAAAGTGCAGTCCGACAGAAGATGTTACTGGATTCCAAAGCTCCGGCAATACTGAGTATGACAGTACTCAGTTCGATCCGATAGTTGTCTTAGGGCGGTCCGGTACTTGTGCACTCCGGCAACGTGCTCTTGAGGTCCAAAAGTCAAAGTTAAATCTGGAAAAAATAATATTTTTTTACGGAAAAGGCATTTTTATCTAAAAATGAATTTTTTGTCTTATGGGGTATTTACATAGAAAATTTGCTTTGGAAAAAAAAAATGAGAAAAAAAATAAAGTTGGAGGTAAGTTTCATAGAAAATATGATCTTAACGGTTTTTTTTGTAATTTTTTTAAAAAAATAAAATAAAGAGAAAGAGGACTTAAAAAGTTTTTGGTGAGAGAGAGGATAAAAATCACAAGATCTTAGAGAGAGACAGGACACAAAAATTAAAGATTATTAGAGAGGGAGAGTTCTTAGAGAGAGACCGGACACAAAAATTGAAGTATTATTAGAGAGAGAGAGAGTTCTTAGAGAGAGACAGGACACAAAAATAAAAGAGAGACCTTAGAGAGAGAGAACACAAATATCAAAGAGAGAGAGAAGTCAGGTTGTCCATCAACCCAATTGTGGTGGGTGGAACACGTTGAAGCCCGGCCTTACACTCCATGTTTCACGTGTTTAGAATTGTCTACGCGAACCATCGGTTTTGGTAGATGGAGGGCCGTGATCATCTTATTATTACATGCCACGTATACTTTGAGTTGTACACACGTTTAGCATCTCATCACTGTTGATTTGGTCAGTAGATAGAAGGCTGATACCAAAGTTGGGTCTGCTCTCGTACGTTTTTGTCAAGTTGGGGGGACACATAAATATGTGTTAAGAGAATAAATTAAATATTTTTATTATGTTAAGAAAAGACAGTATTATAACCTGAACATAAGATATTTGTTTTTCTATTATTATTATTGAGAAAAATAAATATTTTTATCACGTTTAAGAAAAAATATATTATAACCTGTATATAAGATATGTTGCTTTTCTATTATTATTATTATTATTATTGAAGAAAAATAAATATTTTTATCATGTTTAAGAAAAAACATTATAACCTTAACCTAAGATATCTTGATTTTTCTATTATTGTTATTGTTAGGAAAATTATCGTTAATATACTTTAATTTTAAAAAAGTCGCAAAAAACTTCTAACTTCCCAAAACCTCGTCCATATCTTTTTTCTTAATTTTTGATATTTTCTGGACAAAATTACCCTCTATGGTAGTCTTTCTACCGTAATGCATTGCGACCATTACGGTAATTAAAATACCATTGTAAATAGAGATAGAATTACAGTACTTCTAGTACCGTAATAACATAAACATCTATTACGATACTTTAAATTACCGTATTAACATAGAGTATTACGGTAATTCAAATATTGTAATACTTTAAAGTAGTATTACGGTAATTTAAGTACCGTAATATTGCCCAACTCAACATGAAAGATTTTTTACTCTATCAAGCCTACTATTTATTTAATCCCTCGACAAAAATCCATGCTAGCTATAATTTTTTAAATGTCAAATTTTTAGGATATAATCTCTACTTAATTTTTATATGGCTCTCAAAATTTTAGAACAAATATATGCTTAAATAGGTGTTCTTGAGTGAGGGAGTAGTGCTCTCATGGAAACATAGATTTTTTGAAAAGAGTAGCCCTGCTTTGGTTTGAAACTTTTAAAGTATTACGTTACTTCTATTAGTGTAATACTTTAAAAGCTTCGAACCAAAGCTAATATTAGGGCTACCCTTTTAAAAAATCTATGTTCGCATGAGAGCACGATGTGGATCTACTCCCTTGATCAAAAACACCTATTTAAGCTTTTTTTCGTTTTAAAATTTTAAGAACCATATAAAAATTAAGTAGATATTATATCCTAAAAATTTGAGATTTAAAAAATTACAACTAGCATGGATTTTTGTCGAATGAGTAACTAAATAGTAGGCTCGAGAGAGTAAAAAATCTTTTCGTGTTGAGTTGGACAATATTACGGTATTGTAATTACCGTAATACTCTATGTTATTACGGTAATTAAAGTACCGTAATAGATGTTTATGTTATTACTGTACTAGAAGTACCGTAATTCTATCTCTATTTAGAACAATATTTTAATTACCGCAATGGTCGCAATGCATTACGGTAGAAAGACTACCGTAAATGATATTTTCGTCCAGAAAATACCGAAAATTGGAAAAAAGGGTGTGGACGAGGTTTTGGGAAGTTTTTGGTTTTTTTATGATTTTTTTAAAATTAAAGTATATAATTTATCTTATTATTATTATTATTATTATTATTATTATTATTATTACTATTATTACTATTATTATTATTATTATTACTATTATTATTATTATTATTATTATTATTATTATTATTATTATTATTATTATTATTATTATTATTATCGTCGCTGACCCTAAATAGTTAGGATAAAGCTCGGATGATGATTTTTATTTTTTAACATATGAGAAATTTATCAACGATAGAATACCTATGAGATGTATTGTTAATATTTACATATTTATATATGTTCCAATTTGTAATCATATGTTTTCATCGAATTTTCAAATTAAATCAGAAGATTGATTCAAATGTTAAATAACTTACCTCTCATAGATTTTGATAAATTTTTCTATTGCTATTATTGTTCTCTATTAATTTTATTATTTAAAATTGAAAGTTATGGTGCTTTTGCTATTACGGTGTAGTGTCATTTTCTTTTCTTTTTTGTCTTCATATCATATTGCATGAAAATCATTTGTGGATTGTATGATGCAATGGATTAGGTGAAAAGAGGAAAATAAAAAATAATAATATTTGTTGGATTAGTTAAAAAGATGATGACAAAAGAATGCTTTGATTACAATGGGAAAATGGGACCCAACCGAGACCTGCCGCAAAGTCGCAAATTAAGTGGAGCGCGTATAGCGGTAGTCATGAGGTGTCACGTTGTGCTTTTACTCCCTCGGGCAAAATAGTTAGGAGGATTTGTCCCATATTAAATTTTGGATTCATTTTAGAAAGATAGATGTGTAAGCACATATGCGTCGTTGTTGTTGCTTTTTTTTTTTTTATCACAACATTATATCACAAAAGTTTGGAGTCCTAAAAATAAAAGATTTGGCGATGTGGCAAATCTAAAAAAAAAAAGCAAAAAAAAAGAAAAAACATTTCAAACATACTCCCTGAGTATGTATAAACAATAATATTATAAGATTGAAAAAAGGCCATCTATGTTTTGGATGGAAAAATCTAATCATGATCTGGTGATTCTGAACTGGACCCAACATTAAAAAAAAAAATAAATTAAATCCTCTTAAATAGCTCTTTTCTGCTCAAAGGAACAAGAATACATTGTGGTCCCCAACTACATGTGCAAATTCTCTATCTTTTGATTAAGATCAGGGTAGTCCCAAGTCCACAATGAGAGAGAGAGAGGGGGAGAAGATTGTGAAATATGTGAGAGTAGGTTCCAATTATTCTTTCATCTCCTTTTGAGTAAAAACATCATTGGAACTTGGGTCTTACAAAAGGCCATATATATTCAAAGATTGCCAAATGAACATTATAAAAATACAAAAATTATTGATGATGGCCAAAGTGCTTTATGAGAGTTGATTAGTCAAAGCTTTATGTTAGTTTATGTAAATAAAGCTTTGAAAGTAAGTGCCATTCTAATTGACTACTATGTGACGCATTTGCCACACAGTAATGATTTGCCCCACATATCAAGTGCCTTGGGAGGACCACTTTCCACGAAACCCTAAATTCAGGTAGGAAATGACTTCCACAATGACCTCCCCCATATGTGAAAAAAGTTAAAGGAAAATGGTTTAATAGGGCTGCAGCCTTATCAAAATAAGAAAAGCTTCATCTCATAAATCATGGAAAATTACAATTTAACCATTGGAAAACCTTTACATAATCTAGGCTTGAAGATTATTATGGTTGTGGAAAAAAATTAAGATTTCAAACTCTAAAAATAATGTATATTATGACAATTTATCTAGACCCTCTAATCCGCCTTAAAAATAAGCGTTCATAGATCCACACGATCTTTACCATTTTTTAGCTTCAAATTTTATTGTCAATGTTGGAAATTAATTTTAGAGCCATCATAGAAATTTTCATTGCCGAAAGTGCTTTTCAGACAAGGATTTGAGGTGATATTTTTTTTTTGTTTTCCTAAAGCCTAGACCTTATATAGATCTCATCCAAAGTTTAAATGGGCCATGTACAAATACATCCCGTCTTTGAAATTTTATTTTGGAGATGGATTTTGTTTCTAAAGTTTTTCATGTTGATATTTGACCACTACAATTATAAGTTTCAAAAAATTAATTTAAACCTAAAAAATAAAGTATTTTAAAAGAATGAAAATGAATGGCGCCATTCCATCTCTAAGATAGATCCCAATCCATCTCTAAGATAGATTTTTGGATAGAGATTGTACTTAAAGGTATTGTATACAATTAAACTATTTACCTTTGATACAATGAGGTAATAATTACTTACAACCATCCAATGTGAAATCTGATAACTTGGATGTGTCACAAAGTTTGAGAATATTTCTTTTTAAGTGTGAGCTTAGATATTGGAACAAATGCAACCATCTAATTTTACATCCAATGGTTAAGTTTAATTGTAATCAATTCGTGCCAAAGATAAATGATCTTATTATATGTTTTTCTGTACTTAAATAGGTACATCAATTGACATAACAAAACCCCATTCTATGTATGTAGATGGAAAGTGCTCACGACGCAGATCGGAGAGATCTTCAGAGGAAGATCCCTCGGATCCAAACTACAAACTTGTTTTTAAAAATGATAGAGAGTATGGATAATTCAAATTATGATTTAAGATCAGATCTACTCAGAAAATGAGCAGATATGCTCTCTGATCAGTGGTAGAGTCAGCATTGATCACAAGTACGAAATATTTAAGTAAAAGCGACGAAATAATCTTAGGTCTAATAAAAAATGGAATAAAGAACTAAATAAGGGATGGCAACATACCTGGCTGGGCCAGTTGGCCAGGTAAACCGGAGGCTTCGAGGCCTCGCTCGTATTAAGACCGCGGTTGTAATCTCCGATGTGGATCCTCTGTATCTCTCTTTAATGTTGGTCAAGCTCTAGCTTGGTTGAATGGTTATCTCGGACCTTAAGTTTGAAAGTTGCAGGCTATGGTTTAATGACCTAAGTTGTAGGCTAGGTTTGAATGGCCTAAAGTTTTTATCTCTGGGCTCTCTCTATCTCTCAGATCTCAGATTTCCCTGGCATACATATCAAACCGTAAAAGAGGCACATAAATGTGTTTTTTATAGACTAAAAAGGGTAAATAATGGATAATTACTGAAAATTACTAGATTTATCAGGATACTGGATCACATGATGGGGACCGTAGATTACGGTATTCTATGGTTAAGGGATCTTATGAAATAATATGGTCATGAGGGTTGTTTACAGTAGGAAAATCATAAATTTTGCCAGATTTAAAATGATATGCCTACAAAAAGCAAAAATTTTATAGGCTACACAACTCCAATTGTAAGAAGGTGGTGATTTGGACAACCAAGAATGGTAAAAACCTTTTTGCCCCATATTTTTCATGGGATTCATTTTGTTTATTTTATTTGGAGCTCCTAGACCAGGAAAATTGTTTCATGCAGGCTGGACCACATTTCTACAATGTGCGATCCAGAGGTATATAGCATCCATCTTAAAGATGGATGCAAATAGGTGGCCCATTTGAAAGCCATTGTAACTAATGGTTCAAATGTTTTTCTGATATAATTATTATTTTCAGTTTTCAAAATTTTATTTTATTTTTCATATTTATGATCTCAATGTTAAAAATTATATATTTTTTAATAATTATGATCAAATTATATTTTAAAAATATATTTATTGCCAAGCCCGCATTTCTACAATATGCGGGCTGGCCGCATGAAAATCGTGTCGCTCTAGACAAAGCCTAGAGTTTTAGGAAATATTGAGTCCTACATTTAAAAAACGATTTTTCCTAACCTGAAACGTTGTTTGTTCATCCTAATGTTGCATGAAGGGGTGGTTTTGGATAGCCAAGAGTGGTAGACACCTTTTTACCCCATATTTTTCATGGGATTCATTTTATTTTATTTGGAGCACCTGGACAAAGCCCAGAGTTTTACGAAATTTTGAGTCCTACATTTTAAAAAAAGATTTATCCTAACATGAAATGTTGTTTGTTCATCCCAATGAGAATTAATATATGCTATCAAGCCTATACTATTACGTGGGCCGGCCCTCAGGCTCATACTATATAGCGCAGGTCCTTGGGCTCCAAGGATAGTACTTCAATAAACTCAATGCCTTTCTTGGTGATCTATGAAAGTACCAAAGGAGTTGCATACAATGAGACCATTAGTTTTGGTACACAAAGATTGGAAATACTGTGGGCATTACCTCTTCAACCTCTGAAGTTTATATTGGACGGTCAGGAGAGATTGTAATATTTTGTACCAAAAGTAGATAAGTTTATTATGGGTGCGGTTTCTATAAGGTTGCAATCTTGAACAATCCAATTAAGATGCACCTTAAAATTTTATCATAATATGTAATTTGTTATAAAAAATTCTTAGTATTATCTTAAAATCTATTTTCATACCTAATTAGAAAATTTAAAATTTTTAAAAATGGTTACAATCAAGTAGATCTATAAATATATGAAAATCTTGAAAATGAACGGTCTAGATAATGTGTTGCAAGATGCACTATATCCGGGACCCAAAAACTTTTTTTTTTTTTTTTTCATATTCATACATTTCAATGTCGAGAAGATTGATTAGAGGGTTTTTTCAACATTAAAACAACATTTCCGCTAGATTTTTTAGGTGCATCTGTGATTCTACATTCTAAAGTTGCAACCTTATATAAACTTTTCCCTTTTATTATTATATACTTTCTGAGAGAGTTCGAGGTCACCCCACTAGTTGACAACTATAGTAAATGGCCAACAGTCCATATTGAATTTGAGCCGATTCAATGATCACGATTTTATTTTGTATTTAAATTTTAATATATATATATATATATATATATATATATATATATATAGTTCATTTAAAATTTTGAGAAACTACTATTAAAAAATAGGCGAACCTAATAAAATATTAAAAAATAATTTACAAAAAATAAATTACTCAAAATACCCTTAAAAGTTACAGGGGTATTTTGATCAAATTATTTTTATGAATAATATTTGTAAAATTTTTTTATTAGGTGCGTCTTGACGAGAAGAATCTACTCTCCAAATTTCAAGTGATTTTAATTTATATAAAAAAAATGTAAAATTCAAATATAAAATACAATTATGACCTTTTAATCTACCCAGATTCAATCTAGACTATTGAACTTACACTACTCCATCAGCTAGTAGATCTTTTTTCTTAAGCTCCTGATACAAAAAGTGTCAACCTCTCTTAACCTTTTCTTGCAATGCATTAATGAACATCTCGCACAAGTCACATTCATCCCTTTAGTATATGTCTTATCTATTTCTTTTGTTTTGGAGTTTCTGTAATAAGGAACACATGAGGATTCTCTTTGTAAATTATGTGTGGTGTGGCTTAGGAATTGGTGTGTGGGCCTATTTTGGATAACTTGATTCACAAACATGCCAAACTAGCATCAAATTGGCCCATATGTGAACCGATCACAAATGGTGACATTCTCCTGACAACAGAGGCACAAAACCTAGCGATGGGCATCTCAACAATCGTGCAGCCTTCAGGCAGGGTTGACTACTCGGTCCGATCTAAGAATACTCGGGCCGAGTACTTGGCTCACTATCTTGGAAAGCTCTAGTTTCTCCGAGTTGTGTGTCTCATTCGGAGATATAAGAGAAAATTTTAAAAATTATATATATTAAAAAAATAATAATTTATTTACAATATATATTTTTATATGTTTATTATGTTGGAAAAGATTGGAAAATATTTTGGCTATCGATACTTATTTTAACAAATTTCCTTCTTTTTGGATTATTTCTAAAACACCCTCATTCAGATATTGATTTGTTTTCTCAAACACCATTTTTTGTTATTTTTTTAACCTTATTTAGATGTGTTTTGCTTAATTTTACTTTTCAATACATATATTTTTTGATTTTTTAATATTTTAGATATTTAACATTTTTTTTTTCCTGCTACAGTACTCAGCCCTACAAAGAGCTGAGTTACTGGGACTTGGGTCGAATACTCAACACGGGCATCAGCCTAGTACTCAACCCCAGCCGTGATTTGAGGACCACCTTCAAGAGTGGATATTTTTTTTTTTCAGAGGAATTCTGTAAATTCAAGAGTGGATATTGTAGCATCCACCAAACCGCTTGATAATGATGCATCCATTGAGTACCCTACCAAATGATATAAAAATGGGATCAAACTCAGGGATTATCAAAGTATGGCAAAGGAAACCTCGATGCCAAAATCCATGAGATTCAAACCCCCCATGCGTCAAATGCCTCATGATCAAACATGTCTGCTACAAACCCCTTAGGGGTCTTGGAATGTTACTCCATAGGTTTTTTTACCCACCGTCCAAATCTTAAGTCAATCAGACATCGTTTGGCCTAAAATTTGGAGGGGAGGTACAAAAGGAGGGTGAATATGGCCGCATTTAGTGGAATGCAATTCACCACCACTGAGCGAAACACTGATAAAATGCACTTCCTTTCCTGCAAGGTCAATAACATACAACGCGATATTTAGTCTTTATTTTGGTCATATCTCTCTCATTTGGGGTCTTTTCAGCTCAAACTTCAACAAAAACGATTGTGAATTGATTATCTATGAGATGATAATTTTTTTTTTGAGCAATAATCTTATATATATTTGAGTATGAAGAGGTTTCCAAACAAGCAATGGCCTTGTTAAAACTATGCAACCACTTATGCTTGTTTTTTCAATATTGTTGGAATAACCGATCCAACGGTTAATCCAATGGCTGAAGCGGAAGCAAAATAAATAACTGGGACTTGAGTATCATACCTGAGTGCCCACACACAAACTTTAGTGAACGAATTTGGAGATGGATGATCGACTCGTATAACCTCACCTAAAACAAAATAGGCTAATACAAATCGTAATAGGAGTATGAGAAATAACGTATGGAAACAATGACCACAAGTATAGGAACACAAACCGCAAACATGCAAAGATGCATGAATCCTCCCACCAACTTGAACTCAAGATTTATATATAAGAAAGAAAAAAGAAATTCAAATTAAAAAAATAACACATCTAGTAACATATTATCTGAACCATTTGTTTTCAAGTCTTCAAGACTTTTAAGTATTATTTACTTGATTTGTACGATCACGATAATCGAAGGATTTTTTTATCGCTTAATATTGTGCTCAAGGCTAGGTAGTCAGGCAAACATGGCACCATAAAGTGCACCACAATATAATGTCTTTTTTTTTTTTTTGGAACAATCACAACATAATGTCTTATGTTTCATACCTACCGTACATACTAAATTCCTTCCCCAACTTGGACTGCCTGAAAACAAAAACTTTTCCATCCCTTGTACAAAACTGCCCTATCCCTTTTGTACACCATTAGAGTTTACATAGGGGTAGATGGGAGTCAGGTCAACCCGATTGCTATGTATCCATGTTTGGGTCTGCGTCTGGGTTCATGTGTTGGATTAGGTTTGGATCCAAATGACCTGGACCCAACCCAAGTCGGGGCTTGAGTCTAGATAGGAATCAAGCCAACCTAGTATAAAATATGTAAGATACAATATATAAAATAAATATTATATCTTTTTTAAACACATACCATGAGATCATTTACATTTAATGTAAGGGAAAATATATAATGAGATAATTTACCTTTGGTACAAGGTGGTCACAATTGATATTGACCATTAGATATGAAATTAGGTGGCTGCATTTATTTTATTGACCATGCTCAAAGTTCTAATGAAATTTTCTCGAACTTTGTGACACACCCAACCTAAATGGTTGTAAATAACTGTGACCTATTTGTACCAAAGGTAAATGATCTCATTATATATAATCCTTTAATATAAAATGGTCACAATTAATGTTGACTTTTAGATGTTAAATTGGTTGACTGCATTTATTCTATCGATCAAGGTCAAAGTTCAAATGAAACTTTCTCGAACTTTATGACGCACTCAAGCTCTCATATTTCACATCAGTTGGTTATAAGTAATTGTAACTTACTTGTACCGAAGTTAAACGGTCTTATTGTATAGGGTGTGGTTTTTATAAGCTTGTAACCTCAAACAATCCAATTAAGGCGCACCTCCAAATTTTATCATAACATGTGATTTGGGTATTAAAAATTACTACGATCATCTCAAAATCGATTTTCATATCTAGTTATAAAATTTTAAACTCCAAAAATGATTAAAATCAAGTAGATCTATCAATATATGAAAATCTTGAAAATTTCATGGTCTAGATAATGTGTTTCAAGATGCACTATTTTTGAGACTTTAAATCTTTTCTTTTTTCATATTCATACATCTCAATATCAGGAAGATCAATTAGATTTTCAACATTAAAACAACATTTTCGGATTTTTGAGGTGCATCCTTGATTCTACATTTTTAGGTTGCCAACCTTATATGAACTTTTTCCTCTAGTACTTCTAAATTTCTCAACACCCAATTGATGTGGACCCGACCCAAACCCGGATGGGTCTGGGTCCACGTCAAACCCAGCAGGTCGGGTCCGGGTTCGGCACATTGCGACCCTAATATCTCGCTTGAACACTGGAGGCGATATTTCCTTTACGAACCCCAAATCCCGCCCCTCTCTCTCTCTCCCTCCTTCAATACACCGCTTCTCGCCCTCTACCTTAATCCTGCCTCACAGCCCCTCCCTCTCATCTCTCTCTCTCTCTGCGCAATGAGTACGAAACTCTCTGTATCGCATGCTAAAATCTTTCTCTCTCATCAATTGAAAATCCAATCTATATATGTATGCATCAATGATCAAACCTATTTTCCCTGTATCACAAGGGCAACAGGTACGATGGAGGGAGTGGTTTGAATTCTTAGGCCAACTTTATCAGCACAAACAAAACTCCCACCATTAAGATGTGCCCAACTGAAAAACCCCCTTCTCTCACCGAAATACCAGAATCTTCATCATCTCTTTCACCCCTTTCTCTCTCTACACAAAACCCATCTCCAGTTTCTCTCTCTACATGGAACCCACCTTCAGTTTGTCCCTTCTCACAAAGCCCGCCTTCAGCTTCTCCCTCTACAAATCCATCTCTTCCATCAGATTCAAACCCTTCGTTTTCTTTCTGTGCACAAAGCCCATCTCCAATTTCTCTCTCTGCACAAAACCCACCTTCAGTTCCTCTATCTGCACAAAACCCATCTCCGACTTCTCTCTCTACACAAAACCCACCTTCAAATTTTCTCTCCTCTTCTTCAGTTTCTCCTGCTGCACAAAACAAATCTCTCTCATCAGTTCCAATGCCAATCTCATGGCCTGCACATGGGGAATTGACCCAAGGATGGATTGAGAACTTGGCCTTCACTTTTGAATGGTCCTCTAGGAATCTCTCTCCTCATGAGCTTCCCTCTCTTCTTCCCGTTTCCGTCTTTGATAGTTTGGTTTTGGGGGCCTCCAAGCTCTTGCATGGAGAACCCAATTGTGTGAAGATTGAGGTGGGTGATGCTGAGAATTGCAGAGTTGTGGTTGTGGGTGATGTTCATGGACAATTGCATGATGTCCTCTATCTGCTCAGAGATGCTGGGCCGCCTTCTAATGAGAGGTACTTTGTTTTTAATGGTGATTATGTGGATAGAGGAGCTTGGGGGCTTGAGACTTTCCTGCTATTGCTGGCCTGGAAGGTACCTCTCTCTCTCTCTCTCTCTCTCTCTCTCAATTTTCATGGTTGGGTTTCTTTAGGTTACATAAATTTCCTGTCGTAGAAATCCCAAAACCAAAATCTCCATGAAAATGCATTTAAAATTGAAGGAGTCTTTTATAAAAGGTGAAAGTTTTTGTTTTTGTTTTACTCTCTGATGGGAAGGGATGTTACAGCAAGAATGGATGCTTAAATTTTGAGATCCATGAAAAGCTTTCTTCTAACGAAATTTGGATTCATGTGCAACTTTAGAATTGCCATTTCTCAGTTCACCAACCAATTGAAATTGGCGTAATGCGCTTAAAAGAGGTTAGTTGGTCGTTTAATAATTGGAGGAGGAAAATTGCATTGTTGAGAGGACACATTTATAATACTCACCTATCGGTTGCTGTAGGAAAGAGGGAGAAAGGAAATAAACAAACCTGAATAATAAAAGAAAGGTTCTGGGTTTGCAAAGATCCCACTCCGTAGTTTGAGAGATTTGACCATCTTCAGGCTAGCAAGGGAGTCCACCCCAAAAAGATACTTTTACAAGAACTAACAAAAAAGAAAAGAAAAGAAAAGAAAAGAAAATCAAATCTTTATCTTCCTCTTTCTTTGTCCAACAGTACACTTACATATTTGTCATATAAAAAAACCTTGAAAACCTAACTTGCATACGAAAATCTACTCACTATTAAACCCTAGACTTTCATCTTTTCAAAATTAAACATCCAACTCTAGCCCTCAATTCTCTACGGCAACAAAAAACACATGAATGCCCATGCCCTCAAGAAATGAAAAAATTAAGGGACCAAATAATCGAGGCTCCTGAGAAGCATCTAATAAAATAACAAAATAGAAAATCCTAGCTCCTCCGCCGGTTGTTTGCGTGGTTGTAGTATCTGAGGCCAATGTGGTGGGAAGAGGCAATGGATGGTGGACCACTTCAGTAGCCACTGAACTGAACATGTTCAAGAATCAAGACCGATGAAATTTAGGGGGAAAACAAATTTTCGACCTGGGAAAATATGCCACAACCAATACTTAGTTGAGAATGTGGAACTTAAACTTTTGAAACAATCTTGACCTTGATCAATGTGTGTATAGGAATCTTGTGCTCTGATATCTTGTTTTTCTGTTATCCTTAAAAAGAAGCATGGCTTTATAATGGCAAGGTAATCTTATTAAAGAATGGCAATTTAGTGAGAAAGGAAAATGTGTCCACTTAGTTGTATATGTGGTAAATATAGAAGATTCTCCTCTTATGTGGTTGGTTCATTCTTAATGCATGGCATGTTAGATTAGATACTATAATTTAGGTGTCATACCTAAATGTGTTGATGACCATAGTGATAATTATGGGATGGAATGTTGGACAGTCAAGAAATAATATATCCATAGGATGAGCATAGCTGAGATGAGGATATTGAGATGGATGAGTGGCAAGACAAGAAAGGATAGAATTTAGAAATGAATAAATACGAGGGAACTTAGGCGTGGCTTAATAGGTGATTAGATGATGGAAAGTAGGCTTAGGTGGGTGGTCATGTGTAGCGTAGGCCTAATACAACACCGGTTAGGGGGTGCGATTTGGTTTAAGTGAAAGGCTCTAAAAGGGCAAGGGGAAGGTCCAAAAGGACATGGATAGAAGTACTGAGAGAAGATATGACGACTTTGATCTTACTGAGGGCATGGTCCTTGATAGAGAAGAATGGAGGGATATGCTTTATGTAGCCGACCCCAAATAATTGGGATAAGGCTTGGATGAAGAAGATGATGATGATGGCCATAATGAGAATCATAAAGTGTGTTTGCAATCCAAGATCACTAGAAAACATTTCCTTAATATGAAAAAATTAGGAGTTATTATGTTTTAGTTCATGGTGATATTTGTGTCTTAAAGAACATCATGATCCATCGAGTATCCATTGGATTATTACTTTATTGGTAAAGATTAAATCTGAAGCATTAGAAACATTTTTAAAATATAAGCAGCAGTAAAGAAATAATAAAATAAGAAAATAGAAGTTCTTGAAGTGATAGAGGTGAGGAATATACGTCACATGCACTCTCTGGTTTTTCTGAGTCAAATAAGAGTTATTCATCAAGTTATAGCACCTTACACTTTATAACAAGATAGGGAAGCAAAGAGAAATAGTAAATTGGTAGAAACGATTAACTGGTTAATTCTATGCTTGTGACTGCATGCTGTGTTTTGAATAGAGTTCCCATGTTAAGACTAATGTTTTTCTTGGAGAGGTGCAAGAATAAATTAGAGCATTGGGGTACCTAGCTTATGTTAGGTTATCTGCCTTCAAAGAACCAAATTATGACCTAAAACTATAAAATGTGCATTTGTCGGTTAAGATGCTTAGACCTTGATTCAAATGTAAGTGTTATGCACAATCTTTTATAAATGTTTTTCCTAAAAGTGGGGAATGAAGAGCATAGACATGATGGTATTGTTAATAATGATGAATTCCATGCTAATCCTGGAATTGTAGAAATTAAACGAGCAAAATGGTCAGGAGAGAAACTAATTTTGGACCTGGATTCTATGCGTTTCTGACGAAGATTTGATCCAACTACTTATAGTGAAGCTATAATATCCATAGATGCATCTTTTTGGGAGATGCTATTGGTGATAATATAAAATCTATTACTGCTAATGAAACATGGAAACAAATGGATTTACGTCTTGGTTCAAAAACCATTGGATGCAAATGGATTCCAAGAAGAATTTAAAAGCAGATAGGTATTTGGGTGTGTTTTTTATCCATTAAGAGATCAGCATGATCCAACATGGCATTCAATTCAAGGTCGAAGATGCGTCAGCCCGGACATGGCACGAAGCCCTGGAATCAGCACATGTGGCCACATATCCATCCTCCAACTTGGCACAAGGCCTAAGGGTGAACACATCTAATCCCTCGAACTTGGCACGAAGCCCTGAGGGGTAACATATCCACACCTTTGAACCTAGCACAAAGCAGTAGGGCTGAACGTCACAGTTCTTTTGCAGCTTACATGCCACATCCGGCGAAGTTCGGATAGTTGGCGACCGGCACGCTGCATAAGCCCAACCTCTAGTCTATGCAAAACCATGTCCATTTGACCCTAAATGGAGCCAAGCTCAGGGAATATTCAAGTTAGGGTCTAGGTAGCCACCTCACAAAATTTCATCGAATTCAAACACTTGGGTAGTATACTTGTTATAAGCTGGACTGGACCGCTCATGGTTTGGGGGCATCCCTCGTAGACCTGCTGAATGGTCTCAAAATGAGATGAAACTTGGAAGGTCTTCAAGATATGACTCAAAGGACCTTTTCACACATTTTGGCATTGTTCCAAAAAATGCTTGGCGGTGCCTAGGTGGTCCTGGCCACCCATTGCCTAGGAAGATGCCCAAATTTCTAGGCGACCTAGGTCGAAGAAGAGGACTAGGGGAATATGGGTATACGACTATTAGACTGTGCCTTTTAACACAGATATGAGTATATGATGATATCACATTCACACATCATAAAATATTAAAAATCCCATAATCCAAAGTTCCAAACCAATGTAATAGACTACTGGCACAAACACAAATAAAATATAATAGTAATAGAGGCACAATCCATACTCCATACTCCATACGCCATAAACCATACTCCACGCTCCATAGTCCATATCATTTCATAATCCATAGTTCCACACAATGACTAACATACGCATAAGAGTAGAAAATAAGAAAAAGAAAATATACACTCGAAGTTGACGATTGATTGCTTGTCTCTTTGGTTTTAGCCTTTTGGTGTATTTTCTTTAAACATATCTTCAAAACGTGCATTTAACCTGCACAATAGGTTCATTGGTGCATTTAAGTGTTGTTTGGGTTGCCAAGGAAAAGAAAGGCTTTGATTAATTTAATATTTGTGCTTTTGTTGCTTGCATAGCTCCTATCGAATGGGTGTCAAAACTTATTTTCTAAATGGAGAGTTACCAAATGGGAATTTTATGAAATTATTCATAAGAGATTAACAGTTTAACACTTTACCTATATCTTTTGATTTAATTTCAAAATACCCATAAAAATAGACATGGTCTTGAGTTGGAATAGTTCCAAAAAGGTTAATTATTGAATGGTTTATCTCTTAAGGGTATCTTGATAAATTTCCCTCACTAGGTTTATTCGACTTAATGAACTTTTGAAAGCCAGATTCTTAATAAAACAATGTCCTCTCCCTTCTTGAAAATATTTCTTCCATACTGAAATTAATGGTTTATATGTCTTTTGTTCCATGACATTGTTCCTTCTTGTTTTCTTGTGCTTTTGTGTGGATTTATGTTACAATAAAAGCTTCATCTTTTAGTGTCAGTTGGAGTGATCATTTTATGGAATGCTTTAGCAAGATATTTGATGAACTGTTAGTTATGCAGCTAGAATATTTCTTTCCATTCTAATATAACTGATCCAGGGTTGTAGTTGCACAGAGCACTATAACTCAAATCTCTAACAAGAAAAATATAAATTTTCGCTTTCTTTTGTATGTTACAAAGCATCTATTAACAGGAACATGATTCCTTTTAAGATTAAGAAAAACATATAGATTCACTTCCTTTTGGTAAGTTACAAAGCCTCTATTAACAGGAACACAATTCCTTTTAAGATATTGTAAAACATAATTCAATGGATTGTAGAAAAACGGCAGTCCTTTGGGTAATCACCGTTCGATGAAGAGAGGACAGTGATGAACAGAGGTATGACCCACCGGAGCAGGACACAATCATTGTTACAAATTGCCTTAGGACGTTACAAAGATACATTCATTGCTCTTGGATGGTACCTTTATGAATGTTCCATTATGCCATTCATGGCTGAAAAACAGCCCCACTATGCTAATTTTTGCTTAAGGCTCCAATCTACCATTGATGATTTTCATTTTACATGAGCTGCCAAACTAACTCATCCTTGAGCTGATTTTTTCAGGTTTTTCTTCCTCATCGAGTCATTCTTCTACGTGGGAATCATGAATCCAAGTATTGCACATCCGTATATGGTTTCGAGCAAGAAGTCATGACCAAATATGGGAATCAAGGAAAACATGTGTACCGAAAATGCTTGGGGTGCTTTGAGGGACTTCCCTTGGCCTCTGTCATTGCCAACTCTGTTTATACAGCTCATGGGGGTCTATTCCGAGAAATGACTATTACTCCTTTGAAGAAGCATAAGGGAAGGAAGAGGAACAAACGGTTGTTCTCTTCTGAACCGAAATCTCTTGCTCTTGGTTCTTTGGAGGAGTTAGCCAAGGCAAGGCGCACAGTTCTTAACCCTCCTTGGGAGGGACCCAACTTGATACCAGGCGATGTTCTTTGGTCAGATCCTTCAAATACCCCTGGTCTCTCACCAAATACAGAGAGAGGAATTGGTCTTCTATGGGGTCCTGATTGTACTGAACAATTCTTAAAGAAGTATAAGTTAAAGGTAAGAATCCGAAAGCTTGGGTTTCTTGTTAAACGTTCTTTCTGCATTGGATGGATACCTAAAATTATTTCCTTTCTGGGGTTATTTGTTTTATAGTTCTAGTTTGTACGTATGGCCTAAGACATAGTATATGAAATGCGAGTTTAAGAATAATAGGAGTAGAGATGAGGAAGTAGTTAAGATTGACGGTCAGGAAATACCAAAAAGAGCGCACTTTCGATATCTTGGGTCGATAATCCAAGAAAATGGAGAGATTTGGGAAGATGTCACACATATAATTAGAGCTGGGTGGGCAAAGTGGAGATTTGAATCGGAATTTTATGTGATTGCCGCATACCAATGGAGTTGAAAGGCAAGTTCTATAGGACAGGTGTGAGACCAGCTTTGCTCTACGAGACATAATGTTGCGCAGTCAAAAAAAAATATACCCATAGAACGAGTCTAGCGGAGACGAGGATGTTGAGATGGATGAGTGGCAAGACAAGAAGGGAAAATTTAGGAAAATTTAAAGTGAAGTGAATAAATTTGGGAAAATTTAGGCGTGGCACCAATAGGCGATAAGATGAGAGAGAGTAGACTTAGGTGGGCTGGCCATGTGTGGCGTAGATCTAGTACAACACCTATTAGGAGGTACGAGTTAGTTCAAGTGGAAGGCTAAAAAAGAGCAAGGGGTAGGCCCAAAATGATATGGTTGGAAGTAGTGAGAAAAAATATGGGAACTTACAGCCTCACTGAGGGTTTGACCCTTAATAGAGCAAAATGACGAACCAGGATTTCTATAGCCTATCCCAATTAGTTGGGAAAAAGGCTTCCACGATGATGATGATGTTGTGCTTATGGCCAAAGGTTTAG
Source organism: Amborella trichopoda (assembly GCF_054954075.1). NCBI lineage: Eukaryota > Viridiplantae > Streptophyta > Magnoliopsida > Amborellales > Amborellaceae > Amborella > Amborella trichopoda. The sequence continues at coordinate 2,034,928 of NC_142338.1, forward strand.
TGGTTGGCAACAAGCCGTGTCAGCCCTGGCTTGAGTCCAGTCTGATTCCCTATATGGATGGCATGGCCATCCTGGACCAGTCCAGGCTCTTTGGGCCTAGGCCTGGTTTGGGATGTGCCCAAGTCTCAAAAGAAAAGGAAAAAATAAAAAAGGAACATAAAGGAAAAAATAAAAAAGGAACATAGGCCATGTCGGGGCAGCACTGTCGTGGCCAGGCCATGCCTGGCCATCGAGCCATGGCAACTCGGCCCTCTGGCCACAAAATGTAGCCCAGGCCCTGGTTCATTTGTGCTAGGCTGACCAGGCCACCTGATCCATTCCCAACCCTAGCCTAGATAATCCACTTGAGGGTGTTTGACTCTTATACAACAAGGTACCATATTTAGATTCTTTCTTTCATTATGGACTTGTCTTTTTAATTTTTGGTCTTTTGTTGCAGCATAAAATTGCCTTAGTTAGTGAATTCATATCACAAAAGTTCCTATTCCAATCTCGTGCGTGCGTGGATGTACATGCGTGAAATTATTCAAGGCTTCGAAATGATTAATGCTAATTTTAGAGTTATGTGGTTGCTGAAGTGCAGTTAATTGTCAGATCTCATGAAGGACCAGATGCAAGAGAAAAAAGGCATGGGTTTTCAGGGATGGACAAGGGTTACACAATCGATCATGAGGTGGAATCAGGAAAGCTGATCACCCTTTTCAGTGCTCCGGATTATCCACAGTTTCAGGTTTTCCTCCAGCACTTTACTTATTGGGAAAGTTTGCTATTAATCCAATGGACCGTGGAAAATCATTACCCATTGAGTCATCACCATCCAATGAAATGGACAGTGATGGAGCGAAAAATGGGATCCTTCAGGAAAGGCATAGCCCAAATTGCGGGTCTGACGATTTCTTTATCACTGTCCGTCACTTCATTGGACGATGGTTGTGACAATGAAAACCATGGTGCATTAGATGATGATATCCTTTCGCATTTCTTTCTTAGGTAGATTACTCATGAAATGGATACTACGCCTTCTTGAACTGAATTGAATATGCTTAGAAGTTAAATTTTTTGTGGAAATACACTAAAAAGTGAAAAAAGAAATATGTTTTGACTTTTTTTTTTTTTTTAAGGATTTCAGGCTGATCATTTAGCTTGAAAATTGTGATCGTCTAGTTTTGGTTATGTTTTTGGCATCACCATTGGTTATGTTTTGGCATCACCATTTTGGACCATTCGATTAACCAGGGTTGGACAACCTTATGCAAAAATCCTAGTGAAATGTAAAACTACGGCTCAATTGTAATTATTTATATGTCGAAAACCAGAAATTCGCTTTATTTCTCCCATTTTCTTGTCAGCTTCATTTTCTTCCACTCACCATATGCTTGGAACATCTGAACAGGCCACAGATGAGCGCTATAACAACATGGGGGCTTACATTGTATTGGAACCCCCTGATTTTGCTTCCCCAGTTTTTCACAGTTTTGAAGCAGTCAAGCCAAGGCCAAAGGTAAGGATGGCACACATTTTTTTTCTTCTTCTGTTTTTTACATTTTTATGGTTATGGTATGGAATGTTTATATAGTAGGGTTCACATGACTTTCTTATAGTATCTCCACACACCCTTCCCCCAGTCATCTCTTGTTGACATCGGATGGTTAAGTAGGAAACTTTACGTTGCTTATTGAATGCTTTCCTATGTAATGTATGGTATTAATGGGCAGCATGTGCCATCCTGGGCATGATCCTGGTGAGCTCATATAACATGGCGTGATCCTTTTTTTTTTGTTTGGGGTGGGTTTAGGGGGTGGGGGGGGGCATTGGGGTTTGGGGTTTTGGCGTGGAGGCCATGTATTTCAAAGTGGTGAAAAAAAAGGTTGTGTAGCTTGGTCATTATCAAATTGTAACGAGATGAGTCTAGCCAGTAGTTTGGAGATAGTGGAAGTATATCATACGCCATGCTTTTATTGTATGTGAAATATGGCATGGAGGCACCCATCGTTCATTTATGATGGTGGTGGGCATTGAGTGCTTCCCGGCGATGGGGAACTAGAGATACAGTTCATCTCCACCATCCATTATTGTCAGTGGATGGTGGATAGCCCATTATATGTAATACCCATGGTATGTTTCTCTTCATATGAGATTCTCTTATGAAGTTCCGAAGATGTCATGCCAAATTCACTCCCTTCTCAAGAACCCTATCCAAAAGTTTAGGATTGGAGAAAGACTCCAAAATTGGATGATCAGAGCTAAGCGTCTATGAATAAACAATCTTCTTCTTTTTTTTTTATAGGAAATCTATCAAAATTCAATCAACTATTTAACATTTTATCCATTTTTAACTATTCCCACTCATGATCATGTGTAATTTAATGGACTTTTTGAAATAAAATAAAAATAAAACAAAAATATCGTAAAATACTTAATAATTTGTCTCTTAGGAGCATTTCAATTACCTTTTATACTTGTATGGTGATTCTGAAGTGTTTTCCAGACTTCTGAATTGAGAAGATAAGTCATTTACTTGAGGGAGTAAGTGCATAGTGCGCTCTTGTATGCTATATGCACTCGAACTTCATGATGGCAAACTTCAAAATGATATGGTAGGCCTGTTTGGATGACAATTGATTTTATTTGGACTATCGTATCATATCTAAAATTAATATAACCTGCGTGATATTATTTTTTTAGCTGTTTGGCATATACCTTGTATTATGTAAAATATACATTAATAATTTTACATTTTTAGTGAGTTTCAGCAATTTTTAGCTATTCTGGCGAGAAGCATGTGATTTCAAATTACCGTCGATGAAGCAAAAACAACTTTTTTAAAAATAAACTTGTATGTAAAACTGCTTATAAGTATATCTTTGATGACTTTATAATGGACATTGCCAAACAACATATAATTCATTATCAATGGATTATATAAGTTTTACTGAAACAATTAATTATCAGTCATAACGAGTACACCCAAACAAGCCTATAATGTCACACCCATAGTTGTCGGGTGTGGGAGCTGACTCGGGTCCACAAAATCGTGGATTGTTGGAAGCTCCTTGTGGTGATCCTTGTCTCAGCGAAGCGCGATTCCATGAGGAAGGAATCACTATAAGTTCTAAGGGATCGCGAATGATGTATGGGTTCACAGTACCATTGGGCACAAACCTGAATCGGTGCATATGAATCACTGCCAAATAGAGATGCCAAATAGAGAAAGCATCATACGCACTTCATCATACACTTGAGAACCGCGGTTCAAACCTGCTGGGAACGATGACCACAATATATGGATCCGTGTTCCATCCTAGATCCCTAGCTGGAATTGTGGGATCGAGGTTCCGGAGCGGGTCCGTGACCTTTCTTGCAGGGGTCCAGCAACTATGGTCACACCTTCATTCCCCCTTCACCAAACCAAGAGACTAAATCAATTAGAATAGTTTGTTTGGCCCTTTAAATTAAATTGGTGCCTTGGATTTATTTATTTACAGAAACTTCTGCCTGCTTACCTAACATGCAGGACGCCTAAGAATTACAAATAGAAAACAAAAGGAGTAGGAAAATTAACAAAGAAAGAATTACAGTATCTATCTCTACTGATTTACAGTGAATTAGCAAAAGGACCCGGTTTCTATGCAGCCAAGCCCACATGTATAGAAATGCGGGACTCTTAATAAATCTATTTTTGAGATAGATTTTAAGACTTAATTTTTAAGGACTTGTAATCTCTAACATGGAGATCATCAATATAAAAAAATAAGTAAATTTTAAAAACTAAACATAATAATTATAGTAAAAAAACATTGAGATCGTTAGTTTCAATTGTTTTTAGATGGAACACCTACTTATATCTATCTTTAAAATGGATGCTTTACACTTTCTGGACTGCATATGAAGAAATGTGGTCCAGCCCTCATGAAACAATTTTCCTTAGCTAAAACCCTTGCATTGGCCAATTGGTAGCATCCTGATTACTCTCTCTGTACACATCTAGATTGAACCACTTTTCCTTCACATAAAGACTTGAATGAGTTTACAAGGTATCCTTTTCTCTTGTTTGCACCATATTGTACTACTCAATGAATCTCCTTTCGAAACAATATGCGTCCTTCTCTCCTCATTCACTTCATCGATGTGCTTAAGCCATTATTGTTTGCATTATCCTCTTCTCTTGTTTGCACCATATTGTATCACTATATGAATCTCCTTTTATAAGAATATGCATCCTTCTTTCCTCATTCACTTCATCAATTTGCTTAAGCCCCTGTATCAAAACCTGGACTTCATCCTTGTTTGTTGTCTCACTCCTACATTCCTTGAATAAATCATTATTATTCACATACTGATCGCTTATTAGAGGTCCTATTCCTGCTTGTTTGGGATTCCCCCATCGTCTCTTATCAAAATTGGGTTTAATCCATCCATGTGCAAGGGACACCCCTCATATGTTCTAGTTTTACGAATCTCACTTATCTTAACCCTTGTCCATAATCTCCCTTTTTGATATTCCCCGAAACTCTTTTCTATCTAATAGATTGTCATCAAAGCCTCCAAGACTTTCTTTCGCTTCATCTATCTTTGCAATGTACTATAATTGGTTTACTCTGGGTACTCTAGCTTTCAATTCTATTGTTGTTACCAACTGATTTATTTTTATTTGTTACAATAAATTGTCCATATAGAGCAATAAATTTTTTCTTATTTCTTTTTTGTTTTCTTCAATTACTTTGCAGGTTAATGCGTACTATGACTATGTGGAGGTAGTCGACTCTGATGAAGACCTCAATTTAAGATCCTTAAAGGATGACTGAGATTCTTGGTGTATTTAAATAAAAATTTAATCAGTATTTTCTTATTTTTTCCATATTTATTGTATTTCTACCTTTTTCGCTTTTTTTTTTTTTAGGCATATATGAGTTATCATATTTTTGTATGGAAAAAATTACATGGCCTGAAAATTGATCCACAGAAGGCTTATTTTTTTTGTAATGTTCAGTGTGTGAAATGTTAAAATATGATAGCAGAATACTGTTGAAAGTTAGAGAAGTGTGATTTCCATGTATTTGGTGTTGGCAGGCCCTAATATCATGAAAAAATGAATTTGATTTTGGGATTTCTTAGCATGTATTCTATAGTGGTTACTTTGTTTTACTCCAAGTTATGAACATTTTAATCCTTTTGCTGTATAGGGCAATAAATATTTAGACTCTATGTGTGTGTATATTTGGTGCAGCTTATATAAGGTGCCCACCTTTCAATTGAAGTAAGGCGCACCTCTGAATTCTCCCCGATGATGCAATTTTGGTGCCGGAAACTCTTATGTTGGCTTGAAAATCTGAGTTCACCTGTAATTATGAAATATAAAATTAAAAAAATGTTGAAGGATCAAGATGATCCATAAACACTTGAAAATCTTAAGAGTAGATGTTCTAGGTAATTTGGTACAAGATATTTAATTTTAAAACTTGATTTTTTTTTCAATGTTTATATTTAGTATCTTTAGTTCCTTCCTTGCTTATTTCCCTTTAGCGGAATCAAACTGGAGGCATCTTTGTGGTTATATTATTTTATAAGAGATGTATATAATGAGACTATTTATTTTTGATACAAGAAGGTTACAATCATTGTCAACCGTTGGATGTGAAATTGGATGGGTGTGATGTATCATTGATTGAGCACAAAATTCGAAACAAATTTATTCTCAAATTCTATAATACATTTTAATGCGTTAGATTTCATGGCGAAGCGACCATGTAACATCTCATAGTATACCATCCCCATTTTATATTTTACACTTGAAAGTATTGTAATATGGTTGTCCAAAAAGTTAGAAAGTTGCTTACAAAATATGATTAATAAGGGCTTATTGAGTTGCATGATGACATTATACAAATTTTGTCGTGATTGCTGTAAAGAAGTGCCATTTGGTAACCTTGAAAAATACGCACAAGTAGTGAAAAGTGAAAATATTGTGACAGGTTAACTCTATAGGTTAAAATTACCTAAATATCTAAAAATGGCCATGCCATGATGTCCATCGCGAAGGAACTGATTCAAAAGATGGAGAATAATACATAATGGAATATGTATTATGCAGATTTTTCTTGAGAGAGAGAGGGGTGGCAACGGGTGGATCCAGGTCCAGGTCGACCTTGATCGACTAGGTTTCACCCAGTCCAGGGGCCGATACAGACTTGGGTTGGTATGAGTAACTTGGACCTGGACTTGATCTGGGTCCAAGCGACTTGGAACTTTTAAAAATAAAAAAAATTAATTTTCTATATTATTTTGCACTCGTTAAGAGACAGAGATATGGGTGGCAACGGGTTGGGTCAGGGTCCGGGTTGACCTTGAGCAACTAGGTTTCACCCGGATTAGGACCTGACACGAACCCGGGGTCGGGTGCGAGTGAGTTGGACTTGGACTTGACCCGGACTCGGGCCTAGGTCCAAATGACTTGTAAATTGTAAAAATAAAACATAATTTTCTCTATTATTTAGTATAGCGTTATATTGAGTCAGTGGGGTAAGGTTGACCCCTACGCGACGCGATCTGTCCCGACCTAGTAATAAGCGTACGACTCTAGGTCCCAAACCTTACCTGGGTTAGGTCCACGTCATATGTAACCAACCCCAACATGAAGGGTCCAAAATAAAGACTTGTAGCACAAGACCTTGTTCGGGTCGACTTACCCGACTGCCACTCTAGATAGAGAAGGTCACCTTAAGTTGGATGTGACCTTGACAAAAGTCACAAACCCATCATAATTTGGAGCATCACATTCAAAGGGTGCCTGGTAGATGTAACCACCCAAGTATTGGTGGAAGGCTTGTAGCACAGAGGTACAAGAAAATTAGCTAATTGGGCGATTACTAAGGGTTTGATACACTTAAAATTATTTTGTGAAAGTATGTTTACATGAAATAACTCTTTTATGTAATTAGGTGTGAGAGTTTTTTCATATCAATTGGTTCCATGATTTTTTTTTATACCAATTGGTAGTGAATTGGTGTCAAAAAACTTATACACCTAATTACATGGTGGGTTCTTTTATTGGAAAATACTTATGCAAAAATATTTTTACAGGTGCCAAATGTGCCGCAGAGGAACTGTATACAATGAGATCATTTACTTTTGATACGAGGAGGTCACAATTAGTATTAACTATTGCATATAGAATTGGATGGTTGGAGATGTATCATTGATTGGTACAAAGCCACGATGTCTAAAATAAAAATTTTCGAATATTATCACTTTTTTTTGACAATAATACCGTAACACACTTCTTTTTTTTTTTTAATAAAAATTGTGACACATTTCAATATGTTATATTTCACATCCAATGGCTAAAATTGATGGCGACCTCCCCATAATTAAAATAATGGACTATATACAATGATGTGGTGTATATCAGGATGGTACACCTATATGACTATTGAACTCAACTAGAGGCGAACACGCCATCAATGGTAGATGCACCTATATGACAATTGAACTCAACTAGAGGCCAACACACCATCAATGGTAGATGCGTGTGCCTCCATTGTATACAAGCATGCTACGATGGTTCACTGGATCAAGTGTTTTATGAAATTGATTTGGGAAGTTTTTGGCATGTATTCTATAGTGGTTATTTTGTTTACTCCTAACTAATTAACATTTTAACCCCTTCGCTCTTTAGGGCAATGCTATATTTTAATGGTGATGTTCACAAGGTTGCATCTCTCTCTATCTCTATCTCTATCTCTATCTCCCCTTTCAAATGCATCTATTTGTCAAGCATCAAGCAAGGGTGGAATTGAGCCAGGTGGCCTGCTCAGAGCGACTAGGATCTGGGCCACAAAATATGACACGAAGCAAGGCTCGGCCCGCATTTCGTTATTTATTTTTACTTTATTCAACTTGGGCCAATCTTGGCCGTCCAGTCCAAGCAGGGTCAAAGCCTGAACTGACCCTTAAGAGAGTAAGCCAGGCCAGACCAGGCTTGGTCAGTTGCCGGCCCTATTTTCAACTTCATGACCTTGACGGTCAGGTCCCTGCACTTAAAACTCTTCCGATTTTCAAACCACGTGCTCGCTACGTTCCACACCAATCCAGATTTATGTCCACAAGAAACTACATGATCTGACCTGATATATTATATATATACAAAAAAAAAACTTACAAATACAACCACAACCACAAAATCAACACTAAAACAATTTCGATAGACTTAAAATCGGAAAATGTATACAATGGCACCATTTACTTTAGATATGCAGTGGCCACAATTAATCTTGACCATTGAATCGTGAAATTGAGTGGCTGCATTTATTTTATTGACAAAGTTCAAATTTCAAAAGAAATTTTTTCAAACTATATAACGTACCAAAGCCATTAGATTTCATATCGGATGGTTATAAATAATTCTGACTTACGTGCATGAAAGGTAAATGGTTTCTTTGTATACAATCCCTTAAAATTAAAAGCCCTTCACCCTAATCTGAGCTCGAGATCAAGTTCTTCAACGGTCGAATCTTCTGTGATTGCAGCTTCAATTCCCAAACTTGTATCCGTCAATCCAATATCAACATCAGAAGTGAACGTTATCGGCTTTTGATATGGAATAGAGTTGCAGGAATTTTGGCCAGAAATTGGATTCATGAATGTGAATTTCCTACTGATGGAAGGAACTTGGTGCAGGAAGGTAGATGGGCCTCCGGAAAATTGTCGGCCGACAGAGTTACAGAGTCGGGCTCGGTCTCGACGGTGAAGGTTCATGTGGCCGCCTAAGGCCTGAGCTGTGATGAATCTACGGCCGCAGAAGAGGCACTTGAATGATCTTCGAGGCCGTGTCTTGCCAGCCTTTACAACTCCATCCATTTGAGAGAGAGAGAGAGAGAGAGAGAGAGAGAGAGAGGGGTTAGAGTATGATATGTGTGTGAGAGAGATTGTCACAGTAACAGTACAATCTCTGTGTGTATGAGAGAGAGCAAAGAAACTGAAGATAGGCCAAGAGGAATGAGAGAGAGAGAGAGCTGGGCTTGGAAGTCTGATACATTAATGGATATGAGTCTTAAGTCTACATGAAAAACTCCTATTCTTCTTTGACTATGTGGATAACTCTATCTTATTAGTTATATAATTATATTATCAAAAGAGTAAATAAAGTTGGGACAATTGTTTCATGTGGGTTGGACCGCATTTCTATACTATGCGGTCCAAAGGTATAAAGCATCCATCTTACAGATGTATGTAAATAGATGATTCATCAAAAAATAAATGTAATTAACGGTATAAATGTTTTTTTAATATAATTATTATTTTTAGTTTTTAATTTTTATTTTTCTCTATATTTATGATTTTCATGGTAAAGATTATATATTCTCTAAAAATTAAGATTAAAATATATTTAAAATATATATTTATTATCAAGCCCACATTTTGATAATATACGGGCTGGCCGCATAGAAATCATGTCTATAAAGCTATTATACTCCCATGAGAGCATACTATCTATTTATGGTAAAAACCTTCTAGTATTAATTTTAGGGCCCTAAATTTATGGGGATGTAACCTCTTGGACCACCCCTAGATTAATATCAAGACAAAATTTCCTAATTAACCCTCTATGCACTTGAAAAAGATAATGTGCCAAGATTAAATAGCGATGGCCTAGTTTTTAAGGAATGAGATTGAAGTGTTAAGAAATTAAAAATTATATATATTTTTTAATAGAATAATTATCTAGTGATTCTTAAGGGGTTATCAAAATTTCATATTGAAAAAAACTCTACCAAGTAGGTCTTCTACATGGATTACATATAGAAACTATATAATAAGATCATTTACCTTTAGTATAAGGTAGACACAATTAATCTTGACTATTAGATGCGAAATTGAGTGGTTGCATTTATTCCATTGACCGAGCTCAAACTTCAAAAAAAAATTTCTTGAATTTTGTAATGCACCAAAGCTATCAGATTTAAATAATTTTGGGTCTCATTGTATACAATCCCATTATACAAATGCAGTGGGGCCTGTCTACAAAAAGACAATCTATCTTATGTATATAGAGGTCACAATCATTTTTGTCCCTTAATTTTCAAAATGGGTGGTTGTAGGAGTGTTCAATCGACACAAAGTTTCAAAAAAAAAATTCTCAAACTTGGTGACTCATCTCAACTTATCCAATTTAACATTTAACGAGTAAAAATGATTATGACATCCATTTATAAAAAATAAATAATCTCTTTATAGACCATCCTTATGCATGTAAGCTCTTGCAGGAGCATAATATGTAAGCTCAAGAATGAACATATCCAAAGGTTCCTTCATTAATAATAAAATAGTCCACCAGGACTACCGCATGTCATACATCATGCCAACGTAAAGAGAGAGCCCACCATAGAGAGACTTGCTCTCTTTAAGTTCCTATCAACGAGAATATTACACCTGTATGAAAGGAAATAAAATTTAACTCTAAAAATCATCTTGCAATCATTTTTAGGTTTGATAGATTTAAATAAATTTGAGGGCTTCAAAGTCTACAAAAATAAAATTGAAGGTTATATTTTGAGGTGTGGCTTTACCGAGTATCATAAAGCCGCAGCCCTATGAAAACTGAACTCTTATTTTATTATTAAAAATACGGTGACACATATAAAGCTTTAAGCATTATTTTATGCGATGTATATCATATGATATGATGACTTGTTTTTCAAGAACTTTTAGATGTGAAATAAGACGGTTTGGGACGCATGAAGTTTGAGAACCTTTATTTATATATATATATATATATATATATATATATATATATAAGACATCCACATGAGCATAATTTTACATTTGGTGTCTTTGGGTAGTAGAGACCATGTTGTACTAAAAATAAAAAGGCGCGGTTTGTATAGAGCCGAGGCTGTAACCAATCAAAGTACAGCCTGCCTTCAAATAGTGTCGAGAAATATGGTTTTAATATTAGAAATCTTTGTCAGGGCCTTAAAATATATTTTCATCTTTAATTATGAAATTTAAAGCTTAACAAATAATGTAGTTCGAGCAGATCTATGAAACGGTCCAAAAATGAGTTACAAGATGCCCTATTTCCAAAACTTGAAATCTCTTTTTTTCTCATGCCCATGCATCTTGATATCGAAATGATCAATTTGAAGATATTTGAGCATCAAAACAATCTCTTCTAATGAAAATTTTGAGATAAGCTCTAATTTGATTGTTTAGAGAGACTCTATATAAACCTTTTCCAAAATAAAAAGTCCAAGAATATAAATCTCTAGAACGAAGGACACATCGTACTCCCACAAGTACACATTGTACAATACTCCTTCCGGCAAAGACACTTATTAGGAGGAACCTTTTGGGTTGATCCCAAACACCATTCATAGTCCTCACGATATTAAAAGAAAAAAAAAAGAAAAGAAGTTTGGATATTGAACTCCTAATCACTTAGATTTGATCATCTAAAAATTAGGCAATCACTTTAATCTTAGACATTATGATTTTCAAACACATATAGAATGTAGATCATATTCTTCATTCTCCATGTAATCTTTTTGAGCTAGGTCGTTGAAGAGGATACATCCCAAAATTTGAAGTAAAAAATACTCTTAATCAATGTTATTAGGAATGGACTGACTATCGAATCCATGAGGGGTCTAATCAAGTTAAAGTTGGTTCGATCATTGGTTAAATTCATCGGACCCAGTTTTTAAAACATAAATAAAAAATCAGAATAATAGTTTAAAAACATGAAATACTACTATAAAAAAGAGTGCCCAATTTTATTTAACCGGTTTGACCAGTCAAAACATGTTGGTCGAACACAGCTCAAAGCAGTGAAACATTGGTTTTGACCAATTTTTGATGAACTCTATTTTTTCATTGGATCAGATCGACTGAGGCACCTGTTGACAATCCAGCCAAATAGAATGGGTGGTTTAATCACATATTGAAAACTATACTTTTTTCAATCGAGGGAGTGGATTGAGGAAATGGAACATGGACATGTGCATGAACCTATGATCTTTTGGCTCGATATAATAATCTTACAATTCCGTAATAAGGAAAGATTAGCAACACTCTTAAGAGACGTCGTTAGCCACCCTATAATTTTATATCTAGCTGAAAGTGACATATGTCAATTAGATATTCAAATTAAAACCATAGGCCACCTCCTTTGATCAAGTCATGAATTTTGGGTATTAAAAGCAAAATCTAGAGTTTACTATATGGTTTACTCTCGAGCATTAGTAAAAAGTAATTTTCTGTGAAAATTAATCAACTTAAAAAAATAAATATAACTCAAACACATACGTACACGCCATAACAAGGGACAAAAACCCATCAAAATATGGAAACAATCTAGAGATAGTGTGTTTAAGAATGGATGGGGAAAATTTTATGGTCCAGCGGTACCAAAATGTACATGCTACGGGTAAAAAGACAAAGACAAGGGAATCTATCTGAAGGTGCGGCGTATATAAGGCGCCAACTTTACACAATCAAAAGATGCGGCTTCGACCCTCAAACTAAATTTGTACCCTGAAATTTAAAGCTCTAAAAAGTGGTAGATTAAGTAGATCTATAGATACTTGGAAATCTTGAAATTAAATAGTTTATATAATACGTTATCAAATGCACTATTTTCGTGATTTGAAACGAATTTTGTTTTCAAATCCGCACATGTTGAGTTTGAGACGATTAATTTGAGACCGTGCTTAACTTTCATAATAAAAGGTTGACGCTTTTAACTTTTTTTTATTTTATTTGATGCCAATACTCCCATTTTGTTTGTATTTATTTCTAGAAATCAACTTAGAAAAGATAGACAAAAAGTGAGATTTGGTGCTTCAAAGCTGCTCCAAAGCCAAATTCCTTGATGAACTGTGAACCATCCATTTGGAGGATGATGATATTTCAGGCTTTAAAAAAATTGAAAATATTTGTATTTAAAATCATCCATAAATAAATGATGATTTCAAAAAATTTGAAGTAAAAATAATCCCTTAAACATATTTTTTCTGCCCACATAACCAAAAGCTATTCAAACTGAACATGGTATTATGCATGGAAAAATCACATTCCAGGAAGTAATCGCTAATGTTTAAAAAACTGGAGGTCGAATTGGGAATCGCTAATCGGACTGGGAGTCGGTCCGGAACGATCTAGTTTTGGAATTGGAAATTGATTTGGCTATTATGTATTCGCGCGGTTTTGTTAGTGAATTGGGTGAGTTTGTCAGTGTATCTGGTGATCTTAAAAGGGCGGAATTGGTTCTCACACCTTATATATTTTCTTTTTCTTATTTTTTCAAATGATTCTCACATGGGAGAATCGGTCGATGGGCAATTCACATATCCAAATAATTGTATGAATGGCCGGTTCACCCAACCGATCTAGGTTTTTAAACACTGACTCAAATTGAGGTCATGTGATGAAATTATTGTACGCAAAATCGCCTGATCTAACCGCTAACCACCCGGTTAGATCGGAACTGGCCCGTGGCGGGTTCCCGTTTTGAGCGGTTAGGGTGATCAATCGGTATTTTTAAAAATAAAAATTTTAAAAAATGTATATAATTTTTCAAAAATAAGAAATTTAATTTGTAATATATTTTTAAATATTCTTAACATTATGGTAAAGATTAAACATTGTTTTGGTCATTAATACTCAATTTTATATTTTTCCATCTTTTTTAAAATTTTAAAAATTTTAAAAATAGCCATTGGAAAATGTAAAATGGGTTAAGATATGCACCTGCCCCACTGCTTTTACTGGTCAAGATATGCACCTGAAGATCCAACTGCTCGTTACCGCAACTTGGTGTTCAAACCGCAATTGCTCTCTTTCATAAAATCTTGAGTTTAAGGGGGACTGTGAAAAGAAATTATATATTGTGTACCAGGCTAATATGGAAGTTATATATTGTAATCATTATATATGGGAAGGGTAGGTACAATATCCTGTGTTTTATGATAAGTCTGCGTATAGTTTAAGTGTTTGTGATTTATTACTATTTTGTTATCTATAATTTATCTATAAAAGACAAATTTATACATTGATACGATTAATAGACATTGAGTCTCTTCAGATAAATTTGAGACTCTTCACAATTTTGATGTTGGAAAACCTCTAATTGATCATCTCAACATCGAGATGTATGAATATAAAAAGACAAAATATTTCGAGTCCTAAAAATAATGTATCTTGTAACACATTTTTTGGACCGTTCATTTTTAAGATTTTCAAATGTTTATAGATCTACTTGATTTGAGCCATTTTTGGAACTTAAGATTTCATAATTAGAGATAAAACATAATCTGAAGCCATCCTAAGAATTTTTTAAACCTAAATAATATTTATAATGAAGTTTGAATGTGCGCCTTAATTTAATTGTTTAATATTGCAACCTTATACAATCCACACCCCTGAAATCCAACGCGTGCAAAAATTTGTAGTCAAAATAAGTAGTTAATGTTATCGTAGTCGTTATCGGATATTTTTGGCGGTGCATTTCTATTCGAATTTGCCAAAAAGATTTTATACTCCCACAGTACTATACTGTGCAATTAGTCCCATAGGTAAATCCTGCCTAGAATCAATTTTAGGACCCTAAATTTTGGGGAAATAACCTCTAGAAACCATTGATCAACTTCAAACAAAGATAATTTTCCTAGTTGCACCTTCTATATACTTGAAAAAATAATGTCTCAAGATTAAATAGAGATTAATTTCAGGGGCGAGATTTAAGTGTTAGAAAACTAAAAAATTTTAAAAAGTTTCTTTTAAAATAATAATCTATTCATTCTTAGGTAGCTAAAAAAAGTGTAGAATGAAAAAAATCTCAAGTAGGTCTTCGGACTGAGGGAATAAATGTACACTATGTTCCCATTGGAGCATAATACAAGCACTCTTCAAATTTCATCAGAACTTATGATGAGGTCAGGAAAATGACATGAATCCCCAACTGGAAACTTCATTTCCATTATCTTAAATTCTTCTTCCAAATGCCCCTTCCAAGGGGTCAATCATATGTATTTTTTTTTTGTGTTTTAAACCCAGTAAAAACACTAGAATCTTTGCAACAATCCATAAAAATAAAAAAAATATTTGTTTCCATTTCTTGTAGCAAGCCAAGAAAGAACAAGTCAATTAAGCAAAAGGGCAACTCTCCCGTCCAAATCATGACAGTGGTTCAAATTAAATATAATCACATCCAATCACTAAAATAGAGCTCCTTATTTTATTTAAAAATATTATCTATTTGAAATTTAGTTTATAGATGAATTTTTATATAGTACACTAAATAAAAATAATTTAAAAATATTTTGAACATATAAATTGATCAAAATATCTTTAGATTATTTTAGGGGCATCAAAGTTAATGTGTTTGTTTAAAATATTTTTATTTATTTATTTAATTCACAAAATAAAAATATAATTTAATATAAATATTATTTTAAATAAAAAATAAAATATGAAACTGCCGTTGCTTATCAATTGGATCACACTGGGCATCGTTTGGGCCATTGAAGGGTGTGCTTGTGCACCCTTTAAGAACTTATCTAACAATACTCTCTCTCTCTCTCTCTCTCTGT
The DNA here is from genome assembly GCF_054954075.1 of Amborella trichopoda. Taxonomy (NCBI): domain Eukaryota; kingdom Viridiplantae; phylum Streptophyta; class Magnoliopsida; order Amborellales; family Amborellaceae; genus Amborella; species Amborella trichopoda. The sequence continues at coordinate 2,050,515 of NC_142338.1, forward strand.
GGGGCCATTTTCCAGTAACCAAAAGTATGAGGGCATAAACAATGAAATTAAGGCGAACCTTCAGATGCTATTGAAAGATGTTTCAGTACTAGAAATCTTCGTGACGGCCTTAAAATTTATTTTATTTATAATTATAAAATTTAAAGCTTAAAAAATAGTGCAGATAGAGCAGATTTATAGATATTTGAAAATTGACGGTCTGGAAAACGTATTACTAGATGCACTATTTTCTCATGTCCATACATTTTGAGGTCGAGATGGTTGATTTGATGATTTTTGAGCATCGAAACAACCTCTTGTAGTATTTTTTGTGGTGCGCCTTAACTTGATTGTATAGAGCTTCACCCTTATAGTAACTTTTTCCTTTAGATTGTATTTTAGTTTCTTTCAGTGTTTCATGACTTGGTCTAGCGACTAAGACTCGCCTGAGTTATTTGGTCTTGGCTATGGGCAAATACCTATCTATCTCTATGGGTCAAAAAAAAAAAAACAACTTTAGTTTTAGACTTGGCACAACCCAAAGTCATCATTTCCTATAGATCAAACAACCAAAGGATAGGCATATCGAACAAATTCCCATTGAAATAGAATCTACATAAAGAAAAGCACTTGCCATTCGTTGATTATTAGGGGTATCCTAAAAATGTTATGAGGTGAACTCGTTCGAGTAATGTTCGCACTCGTTTGATATTGTTGAACCCGGGAGTTTTTTTTTTTTTTGGTAATTCGGTGAGGAAGACATTGCCCTACCCATTTTTTTCTTGTGTATTAGGAAGTTAGCTTTTTTAAAGGTGTCTCAGCATGAGTTTTCTCCATGACTATTCAACCATTAGGGCCATATGTAAATGTTGTTACTTTCTTACTCTTCAACCTATTGATTAGAATTCAAGTAATGACCACTAAAATTACATTTATGCATGAAAATCACATTTCTAATTTAAGGAAAAGTAGGAAAACATTATATCTTAATCCTCTTGATGTAGGAGATACGTGGTCATGAGGGCCATCAACGCCCAATCAATGGCTTGGACGGTTATAGATAAGGAAATGTATACAATGAGACCACTTACAATCATCATTGGCTGTTAGATTTGAAATCCGGTCGTTGAGGATGTATCAATGTTTAGGCACAAAGTTAAAACAAAATTTTTCAGATGTTGTGATACACTTTCATCTATTGAATTTTATATTCAATGGTTAAAAAAAATTGTGACCTCCTCGCACCAAAAATAAATAGTAAACCTACCATCCAAGTAAACCGGGCTTGAGGATTGAAACACGGATGCAATGTGACTCAGGGCTGTGTTTGTTGTGCTGTGGTTTTACAAAATTTAGCAAAGGGAAAATATTGTATAGACCCTCATTTTTCAAATTTAGACAATATATTTATTTAAAACCTTTCAATGTACACCCGCATCCCCTCCCTCCCCATTTTCTCACCTTTTTACATGCATTGACATCAACAATTTATCTCATACCACGGAAGGACATCTTCCTCCCATCTCAATTTTACCTCACGTGCTATAAGAGTAATTGTTGATGCCAAATTTCAAGTTAAAAAGTAGGAAAATAAGGGATAGAGGGATGATAGGGTAGTTTTAGCGAAAATTTAATGCCGTTGGAATGGGAAAATTTAAGAGGGGTTAATGTAAAATAAGTTTAGAAATTGGTGGCCCATACGATATTTTGTGTTTAGTAAAAGCCATTCCTCAAAACCCCTATAGAAAATGATGTTTTGATTCTAGAAACCCCTGTGATGAGACTAAATGCACAAAACTATTTTCTCCCCTGATTGTTTAGCTTGAATCTCCAAAAATCTCTAAAATGATGCAAATATTGTGGATTTGTGAAGATGGTCCAGAAAATATGATTCAACACATAACGCTTTAGGCTTGAGGTTTAATTTTCTATTCAGATCCATGGATTCCAAGATGGAATGATCTATTTACAACTTTTCTAGTGCCAAAGTTGGACTTTCGAGTAAGTTTGGGGCCGTTTGGATGTCAATTAATTTTATCTGAAATATTCTACTTCATGTGAAATTAATGACTTAGGAAATATTATTTTGTAAGCTGTTTAATAACTTTTTAAAAGATTTTCAACTATTTTTTGCTAAAACATATAATTTTCTACAAATTACTTTGAATAAAGTATAATAAGTTTTTCAAAAAGATAAACTTATATGTAAAACTGTAGGTAAGTTTCTCTTGTATAACTTTATAATGGACACTTCTGAATATGAGATATTCATTATCACCATTAGTTTTATTGATGGAAAAAGTTTATATAAGGATGCAACCTTATAATGTAGAACTACGAGTGCACCTAAAAAATCCATCGAAAAGGTAGTTTTAATGTTGAAAAACCCTTTGATTGATTATCTTGATATCGAGATGTATGACCATGAAAAATAAAAGTATTTTAAATCTCAGAAATAGTGCATTTTACAACATATTATCTACACCGTCCATTTTCAAGATTTTTATATGTTTATAGATCTACTTGTTTTTAACCATTTTTGAAATTTAAAATTTTATAATTGGATATAAAAATAGATTTTGAGATAGTTCTAAGAACATTTTACATCAAAATTATATACCATGATAAAATTTGAAGGTGCACCTTACCTCTATAGCTACGGATGCATCTGTATGCCAACTGCACCCTTTATTGATACAGTGATTTGTAATGGGTACATCCAAAAATACCCTTGATGTGCGACTCAATAAGGAGGCAACCCTACTAAATATTTCCCCATTTTTCATTGACAATGAAAGGAAGGAGGTGAAGTACCTTGTATCATCTTACTCCTACAGATGGAAGAATGCAAGATATATGTCCTCTTGCTGCTAATTCTTGGGCCAGCTAAGAAACCTAGTTTGATCCTATAATGATATCACCTAATGTGAGAAATCAAGGTTTAGGACCATGTCATCCATGGAGAGAGAATAATGTCTTGTGGTTCTTTTCTTGGTGATTTGTTTATATGCTTAGTTATGTGGTTCTTTTTTTGGTGATATGTTTAGATGCTTATTTATGGATGAGTAGGGTTGAGAATTTACCTGGTTTGGATCCTATACTCAAATTTTGAATCTTATTATGAGCTGGTATGGATTTAATTTTTGGATCCCACGGATTGGATCTACATCCAAAAAGTGCATATGATAGTAATTCAGATAGGATCCCAATATAGGTGGATCCAATCTGGAATCTAATTCAGATTCATATCTGATCCAATTATTCAAATATTATACATTTTTTTTAGTAATTTTGTTATATATTATTTTATAAATATAAAATAATATAGAAAATAATTTTTTGAATCTGATTGAATATGGATCTGGATCCCATGTATACTTTTTGGATGTGGATCCAAATCCAAATATTCTGGATATGATCGGATCTGAATCCAAATCTAGATCCCATGTATACTTTTTAGATCCAGATCTAGATCTGATCCGACTCATTCTAGGTGGATGAGAGAGAGAGAGAGCGAGTTAGTTCCAATGAGATTTTTGTTTTGATCCTATTGTGATGCCATCTAGTGTGAGGAACCAAGGTTTATGATATTTTTGTCATGATCCTATAAAGATGCCATGTAGTGTGAAAAAGGTTTAGCGCTGGGGCATCTACAGAGAGAACAATGGTCTAACGTTCTTTTGGTTCTCATATATTTATATTCTTGCAGGCATGCGGCTTATGGATGTACATGCATTTATGGAATCTTTTAGTCTTAAAATAGAAGTTATATGTTTTAGATATGCTCTTAGAGAATGGTGATTAATATATGATTTTCAATGTAATTTTTTAAAAATTCTATAAAAGGTGATGTTTTACATTACAAAACTAGAAGTGTATCATACCGAAATCTAATGGTTGAGATTCTGCCTGTTTACATTACAAAACTACTAGTGTATCATACCAAAATGCAGCTTTAGCTTTTGTTTTTTCTTTTCTTATTTTATTTTTCAGCTTTTCAACCAATGGCAGTGAGGGACATGCAAAGTTGTCTGGGAAAATCCGGACCATCCATTCCTCAGTCCATCAAAAAGTTTTGGAAGGTGCAGCAAATATATATAGCATATGCGACATGCATTTTCAACCATCCGTTCAAAACAGAGGATAGGACAGTTGTGATAAACTAGTATTCTCATTTCACGGGTTCATCTTGACCGTCCTTGTCCACAATGGTCATTGAGGGTACTTGTTACATAGTATTTATTGTACATGTATCATACTGTATAACTTCCTCAAGTTTTGATAGAGAAAGTTTTGGACAATGTACATGGAGCCTATGTAGAGAGTTCATTCGGATTTGCACTCTAAATAGAACAGAGAGAGAGAGAAGGGTGAGAAGGGAAGAGTCTGTGTTACAGGTGCAGGCGGGTATTGTGCTTCTTGGGTGGTGAAGCTTCTTCTCTCGAAGGGATACACCGTACACGAAACCGTTCGAGATCCAGGTATATATAAACTAGTGATTTAAAAAATTTATCAGCAGAGTGAGATTAGAACTGGGGATCTCTAGTTCTTGATGCATTAGTGATTAAAAAATTGCCGATCCAATTTGGAATTAACTAAGTGCGGCCGAAATCGGAGGGTACCGGTTCTTGCTACTCCAGGATTAGAGAATTGTGTTCATTTGACATGAATCGGGTAATTCACTGTTGTGATTCCCTGTTTATATTATAGACTCGAGTGTTTGCTAAGTTTGAGCATATTGTTTTATTTTTTATTAAGTGAAGAGTGAAAAGAGAAATACGGTAAGAGGGTCAAACATTTTGAAAGAGATACTCTAAAGAAGTAGAAATTAGCAAGGTTCTTTTCTTCTTCTTTCTAACCTTTTTATTTATTTGCAAAATTCTTCTAAAATTTTCTTAAATTTCTAATGGAAATGAGGTTTATTTAACCATGCACGCTGATTATATGAAGAAAGACTACATATTTAATTATTATAAAAAATGGGTAAATATTGTCTTGAAAAAATGATATATCTTGTCTAGGATAAGAGAGATTGTAACATCATTTGTTTCTTAATTTTACCCAATTTTACATTCCATTTCTCAACATTTTTTTTTTGTTATTTTTTGTTTAATTCATTATTATGTCCATGTTATGGATTTCTTTATAGATGATGAAAAGAAGAATGGGCATTTAAAGAAAATGGAAAATTCATCAAATCTTCAGCTCTTCCATGCAGATGTCATGGACTATGATTCTCTCTCTAGAGCCATCTCAGGATGTGAGGGAGTATTTCATGCAGCAAGTCCAGTCCCATCTGGTCAACTTACAGATTTCCAGGCACGCCTACTACCTTAAGAACATAGTCACCCAAAAAAAAAAAAAAAAAAAAAAAAACGGTATAAAACTAAGGTAATTAGTTCCTATTAATTCCAAAAAATATTTCATGAGTCTTGGTATCATAAGCGTTCACGGCCGTCCGATGACTACCCATCTTCAAATTGTGGCACGAGTAACTAAGGAAACCTATGCAATAAGACCGTTTTCCTCTTGTACAACGGTTAGATGTGAAATCTAGGGCTAAGAATGGGTCGGATAGGGTCTGGATCCATGGGGATCTAGATTCTCTTAAAAGTATACATGAGATCTGGATCCAAATCAGGATCTGAACCCGATTGGATAAAAAAATAATCTTATGTATTACTTTATATTTATAAATAATATAAAATAAAGTATAACAAAAGTACTATATTGGGAAAAGTTTATATAGAGCCGAGGCTCTAAACAATGAAGTTGGAGCCTACCACACAAATTTAACTCGACATCAAGATATATGGACATGAGAAAAAAATGTATTTCAAGTTTTGAAAATAGTGTATTTTGTAACGCATTTTTGGACCGTCAATTTTCAAGTTTTCATAAATATGCCGATCTACACTATTTTTGAAGCTTTAAACTTTTGAAATAATGATGAAAATTTGTTTCAACGCTATGAAACCATATTTCTCGACACCATTTGATGGTAGGCTCTCATTTGATTATTTAGAGCCTAGGCTCTATGCAAACCGCATCCTATAATATATATATATAATATTTTAATAGCTTAGCCGGATTTAGATCGGATCCACCTGTACTCGGATCCAATCCAAATTTCTATTCAGACATAAATTTTGGATATGAATCTGAACTGTCGGATCCAAATCTTTGATCCATACATGGATCCAGTTAAGAGTGAAATTTGGGTTTTGGGTTTCGGATTCAGATCAGGAAAATTCTACCCTCTAGTGAAATCTAATGGTTAGGGGTGTCCTATTGATGTCTTCTGAGTTTAATAAATTTTTCTTGAACTTTGTGATTTACCATTGGACACTTAATTTTACATTTAGGGCAAGAATGGTTGTGACCTGGTGTGAAAAAGAAAAAGTATTATGACATACACATAGGGTTCGAAATTTGGATTTCAGATTCAAATAAGGTAAATTCTGAGCACTCGTGAAATCTAGTGGTTAGGTGTGCTATTGATTTCTTCTGAGTTCGATAATTTTTTTTTGAACTTTGTGATTTACCCTTGTCCCTTAATTTCACGTCATGGGGTTAAGAGTGGTTGTGACCTTGCCTGAAAAAAGGAAAAAGTCTAGTGACGTATAATTCTGTATCTACAACGGCAAGTACCTTTTGGGGCGTCTGATTCATGGAAAAGAGGCATTCCAAAGCTTCCTCTCCTATGCACTTTGGAAGCTGCGACTTCTCCAAACACTGTCTCTTTGATATTGATTTGCAAGCTTAATGTAGGAAGTGCAATTGTGATGGAAGCCATGACTTCTGGCAGCCGTACCTTCCAATAAACAAGCACACTTGCTTCTCAAACTTGGGTAGGATTCAATAGCTGTAGATTCTTACAGCATGTAACAAATTTGAAATTCATGCCTCCTAGGTCTCTTTATTTGAAAGAAGATCTATCAAATTTTTTTTTTTTTTTTTGTGGTGAGTCAGTGGGAAAGAAGGTCCCTACCGTTTTTATTAAACAATAATAAAGAGAAATACAATTCACAAATTTACAGCCCTTCGATATGGCAATTGTGCAACATCATTCAAATTTTAGATGAAAATCTCTCTCTCTTTCTCTCTCTCTCCGTGTTTGTGCGCATGCGCATGCGTGCTGGTGTGTTTGTGTTTACATGAGTATAAAATTTTTTATAGAATCTCAAACACCTTTGTTTCGGCCATGGCAGAAAGAATTGGTGGATCCACCAGTAAAGGGAGCACTGAATGTGCTAAAAGCATCTCATGAGGCAGGAATCAAAAGAGTTGTGCTTGTGTCTTCAATGGCCGCTGTAGTAAACAATCCGAAGTGGCCCAAGGATATACATATGGATGAGACTTGCTGGTCCGAGATGCCATCTTGCAAAACAGCCGAGGTGACGAACTAATTTAGAGAAAAGAAAAATATTTCTCTTTCGGAACTGAGGTTCAAAAAATGGGTATAACGGACGTAACGGAGTGAATTTGTTTTTGCTTTATAGTGGCATTGGCTGCTATAGAGCAAAAACTATGTTTTGCCCTAAAAAAAAGGAAGAAAGTGAAAGGGGAGAAATGGTGAAAAGGGAGAAAAAGATGTGGAAACGTTTGAAAAAAATGCGTTCTGTTTGAACTTTTCAGTAAGGATCTATTTCTACTTGAAATCAGGGGTGTTAAACTATTTTGTAACAGAATATTTACAATAAAAATGGAAATATTTTCACGTAGTGGTTGTGTTTTAAATCACAAAACTGTCACATTAAAGGATTCACCTATGGTTAGGTATATGGGCCAGTGTTATCAGAGCCAAGTTAAACTGGTCCAAAAGGTTAGACTACCAACTTAACCTTAAACCAGTTTGATTCAATAAAAAGCTGGATTTTGAGAATAGTTAGATTTTTCTAGGAGCATATGATTTTTTTAAGTACTCACCAGAAGCATATAATTTTGTTGGCATGTCCCTAGCTTTTTCTAGTTTTCGCTAAGAACTACGGCTGCCAACCGGGTCAGCACAGCCTATGGGCCTCCACTCTGGCTCTAGCTCTGGTTTTGGGCAGGATTTGGCCTTATTGCATGGACAAGAAATGTTGGACCCTAATTTTGGGTCGGGCTAGGGCTTGCTCACTGGACTAAAATTTAAACAATACACACACATGTAACAGCTATTTAAGATATACATTTATAACACCAAAGACAAGCTCAAGGCTAAATTGGGCTTGGCTTGAGCTTGGGTCCAACCAAGCCCAATTTAGGCTTGAACTTGGGCCCAAACAATAAAATATCTGGCCAAATCTAGCCCAGCCTGTTGGCAGCCCTACTAAGTAAAAACATCTATTTAAATTTCCTTAGTTGCTATTGTAATGAATTTTTCATTATATATATATATATATATATATATATATATATATATATATATATATATATTTTCAGGATTGATATTTTTTATCTAAAATAAGGTCGGAAAGAGAGGCTTACGAGTACGCCAACAAAACGGGAGTCAACCTCACATCAGTTTGTCCAACCTTAGTAGCAGGGCCAATGCTACAAACTACAGTAAACATTAGTAGTAATTTTCTCAACCTTAGTAGCAGGGCCAATGCTACAAACTACAGTAAACATCAGTAGTAATTTTCTCATTAGTCTTTTGAAAGGTATATTTCCATGAACCGATGAAGACTTGTATATAGGAAGACAAAGCCAATTATTCCCTAGTTAAAAAGGAGGGATTGTCTATAAAGCGACCATTTATTTTTTGTACATGAATGTCACAATCATTCTTTTGTATATGGAGGTCACAATCATTCTTATCCTTTAAATTTCAAAATGGATGATTATAAGAGTGTCATTCAATAGACACAAAGTTTCAAAACAAATGCTCAATTATCCAATTCTAGGTTAATTGTCCTCTTCAAAGAAGCTTTGTTTTCTTATTCAATTAGCTAAAAAACATTTCCAATAGTTTCTAGGGAAAATATCATTTAGAGTTTATAATTTTAATGGATATTTTATTTAAATTACGATGGATATTTAATTTTGCTTGCTCATATGTTCTTTTCTTCGCTAAACACGAGGAATTTTTTTAAAAGAAAGAGCAGCAAAAGTTTTATACAATCTTTAATACACATGATGATTCCCTTTAAGTTATTATTGATATGTGGAAAATGACAATATTCAAACAGGAGATTATCCCCGCCTCGAGGGGAAAATACATGCTCTGGTTGATGTACGGGATGTAGCTGAGGCACTTTTGCTGGTTTATGAAAACCCTAAAGCAGCTGGAAGATACATTTGGGTTGCATATTCTTTGAAATTCAGGGAAATGGCTGAGATAATTAAGAGGCGCTATCCTAACTTTGAGTACACAACTGAGTAAGTCCCATAACTTTCACCAACACATCCTATTCATTAAACCCTCTATCTCCTTATATATATATATATAGGAAAGTCTTTCGATTAGCCTAAGGGCTAACAGGAAGATATGAGCCCAACGGTCCAGATTGAATCTGGGCCGATCTGATGATCACGGATGCCTAATAGTATTTGAATTTTAATAGTTTTTTTATAAATCCAAATCACTTAAAGTTTTAGGCGTATGTTCATAAAAAATAGGTGAATCTTAAAAAAATATGAAAAAAATATTTTACATGAAAAAAATAGATCAAAATGCCCCTATAAAGTTTCGGGGGTATTTTGATCAATTTTGTGTTTACGGATTATTGTTTTTATATTTTTATTAGGTGCAGCTTGATGAGAAGAATACATGCCTAAAATTTCAAGTGATTTGGATTTGTAAAAAAAAATTAAAATTCAAACACGAAATGAAGCAGTGACCGTCAGATCGGCCTCGATTCAATCTGGGCCGTTGGGCTCATATCTTCCTGTTAGCCCTTGGGCTAACAGTAGTATCTTATATATATATATATATATATATATATATATATATATATATATGAACAATTGTTTCATGCAGGCTGGATCATATTTCTACAATATGCAATCCAGAGGAATAGAGTATTCATCTCAAAGATAGATGCAAATAGGTGGTCCATCTAAAAACAATTGTAACTTACTGTCCAAATATTTTCTTAATATAATTATTATTTATTGCTTTCAAAATTTATTTATTTATTCATAGTCATGATCTCCATGTTAGAGATTATATATTATTTAAAAACAAGGATCAAATTATATTTAGAAATTATATTTATTGCCAAGATCGCATTTCTACACTATGTGGGCTAGCCAAATGCTACCGCATCCTATATATATGTATACCTTTTCTTAGCAAACAAATTTCATTTCATAATTCATACTGAGTAAGTCCTATAACATTCACCTACACATCTTACCAGTGTTCGCAAACTCGGCTGGTCCAACTCAGAACCAGTTGGTAAAATCAGAACCGGGTGTTAGTTGATCGGGTTTTGGTGGTTTGGACGGGTATTTAAAAAATATATAAAATCCTAAAAAATAAGAGATTTGTTTGTAATGTATTTTATATATTTTTTATCACTTTGAAAAATATTGGAAAAGTTTTTTGGCCATGAATACTAACTTTTTACATTTTCCCATATGCTTTAGAAAATTTTAAAAACACCCTTGGGCACAAGTCGATTTTTTAAATCAATTTTTTCACTATTTTTCAACTTCATTTGGATGTGCTTTGTTTAATAAAGCTTTAAATATAATTTTCATATTTTTTTGATTTTTTTGATTTTTAACACTTTTTAAAATAGGCGGACCTGACTGGTTAATCAAACCCGGCCCTTGGCCCGTTTTTGGGCCTGTTCGATTTTTCGAACACTGCATCTTACTCATTAAACTTCTCTCTCTCCAATATTAATTTGTAACTTTCATTAGCAAACAGATTTCATATACAACTGCATTTGGTTATGCAAAATTGTTTGCGAAATCTTTTTGCATGTTATCAAGATTGGAGTGGCCATTGTATTGGTGACGTGTATAGTTCAATCAAAATTAGTTTCCATTTTGTTCGAATTGAATTGATTCGATATTGAAAAATACAAATAATAATTTAAAATAATAAATATATTAAATAAAATTTTACATCTTATTCAGTTGGTTGAATTGGTCAAAAGCTGACTGGTCCGATCATCTAAAACTAGTCAAACAATAGTTTTGACTAATTATCAACCAAATTAAAGTTTTGCAAACCCGTCAAAGCATGAGTCAACAGTTTAATTATCGAACCAGCTGGTCCGTTCCGGGCTTGATAACTACCACCTTGGACGTGCACATGAAGATGCATGTATTCTATTGTCTCATGCATCTCTCTCTCACACATACGCATTAAATTGCATTATACATCTCTCTCTCTCTCCCATTTTTTGTTGCTTATCATGTTTCACCACTTCTTATTAGGTATTCTCATCGTCCTTCTCTCTTGCATTCATATTTTTAATACATTTGTTTGTGGTTTATGAAGGTTTACTGATGAGAAGGGTAACAAAGAATTCAATTCAGAGAAGCTCAAGTCATTGGGATGGAAGTTCAGGCCTTTGGAAGACACTCTGGTTGATTTTGTTGAATATTTACATGAAGCAGGTCTCTTGAAATGGAAGGAATCATTTTAGTTATAGAGATGAGGAATTAAATAAAGGTGCGGTTTGTACGGAGTGAGGCTCTAAACAATCAAAGTAAAACGCACTTTCAAATAGTATCAAGAAATGTGGTTTCAATAAAAGAAATTTTTGTGATAACCTTAAATACATTTCACCTCTAATTATAAAATTTAAAGCTTCAAAAATAGTATAGATCAAACAGATCTGTGAAAATTTGAAAATCGTGAAATGACGGTCCAAAAATGCATTACAAGATGCACTATTTCCAAAATTTGAACTTCATTTTTTTTCCTCATGTCCATGCAGCTTGAGGTCGAGATGATCAATTTGAGATTACTTGTGCATCAAAACAACATCTTCTAGTGAAAATTTTGAGGTACACTCTAATTTGAGTTTTTAGAACCTCGTACTTATATAAACTTTTTCCATTAAATAAAGCTCGCCACTGAAATTATGGTTCTGCAGTATTTCATTTTAAGTTTGTACGATTCCCATGGTTCATTAAATAAAGTTCACTAGTTAAACACTAATTATCATGGTAAGAAAAGAGCAAAATGAGTCCTAAATCCATGCACATGGCAAGGAAAAAGTAGCCTAATTCATAATTCTATGGTGGAATCCACCCGAACAATTTACATTCCTAATGCATGTAGTTTTCAGATTGCCAATGTAATTTCTTAAAGAAAACCGTTTCGATAAGGTTGATCCCTTGCAGTATTAAGGAAGGTGTAATTCAAAAATCCTCTAGAAGAGTGTTCTTACATTGGAAAACCTTCAAATTGATCATCTCAACTTCAAGATGTGTGGATATGAAGAAAAAAATGAATTTCAAGACTTAAAAATAGGGTATTTTGTTAGAAGTTATTTAAGCCGTCTATTTTCAAGTACTTATAAATCTGTTTGATCTGTACTATTTTTTAAAATTTATACTTTTTTAAATAAGGATAAAAATAGATTTTAAACCCATCATAAGAATCCTAACACAAAATTTAGAGGTGTGCATTACTTATGCAGTATAAGGTGGGTGCTAACTCTTTTGAAACAAGGGATACTAATTTTTTTTACATTCATGAAGAAAAATAGGGGTGTCCCTGATGTAAGGTTGCGAAGTCCATTTATGAATATCATGATTCTAAATCCTTATTTTTAGTAAAATTGTCTTTTGAGCTAAAAAAAATATATGGTAAGATTAAACAAATATATATTTTGATAAATTTTTATTCATTTTATTTTTTCCAAAGATTAGTCATGGTATTAAAAACTTTTACAATGGTTTGAAAATCTATTTCCACTCCTAGTTATGAAATTTAAAGTTCAAAACATAATGCAGATAGAGCCAATCCATAAATACCTGAAATTTTTAAAAATTGATAGTCCAGATAATGTGTTGTAAGATGCATTATTTTTAAGACTTGAACTCCCTTTTATTTTCTTATTTATACATCTTGAGGTTAAGATGATTAAATGGATGGCTTTTCAGCATCAAAACAACGTTCTTTCACTTCTATAGTATACGTTTAATAACTGAAAATATAATTAAATTGTTGTTGTAAATAAAACCACACTTCTAGAAAACCATGTTTATAACACTAATGTGATTTCAAATTTTGCACATTCACCCTCCTCGTCACAACAATCAAACACAAACCCAAGAAAAAAAAGTCAATTTGTACTATAGATATAGTGAGTCCATCTCCAACAATGAATTTAAAGTGTGTATTTGGTAAACTTTGAGATCTAGGCCTTTATGAATTTGAAAATAATTTTTTCCCTTTTTAGCATTATTAAATCTAATAATAATAAAACTATCTTCATAATTTGGAAAGAAAAAAAGTTCCATCTAAAGTCTAGATCTAAGCATCTCACCAAATGGATGACATATGTTAATTTGGTTACCAAAATGCCTATTAAAGTATTTCTTTTTTTGTAATTGTTCATCAAAATGACAAGAATGTATATATAAAAATGAATGTCAAACAAATAATCCTAGCATGATGTTTTTAATGTTATTTCATTATACTTCAATAAAAAACTTGCATGAAATCACTCCACATGTGTGTGTATGTGTAAGAAAGCGCATTAACCTTTGATTTTTATATGTCTGACCAAACACATTGATCGATTCAGAAGTGAATGGCCAAAAGAATTCTAAATTTTGAATGCATGTAAGCCTCATCTAATGTTTTATATAAACTAAAAAACATTTAAGCAAAATTTCTCCCCCAATCTCAAGTCTCAACACTCCATTGTTTTAATTAAGAAAAAGTTTTATATAATGTAAAGTAAGGTGCATCTCAAAATCCACTGGAAAAAGGTCTTTTGACATTGAAAAATCCTCAAGTTAATCATCTCGACTTCAAGATATATGGGTGTGAAACAAAAAAAAAAAGAAGAAGATTTCAAGTCATGTATAGGATGCATATTGTAGTGCAATATCTTAAATGTCCATATTCAAGATTTTCGAGTACTCATAGATTTGCTAATATGCATTATTTTTAAAGCTTTAAAGTTTATAATTAGGAGTGAAAATAGAATTTCAAGTTATTTCAGCAATTTTTGATATTGAAACATCTTTTGACACTATTTAGAGGTGTGCCTTACTTCTGTTTAAAGTGGCAACCTTACATAAACAACAATAGTAGCAACTTTTGAAATTCACAAAGGGTGAAAATTATATATTGTTGCGATCTTAGGGTGAAAATTATATATTGTTGCGATCTTACTTTTTTTTTTTGATTAGTGAGTGGGGAGAGGGCCCCTACCCTTAGTAGGAATTGAGCTTAGGATGTAGTATTGCAAATAGTCAAGCGCTAACCAATTAAGCCCGATTGGCCCCTAACTACTTGCAAAGGTAAGGTTGCAATGGTCTACCATCTGTTTAGTTGGAAAATATAGGTTTGATACATTTTTTAAGTCATTTTAAAAAAGTATGACATATTTTAAGATAGTGTCAATTCTGCATCATCCAAATTAAGGGCAGCACAGCTTGTACAGAGCCAAGGGGGCCATGGCCCAAGCCTCGGCTCAGTCCGGGCTATGCTGAACAAAAACAAAAACAAAAACAAAAAAATTGAAAAAGTTAAAAGAAACTACAGTGCAGGGGTTGGGCCAACCTTGTCATGACCTTGGCCCAAGCCTAGGCCCGGCTAGGCCCAAGGGTCCTAGGCCCGACTTGACCCTTGGGCCTTGGTGGCTAGGCCCTTGCCTGGTTCTCAAGCCACATTTTTTGTCCCTAGCTCTATTTTTTTAGGGCTGGGCCAACGGGGCCGGGCTTGGCCACCCGACTCATGTTAGCCCTAAAATAACTAGTAAAGATTACTATCCCAAATAGTTGATAGAGCATAATGTCGGAACAAGATTCTTGTAGCCGACCCTAAATAGTTGGGAGCGGATAACAAACATTTTCCATTCATAAAACGATGAAGATCTATAAGGCCTAGGCTTTATGAAAACAAAATAAAGCTTCACCTCAAACCCTTATTCAGAAAGCATTTTTGGCAACAAAAATATCCTTGATGGCTCTAAAATTCAATTTTGACATCGACAATAAAATTTGAAACTTAAAAAATAGTACAGCATTTATGGATATTTGAACAATGATTTTTAGGACGAAATATACGGTCTCGATAATTTGTTACAATATGTATTATTTTTAGAGCTTGAAATCCTAATTTTTTTTCACAATCATAATATTCAAACCGAGATGATCTGTATGAAGTTTTTCAATATTTAAATTACTATTTTCGATGAGTTATGAGCTGGTGCCTTACTTATTTTGATAGGGCTGCGGCTTTGTCAAACCATTTAAAGATCAATCAAGAGAGAGGTATGCCGCATGCAAATAAGGAAAATAAAGGGAAAATTGCAGGTAACCCCACCTTGCACTTTCTAGACAACGTCTCCCAACCAATCTTTTTATCGCAACTTTTACCCCAAAACAGATTTTCTTATCAAATACTACCCAAGTCAAACAATCATATTTATTTAGACCAAAATAACATTTGTCCATACAAGCTTGCGTCACGTCCCTGTAGGATACGCAATGAACAAAGGTTAACTGCGAGACCAGTACAATAAAACCATGGTAGAAACCCCAAGGCAGCCTGAGTGGAGTACTACCTCTTAGCATGAGAAGTAGCCTAGCCGGCGCTTGAGGCGTGACCAACCAACCAAGCAAGTAAGAAAGAGAAACTTTTGACTTGTGTGCCGTGACTTTGATTGAAGCCAAAGGCCGCTCTCAACTTCTTAGCATGAGGTGTTGCGAGGCCTCGTCAATTGATAATACCCAAAGCTCTTCAGCTTGGTCTTTCTTTCAAGTGGATACTTTCTATGGTTTTGAAACTCCCTTTCCCATATCGGTTTAGGAGGTATAGGTTGACGGGTTTCCATCAACACTTGAGTTTATAATCGTGTTGAGTTATGTGATTATGTCGGTCGGTCGCCGTAGTTTTATGGATTTGGTAATGAGCCCTGGTTCGTTCTTATTGTTGGAAGTCTCGTAGAGGAGTGACCATAGAAGGAAGAGCCTTAAGAAGCTTAAGCAAACGGGGTCTATCCGTGACTATGTCAAGCAGTTTTCGCCCTTGATGTTTGGCATAAGGGATATGTCGGACAGTTGCCGAACCGCTTAAACAATATGTTAGACCGTAGTCGGTACCATGTGAGAAGACCAATCCCTCTCACAACCCATTCCAATAGGTTAAGTGCCCGACCGATGACATCTTGTGCTGGACCAAGGTAAAAACATTGTTAGACCCCATTGCATATTTGCCGGACCAAGGGCATAACCGCATGCACACCATGCCGGTAGAGAGTAAAATATCGGACAGGCAGTTGGAAGTGCACGTTATGCATGTTGGCCAGCCTTTCTTGTTGGCAGACTGCCAGCCTAAACAAAAAGACTATAGCGACCTACAATTAGAAGTTTATTTCTAAAAGTATTTTGATTTAAAAAAATTATGACTTTTTAACTCGAAGGTACTTGTCACCAAAAATAAGATTTATGATAAAAGTTGCGATAAACAAACAAAAATTGATGTGAGGAGGGGAGGTTATAAAGAAAGCTTACGTCTTTTTCTAATTTAAACGGGCCCTACAACGTACTCGATGACATCAGTAGATGCTGGCTCTTTGGCTTTTACATCAATCTTTTCAACGAACGGTACTGGATTACCTGTAATGCAACAATCACGAGAACATCTAAACCGTCCATCCTTCTATGTACTCGCACGGGAATTCTGCTGAGCCGTCTATTGCGCTTCCAGCATAAATAGGCAATGGGGTGTAGCCCTTTTAGACAGAGACAGAGAGAAGGAGAGAGTCCTTTACTTTAGAGAGAGAAAGATAGAGGAAGAGAGATATGGGGGAGAAGGGAAGTGTGTGTGTGACAGGTGCAGGGACGTACGTTGCATCATGGGTTGTGAAGCTGCTCCTCTCTAAGGGATACATCGTCCATGGCACGGTTAGAGACCCAGGTACTATACCTTTACTTTCATTTCCTTTCAATTTTTGTCCACACCAAAGGTGCACAGGCAGATTCATTGAACCATGCTCTCATCCAATTGCCACTGATGAATCTCGTTTTATATTTTTAAATTTTTATTTAAAAATTATTTAATATGAAGTTTTAGTTTTAGGTTCATTTTATAAGTACGTTTGAATAAATTAATAAAAAAAAATTTTTGAATAAAATTTTTTACCAAAATAAATTTAGAGGTATGTTGGTAATTTTTATTTAAAATATTTTTTAATCATTTTTTTTAACTATATTTATAAAGATACACCTACACACCAAAATTCAGATAATTATCTTATTTAAATAAAAAATAAAAAATAAATATGATACTGATTTTCATCCACTGGATATGGCCATATGACATCTCAACTATTCACTCTTTTCTTTGAACATTGGGTGGGCATGCTCATCTGCCCTAATGGTTTTTTTTTTCAATTTTTGTTTTCTCTCTCCTGATTGGATTACGAAAGAAATCAAATAGAAATGTATGACTATTGGGTGGCGTTCTTAATTCTATTATTATAATAGTGAGTTTTTTTTTATTTAATTTAAAAGATTTCCTACTCCCGTGGGAGTATATTGTCCATCTACTCCCTCAGACAAAACTCATAAAAGTATTTATTAAGGGAAAAGTTTATATAGCGCCGAGGCTCTAAACAATCAAATTTGAGCCTGCCTCAAAAATTTCACTAGAAGACGTTGTTTTGATGGCCAAATATCTTAACATTGATCATCTAAACATCAAGATGCATGGAAATGACAAAAAAATGGATATCGAAATAGTGTATTTTGTAATACATTTTTAGACCGTCAATTTTCAAGTTTTCATAGATCTATCGATCTACACTATTTTTGTAGCTTTAAACTTTATAAATAAATATGAAAATTTATTTTAAGGGTGTGGTTTCTATAAAGTTGCAACCGTAAACTATCCAATTAAGGTGTGCCTCCAAATTTGATTATAATATGTAATTTTGGTGTAAAAAATTCTTAGGACTATCTTAAAATCTATTTTAATCTCTAATTATAAAATTTGAAACTTTGAAAATGGATAAAATCAAGTAGATCTATAAACATATGAAAATATTGAAAATGAACGGTCTAGATAATGTGTTGCAAGATGCACTATTTATGGGACTCAAAATCTTTTTTTTTTTTTTTTCATATTCCTACGTCTCGATGCCAAGATGATCAATTCAATATTAAAACAACCTTTTCCGATGGATTTTTAAGATGCATATATAATTATACATTTGAAGGTTGCAACCTTAACTAAACTTTTTCCATATTTTAAAGCTATCACAAATATTTTCAATATTGAAACTACATTTCTCGATACTAATTGCAGGTAGGCTCTAATTCGATTGTTTAGAGCCTAGGCTCTATACAACCTGCACCTTATTTATTAGACCCCATTACTTGGGGTTGTAATGTCTATCAAAGAAACACCCATACCCACTGTCAACTTAAAATTGACGTCCCAAGATTGCACAATAACCGGTTCAAGTTTTGGAGGGAAAGAAATAAATGTCGAGAATTCAAAATTCAAACATTTTCTTTGAAAACAATCATCTATTGATATTTACTTGGCTCCCAAAGTATTGAATGAAAGAATTGACGAAGGCCCATGATAGTTTACTGTGGGGTTTTTATGGATTTATAGGAATTGAAGTTATATTTTGACATATTTTAGTAGTAATTTACTTTAGATTTTTAGGGTTTTGTAAGTTTTTATTATGTTTTATTCTAGTTTTTATTTTTTATTCATTTAGGGATAGAGTCAATCATTTACTTTTAAGTTAATAATTGGTGGTTAGGATTAAATAGAATAGACGACCAAGATTTGATAGAAACTTTCTAGAGTTTTTAAGTTACTTTGTACTTAAAGAAAATAAGCTCTCTCTTGGAATAGGTGGTTATCTTGTGAAAAAAAAAAAGAATTTGTTTTGGGATCATGAGAAGAGGTTTTTTTTATTTTTTTAATTATTTTTTTCCCAACTTCCATTCATCCCCTGCATCAAAAATTCTTCTAAGCAACAATTTTACTCGAGGGAATTGTTGTGCAATATGCCCCTACATGGATTTCATTTTTAATTCTTAATTTTTATTTTTATTTTGAGTTATCCTATGATTCAGCTCGTTTGCGTGCAATACGTGTTGAATTTGGGGTTTGATGAAGTTTCTCTCCTTTGATTATGTAGTCCTCAAAAGCCTGTGTGGATGGACCACTAAAAGTGTTTAATTCGATTGTTACAAGCAAAATAGTGCAGGAAATATTGTGTAAATTCATTTTATGAAAACACAGAATTGGAAAATCGCTCCAAATTAAGTCCCTAAAATGCATTTCACCTCATTAAAAAGAATAATTCTAATCTTAGTCGCGGTTATTGAGGTTAATCTAAGAATTGAAGAGGTTAAATCCAGTCTTGAAATCAATTTCGAGAAGGGCGTTTACTCAAGGGAGAAGAGGGAGTTCACTCAAGGGAGTACATAGATAGTATAGTCCTATATGAGCATGATATCTTTTATAGTGGTTATAACATAAGGGCAACCTTCTATGCTTCCCCTAAAGCATAGAAGTTCTATCCTCCCCCTTATCTAACCGTCCATTCTGAATGGAGGGCTAAGATTGCCTCAATCACAATGTCACGTTTCTACACTATTTTATTTTTAATTTTTTTCTATAACTATTTTGACACAAATTTTGGATGTCCATTTCTCTACTAAACCCTCACTAGTGAAAAATATAGAAAAAATATTTTTAATAAATAAAATGACCAAAATACCCCTAAACATTTCAAGGGGTATTTTGGTCACTATATTTTATCAAAAAAGTTATTTTTAATATTTTTTATAAATGCGTTCCAATGAGAAGATGACACGTACCAAATTTCATATTCAAGCAAATTGTATAAAAAAAACTAAAAAATAAAATAATTTGAGACGTTGGATCTAAGATCAAATGGTGATTGACTATCTTGATCAAAATTGGATGGCCAGATGTTAGGGGGAGGATAGAACTTCTATGCTGTAGGGAAAACAAATAAACCTTTCCCATAACGGAAATCAGAAATGAGTAATATAATGACGTAGAGGGTGGGACCTTGTGAAATTGACATGATTTCAATTTGCAAGTCCCATCCTCTCTATATCCTACCGTAGAAACCTCATAATATTTCTAGGGCCAAGAAGTCTATCAAGGGGATGAATATTTGTCATTCAATGGATCCCTTTTCCCCCTTTTATGGCTATGGGCATTTTGGGGGTGTTTATTTAAAGGAAAAAGTTTATATAAAGCTAAGGCTCTAAACAATCAAATTGAAGCCCACCTCAAAAATTTTACTCGAAGAGGTTGTTTTGATGTTCAAATATCTTTAAATTGATTATCTCGATATCAAGATGCATGTACACGAAAAAAAATGGATTTCAAGTTTTGGAAATAATGCATCATGTAAGGTGGGAATGGCGAGCGACTCATGACTTGTTGTTTATTTGAAATGTGGAAGGATGTAGTAACATTATGGGATTGCTCATATGTTTTTTTTAGCAAAGGTTCACAATATGTTGAGAGATAGGGGTGCAACGGGTCAAGTTACCCAGACCCAGACCCAAGCCCAAATAGTGTTTGGGTCCGAGATTTAGACCTGGTCTATCGGGTCCAATTTTTGGACTCATACTGGGACCCAAATCAGGTCTACCTCCTGGGTCGGGTCGCGTCCGGATCCATTGCCACCCATATTGAGAGATTTTATGACTAATGTAATTCAGATGGCTTTAATGACAGAAAAGTCCACTGCCAAGGAGTTTTTCACGCTGCAAGTCCACTACCAAGCATTGAACCTAAAGATTTCCAGGCAAGCTTACCGTTTGACCCACACTTTTCCTCTTTACAAGGAAGTCATTCTTTACTGTAATACCTGTTTATCCTTGCATTTGCTATAAGAAAAGAGAAACATTTCTTTCTTGCTGGTGCGATTTTGTGTAGGTGTTAACGGCCCATGGCCAGCACGCAGGCTTTTGGGCTGGCCTGCGGGCTTTTTGGTCTGAATCTGAGCCGGCCTTGTTAAGCCTGAGATATTTTATGGCGAGACTTGGGCTAGTACTCGCCCGGACAAGACGCAAAAACCTTTTAAATAAAGAAAATTATATAAAAAAACCATTTACCTCTTTTTAAATAAGGGAAAGTATATAAAAAGAACTATTTTTTTTTTTGTATAAGGAGGTCACAATCAATTTTGCATCTTAAATTTTAAATTGAGTGGTTGTAAGAGTATCATTGAATAGACATAAAATTCCAAAAAAACATTCTTGGATTTCATGACTCACCCCAAACCATCAAATTTGACATCTAATAAGTGGGACTTGTCATGACCTCCTTGTAATATAGATCAGTGTTCTCAAAATCGAACCGAAACGGTTACCGGTCATGAAGCTGGGAGCGGTTCGAAGCGGTTAACCAGACTAACCAGTCAAGTAGATTTCTTTTAAAAAAAATGGGTCAAAACCCTCCAAACAAAATAGGAAAACTTAGATTAAGTATACACTATCATATTACATACATTTATCTTATAAAAAAAAATTGAAACAACTTTTTATATAATTTAATATCTGAATATTATGGAGATATGCGAGACAATTTATAATTTCACATAAATTCAATTGATGAAGTTACAAAGTCCAACTAACAATGAATGAGGCAACAATATATGCTTCTATATTGTTTTAATGTTGATGTTGAAAATTTTTGTTTTAATGTTGAAAAACCCTTTAATACGGTTTAGAGTTGGATTTCAGAGCGTATTTTTTTGTAGCATGATGTTCCCAGTTTTTCGAAGGGTTGTGAGTCAAGGTGGTAAGAGAGAGCACCTCATTTACTCCGTAATTTGTTATCAAATCCAAGGTGTGGGCCAAGGTGTCAAGTGTTGCTTCAAATGGCCAAATCGCATAGTTTTAAAAAATATGGCCATGTCGATTTTTAAATGGCCAAATCGATTTTAAAATGGCCAAACCTCATTTACTCAGTAACCTTTTGAGTTAGGTTTTAAAATGAAAAAAAAAAAAAACCATATAAGATGGCAACTTTAAAATGTAGAATTAAGATGCATAGTAATCCATTTCGGCATGTGAAAACGTGAGAGATGAGTAAAACACTTTTTAGTTTCCACCTCTTTTCTTCATATAGGCTAATAAAAAGATTTGAGGAGTATGAAGTTGCAAAAAATGACAGATAGCTTGTAACAAATTAGAATAAAATGTCACAATTAAACAAGAAGTTGAGAACTAAAACAACAGTAATATGCAAAAAAAATAAGCTTAAAAAGAAATAAATTTTTTTCTCATATTCATCTTAAAAAAAAAATATTTTTATAAAAAAATATATATAACATTAAAACCAATCCAACAAGCTCACCAAAAATATATAACATTAAAGAAAGAAGTATTTTTTTCTCATATTCATAAAAAAAAAACATATTTTTGGAAAAAAACATAAATAACATAAAAAACGATCCAAAAAGCTCACCAAAAATATATAAAACTTAAAAAAAAAAGAATATATTCTTTTTTTTCTCATATTTATCACAAATAACATATTTTTATAAAAACAAAACGTAATTTTATTAAAAAACAAATTTTTTTTAAGAACCCTAAAATCGAGCCCAAGAACACAAAAACTTTAGAGTCAAAATCAACCCCAAATCTTTCATTTTTTGAACAAATTGACATGGGGATATGATAGATACCTTAATTAAGATTCAAATGCCCCAAATTTCATAAAGACTCATTCACTAATTGAGATCTTTATTCAAAAAAATGCGGATTTTTCACTTTACGAAAATTTCAGGAAATAAACGCAGCAAAACAACAACGATATAAAAACATTTAATCAATAGTAAATCAAAATAATTAGTTTATTTGATACATGAGGCTTTTATGATCAAACTTCAGCGATCAATTCGATAAAAATCGATCAATTGATCGATCAGAAATCAATTTGTTTGGATAAAAACCTGTTCTTCTAGCAGCACAACTTTGGGCCCAAAAAAGCCTCAAATCTTCACCGTTTTGGAAAATTTGAAATATGTGAACGTTGAATCCTTCAACAATGAATCAAAGCCCTCCATTTTTATGAAAATCTATGAGGTATTGAAGCTGCATTTGATAGAATGGCGGAAATTTCTAATTTTAAAAAATCCTCATTTCAATCCGCCAAGAACTCTTTGTTTTTGGAATTTTGATTCAATAATCGACGATTTACAGAAACTTTCCGGTGTATAACATCAATAGTTGGCAGAAGAAAACAAAAAATATACAAAAAAAGCTGCAAAATCTTGTTTTGTGAAAAATAACGGAGCATGTATCAAATAACGACCATTAGTTGATACGTTGAAAAAGTCGTTATATCGGGCGTTAAAACGGTAAACCGGATAGGTTAGAAAAAACCGACCGGTTTATATAAAAAATCGACGGTTCAACCTCAAATCGGCCAGTTTTGGTGCGGATTTTTTTGGAGAGGGCCGTCTTATGAGGTGTGTGGTAAAACCGGTTCGTATTACGAACACTGATATAGATAAATGGTCTTTTTGGAGACAGTCCCTATACGTGTATCTTAAATATTTCGCATACTTTTGTTTTTCATATTTATATTTGGCCCTCAACATATTTCAATTTGGGTTGGGCTTAACCCTTAATCATGAATTTAGACCACATGGCAAACTAAATTTCGAGCCCAAGGCTACCTTGCATTATTTAGGGATGGGCTAGGGCTAAGGCTATGGATAGCATGACCAGAACTCGGTCACTTAATAGCTCTAATTTGGATGATGTTGAGGGTATCATTTGTTCACAAGAAACTTAGAAAAAGCTATTTGTAACTTTCAAGTACGATCAATATCACCCCAATCAACCTATTTCAACTTTGACGAGTAGGGTTCTAGTTTTAACTCTCTTGTAGCAATATAAATAGTCTTTTAGAAAAAAAGCTTCGGCTTAATTGGTTAGTGCTTTATGAATTGCAATGTTATGTATTAAGCTCAATTCTTACTAAAAATAAGAACTTCTCTCCCCACTGATTCACCCAAAAAACAAAAAAAAAAAAAAAAGTAGATAAATGGTCTTGTCTATGCTTTCCTACATTAAGTACATGTGGGAAACCAATTCGAGTCTTCAAGACTCAAATGAACACGACATAACCTAACTCAATCCCAATCTCACCAGTCGAATCGAGTCTCGCTAGGGAATTCCACATATTCGATTAGCTTTATCGAGTCACCATGTGACTTGATCGAGCCATATGACTATGTATAGTCGGACATTTGTATGCATTTCATGAGAAGTTAAAAAAAAACGAAACAGTAGTGATGGACAATATTCACCTAAAGGGAGCATGAAATCTTTTGGTCAAAGTAGCACATGAGTTGTTACTCCCATGGACACCTACTCCCTTGGAGCTTGGAGGAGTTTTTGCAATATGATACTTGCGATCAAACTAAGAATCGTAGATGATTATTTTTAAAAGAACAAATTTAAAAAGTTATGTTTTCTAACACTTGGATCTCACCTCACCCTGCCAAAAATTGGACGGCATTTGTTAAAACTTGATACATTGTCTTTTCAACTACTTAGAGAGTTTGATTTGGGAATTTATTTTATTGAGGTTAGCCTATGGATTGAAGAGTTCACATCACCAAATTTTGAGATCTTAAAATTTCTCCTATATTGGATTCTATCCGAAGGAGTAAATGGGTGCTCCCACAGGAACACAAAGTCTTTTGGCAAAACCAAATTTGGGTTTTCGATTTCCTTAAAATCACAAAAAATCGCATGTAGGGCTTGCAAGGGGCCAAGCCTAGACTAAGCCGGGCTAACTCTGGCCTGGGTTCCTACAGGGCCCAGTCCGGGCTGGGCTGGGCTGGGCCTTATAAAAAGTTAAAAACAAAAGGAAAAAATAAGGCCATGCAGGGCCAGGCCGTGTCGACCTTGTCCCTAGCCCACGCCCAGTCGGTCAAGCCTTGGCTCGTCCATCAGCAACATTTTGTGACCTGGCTCTGCTTTTTTTGGGCCGCCCTAACCGGCCCAGCCATGCGACCCATAGCCAGACGAGCCACATGGAGTCATTTGACATTTATACTACTACTATCCTTAGACCTTAACGCCCCGTTGGAGATCCAGGGTCTTACAAAACTTGGACACATCTTTTGATCCATTTTCGGTGATGGCCTTTTTTTTTTAAGGAATTTCCATGACCCCATTTTCCTTGTCCATTTTTTGCCAATTTGGATACTTTTTGTTATCATAGATTTTATATTCGAGACTTTGACCCATTTTTAAAACTTAGTATTTCTAAAGGGATATCTGTGCTACGAGACTATCTATCATAATAAAAGGAAGTCATAATTACTTCTAATCATTAGTCGTCGCATTGGATCTTTTGGATTGTGCTTTTAAGGTTTGAAAAATTTTCTTTTGAACTTTGGGTCTAATCAATGATACTTTTACAATCACATGATTTGAATTCTGACGGACATGAATAATTGTTACTACCTTGTTTCAAAAATAAATTGCCTTTTTATATACTTTTCTATTTCTAGAACTCAAATCAAACTTATACGTATCAAAATTTACAATTATTTTTTTACTTCTTTAATCTCAAAAAATACCTCTCCTATTGTTCATACAATCGCGGTTAACACCAATTTTCAAAATCGAGGCTCAGATTTGAGACTCGTAAGGTCCCAAGTCCGAGTCTCTCTTACACACTTGGGTTCAGTTTGTCATTGACTTGGCCAGTTTCTACTCGGACTCGGTAACTTGCTAAGTCCGAGTAACTCAAGTCCCAAGGCCAAACTTGCTAAGTCTGAGTAACTTTATAAGTCCCAAGTCCAATTGGACTCGCCTGAGTTTTATAATGATACTTATTATGCAAATACTATTCTTCTTGAGCTGTTAATTAATAATTTATTTTTATCCTGGACTATTATTTTTTTTGACGAATTATTCTGGACTATTCTTATGCAAATACTATTCTTCTTGAGCTGTTAATTAATAATTTATTTTTATCCTGGACTATTATTTTTTTTGACGAATTATTCTGGACTATTCTTAGTCGATATATTTTTGCTGATTTTTGTTTTTCTACACTTTGTTCGGAAAAACCAGATCAGATCGCTCGTGAACCTGGCTGGATTAGTCCCAAGTTTGCTTTGCTTACAACAGTTAGAAATTGTGATTTAGAAATATACAATAATTACCAGCTTAGTTTACCTAGTTATTATTAACCATAAAATTAGCTCTCTCTCTCTCTCTCTCTCTCTCTCTCTCATATTGTAGGCATAGTTTGTTGCAGAAAGAAATGATAGATCCAGCAGTGATGGGAACCTTGAATGTTTTGAAAGCATCTCATGAGGCCAGAATCAAAAGAGTTGTATTGATGTCTTCTATGGCCGCTATTATGATCAATCCAAACTGGCCCAAGGGCAAACCCATGGATGAGACTTCTTGGTCAGAGATAACGTCCTGCAACACTGTTCAGGTAACAAATTAATCGAAAAAAAATGGGGAAGAAAAATATCTTTTGGGTCGAATGGAAAATGTCAGCATAGGACTACGTCTCCAATTTCTCTGGAAATTGCTGTCCTGGTGCTGGAAAAGCATCAGATGGATCATCTAACCTCAGTGATATCGATCGAAAATAAAATAGATTTCATGCTCTAAATATATTACATCTTGAAACACATTAGCTCTACCGTAAAATAAATGTTATTATTTACTTTTGATACACAAAGGCCACAACCACTCTAGCTATGTATGCGGATATAGGGCTGAGAATTTATCCAATCTGGGTCTGAATCCCTAATCTCGGATACTATTTGGATCCAAGTATGGATCAAGATTTGGATCTGGCTCCAAAATTTAAATTCAAATGGTAATTTGGATTGGTTCTGGGTACAAATGATCCGACTTACAGGTGAAAATGAACAGTGATTTCGCTTACCCTCATCACCATCCAAACTTCATCGCATGGCCACAATTGTCTAGTAGTATTTTAATTTTCAATTTTTTTTTACTAATCGGAATGAGATGAAATTTGGAGAGTGTGTATATCTTAGTGAGGCGCACCTAATAAAAATATGAAAAAAAAAATTCGCAAAACATAAATCAACCAAAATACCACCGTAAATTTATGGGGGTATTTTGGTAAATTTTATATTTTACGAATTGTTTTTTTCATATTTTTATTAGGTGTGCCTCACTAAGACGTACACACTCTCCAAATTTCAAGTAATTTGGATTTGTAGAAAAAAAAATGAAAAATAAAATACTACTGAATAACTGTGACTATACGATGAAGTTTGGATGGTAATGAGGGTAAGTGAAATCACTGTTTATTTTTACCTATAGACGTTGGCAAGAGCTTTTATATATATATATATATATATATAATTTTTTAAACTTAGACCTTAATCGGGATCCCATGTATAGTTTTTAGATCCAAATCAGATTCGATAGCTTTGGATCCATGTCTGGATCCCATCGGATCTTGGTCCAGTTTCAGATCTAATGTATACTTTTCAGATCCAGATCTAGATTTGGGTGGATCCGAACCCCATCTGAAAAATTCTCAACCCTATATGAACGTGAAATCAGACGGCAGTAACTGTATCATTTCTCCATACAAAATCAGAGAAATTTTTTCTTGGACTTCCAATAAGGTTAATGAGAAATCTAGATGCCTGATTTCATATTGAATTGAAGGATTCAGAATGACTACCAAAAGTAAACAAATTTACTGTATATTTTTCAGTCATTTGCTTTTTATATATAATGAGAAACTTTGGTTTTGTCTTTTAGGATTGGTATTGCTTATCAAAAACAATGGGAGAGAGAGAGGCTTGGGAGTATGCAGGAAAAACCGGAGTGGAGCTAGTAACTGTATGCCCACCTTTGGTACTAGGCCCAATGCTACAAAAAACAATAAACGCGAGTACCACGTATTTCATCGAGCTTCTCAAAGGTAATTTGTAGGACCGCCGCTTCATAAAGCCGCATGTCAAATCAAGTTAGATTACGTAATTTTTACAATAAAAGTTTGCAAATCAATCATCTCTAACCCAATGATTATAGATCTGAAAAAAATGGATTACAAACGTCAAAAATGACTCATCCTGCAATATGCTTTTTGGATTTTCTCCTTTTAAGTCTTCACCACTCCGCCAGATCCGGTTAATTTATTAAGTTTCAGATTTTACAACCAGATATGGAAATAGATTTGTAGATCACGACATACGTTTTTGGAACCAGAACTATATTTTTTGGCAGGGTTTTGAGATCCAATCTTAATTGGCTGTTCTCATATTCGAATAGGAACACTGTGCAAGCCCCAAGGCATTAACAATGGGACATTCCCCTTAGCAGGACACATCTTGATGCATTTTTTCTTGTCCAAATAATAGAAGTTACATGTTGAAAATGAGGTGGTCTCTTTTTTGACATTGTCTTTTCAAGACATGCTAAATTTTTTTTTTATCTTAATTGAATATCTATCCATTGAACTCCAACATTTTATTCAACCAAAAGGAAGCTCCAATCTTTCTCCTCCTTTCTTTGTTTTTTTTTGTGGCGTTAAATTAACAAACTCCAACACTCATCATATTTAGCAAATTTATCGGTATTTTTAATTTTTTTAATAATTCCATTTTTTTTGGTTAGTTCAATGAAGAAAGATCCTCTAATTGTAGTAGGAATGAAACTCAAGATGCTAGTTTTCCCGACCACCTAGTTGTTCATGTGGCAAGAGCATTTTGAGTGTAAATTGCCCTCCCATGTTTCCTTTTTCAAGAGTCTCTCTCGACCAATATTAATAAATTTATTAATGAAAATAGATTACAACAGAGGAGTTATACTTGTGTATTCATCCTATAGAAATCAAATTTAGAAAATTTTCAACTATAATATGAGATGCAGCACGGTTAATGTCAACGGCTAACCCGCAAGCTCAAGCCTTTCCTTGGTATTTAGAATAAGAAAGGTATACAATGAGGCAATTTATCTTTGGTACGAAGTGACTACAATTAATCTTGACCATTAAATGTGAAATTAGATGGCTGCACTTATTTCATTGACCAAGATCAAATTTCAAAAAAACTTTTATTGAACTTTATAACGCCCAAGCTATTAGATTTCAAATCAATAGTTATAAAAATTGTAACATCCATGTATCAAAGGTAAATGGCCTCACAGCATACAATCCCGAAAGTAATATTGCTACAATAGAGAACTAAAAATTGTGAAACCGGAGATGTACAAAGAATCGAGAACCAGGTGCAGCCTTTTGTGGACGTACGTGATGTAGCTGAAGCCCTTCTCCTAGCATATGAAAGCCCTGAAGCAAGTGGAAGATACATATGCGTTGCTCACTCACCCAAATGCAGAGACTTATTTGAGATGTTGAAGAGCCGCTACCCTACCTACAACTATCCAACACAGTAAGTTCAAAATCTTTTTCCATATAATGTGTGAATAAATAGAAGGACCCGGTTTCTATGCGGCCAAGCCCGCATACGTAGAAATGCGGGCCTTTTAATAAATCTATTTTTGAGATGGATTTTAAGATTTAATTTTTAAAAACATGTAATCTAAACTCTAACATGGAGATCATGAACATGAAAAAATAAATAAATTGTAAAAATAAGAAATAATAAATCTAATAAAAAAAAATTTGGACCATTAGTTTCTATTGTTTTTAGATAGAACACGCACTTGCGTCCATCTTTAAGATTGATGCTTTATACTTTCTGGACCACATATGTTTTCATGCGGTCCGGCCTGCATGAAACAATTTTTCTAAATAAAACATCAGTGCATAGTGCCTTAATTCTCATCTACTATCGCAAATAGAGCATCATGCAACACAATTGGCATTAGCTAGTCGGGAACATGAGACAGTACGCTTTTCCATTTTATTTTTTTTTGACAAGGTTACATAAGAATGGAACTTAAGACCTTAGGTTATAAAAACCTAAACTCTACCGTCTTGACCCAAGCGTGTTTCCTAATACGCTTTTCCATTTCATCAACACAAATTTTCTCTCTCCTCTTTCAAGTCTTTGCTAATTTGTTGGTGATATTTCATTCTTTCTTATGTGTTCTTGAAGGTTTATTGATGCGGAAGACAGAGCATTTACTTCTGAGAAATTGAAGTCCTTGGGACGGAAATTCAGGCCTGTAGAGGAATCTATTGTTGACTTTTGTCCAATCTTTGCAAGAAGCTGGCCTCTTAAGTGCAATGCAGAGAGAGAGATGAGGTGCCTAAAACAAAACAATAGGAAATTCATAAAATAAAATAGTAAACAGTAATGTAATAAAATAGATTTGCTATGTATTAATAATGCAAAAGGGTGGTGTTGGGTGTCTTTCCAAACCATTGGTTTTGTTGCCTTGTTTTGGATTAAGGTTATATTCTCCTATGAGCAAATTGTACACCCCACTCTCTCTCTCTCTTACATTGATCTTACACATGGTCATATGAAATCCCCCCTTCTCTTAATTTTACTTTGCTCTTGTACTTGTGATCATGCTGGGAATGGTGGGTTAAACGGGGCAAAATAAAAGATAAATGAAACAACGAAGTTCACTCTATGATTCATGGCACGATAAATCACTATTTCAAGACAATGTTTGTTCCTTACGAATAAGTACTAGTGTGTCTAAGTTTTTACTAAGCAAATTTATCTTTAAAATGCATAAGAGCATAAAATTGAGAAAACTAACTTGCCAATACAAATGCACAAGTATTGCGAGTCTTAAGCCACGAAAGTCACCTCTATTCTAGGGAGAAACTGATCATCTTCTTGTTAAAACATTTAACAGGAGGAAACAAGTTCGAATGTGTAAAGAGATGAAGTGCGTTTTCACAAACTATGCATGACTGTTTAAGTACCCATCTCAAGAAATCTCCATCGTCAAAACAGTGCATCTATTGCGATGACGTGCAATAGGATATCCTATAGTCACGTGGTGACCCATCCGGTTCGGAGAAACTGATTGCCGAAATGCTCATTCGTGCGCTTACAGTCACACGGTATCTTATGGGTTATGGTAAAGTAACCTTCAAATGCTACCAGAGGGCACGAATCACCAGAGCGCACCAACCAGCTATTGGACACACTTCATATACGGATCCTCACCGGCAAGACACTATTCACTGGGGTGCAGCAGACCGGAGCCTATATACTGAAACACTCTTCAACACCAATCTACTAATGAGCACATTCTATCAGTGGCAATGTAAGTAGCGGCAGCCACAAGCGCAATTCAGATCACCAATCTATTGATCCACCACGGATATGTAGAATGGACGGTCTACTCCACCAATCTGGGTTTTAAAATATTAGAATTGGGAATCAATTTAGTTCGAATGGACTATCCCGATTCTGTCCGGGAACTTGGCACTAGATTCTCACTCCTTAAAATATATTCGATTTGCCAATCTGGGTCAGCAATGAGCCCATCCAGACTAGTTTTCCAGATGGACAGTGCTCCCTGCTGATCCAGATTTTTAAATAGTACGTTGAAGTGTTAAATTATGGATCTCTTGAAGAGAATTTGTCAAGATTTGTTATGTTAGAGATCGAAAGAGTAAGTATCAATAAGAGAGCCAAAGACGGGATAAATGATGAGACAAAAGGAGAGGTATTAAACAGGTAGACGTGTCTCTAGCTGATCCAAATACGCATTTGTACGGAGATGAAGACCAATGCTCCCTTTTTTTAATGTAAAATAAAAAAAACTAGGATTTAGTCCCGGCCAAACAGGAAATGTCTGAACCGATTAAATCTCTTGTCGAAACTAGGAATCTATCCAACTTCTATGGACTCACCCAGTCCCACAAAAGAGACAGGTGAGTCCGTCAAAGAACCCGGTGATTCGGACCAGTCAAATAGTATGGTTCCCACACATTCTATTTTTATTTTTTATTTTTTTTTCAAATTTTTATGTTTTCATGGAACAATCCTCACACCAGAGAATCGGGTGGATATGTCGATTTAGATCCACCTATCTAAACCGAATTTTTGGAACGCGAGGACATCCACCGATTTTCTATCCTTTAAAAGACTATTTCTATATGTAGTTTTATTTTGTTTTGGCTGGGTATGAATGGATGTGGCCGAGTTATGTACAAGGACAAAACATGCCTAATAAAATAATAAACAAAATTGTCAAAAATATTTAAAAATAACAAAATTCAAAATAAGAAATAAGAATCATTAGAAAAAGTCTATAAAAACATAAAAAAACTATATAAAAGATGGATTATTGAAAATTTTGATTTATATTGTGGCTTGGAAAAATAAAAAAAGAATAAATAAAAAATTGGAGCATGTGATAAAAAGTTGCCAAATCATCAT
This sequence comes from Amborella trichopoda, assembly GCF_054954075.1. NCBI lineage: Eukaryota > Viridiplantae > Streptophyta > Magnoliopsida > Amborellales > Amborellaceae > Amborella > Amborella trichopoda. Next base: position 2,082,992 of record NC_142338.1, read on the forward strand.
GAAGGCCAGAAAAATCATAGAAAAATGTACTTCTAAATCATGTACGACTGATTTGTAATACAAATTATGATTTTTTTTTTAAGTTTTAACAAGGGTGATCGGTCCTTGGAACTGCCGAAGCAGATTTACTTGCCCGAGTCCAAGTGGACTCCACTGATTCTTCAAAACTAAGAATGGGTCTTATGAAACCAATATGTATGTTTCCTGAAAAAATTAGTTGCAATCGGATGATGGTGAGAAGTTTGAATCTCCCAATTTTGAGTTTAATTTATTATAAAAAACTAATATTAGTAAAACTAGAAACACAATCTGCACATAAATAAAAAAAAAAAAAATGGGACTAAATGTAAGAAACATAAGACGATTTTTTATTTTTTGATAATAAAAATAAGATTTTTTCATAAATTTCCCTTGAAATATTACTAATTAAAATGCAGAATTTTTAAAGTAATAATTCATTATTTTCTTTTGCTCATTTCAAAGCGGGTTGCACACATAGGTACATGCTCCAGCTTCCCAGTGCCTAAACAACCAGCAACACTTGAAATTTTGAGAGCATAGACTATGCTCCTGTAGGAGTATAGTGTATATTTACTCCCTCAGTTAGAAGACCAAGTTGGGAGAATCTTTTTAGTTTAAAATTTTGATCACTAACTAAGGACTACTAGATGATTGTTTCAAAAGAAATTCTTAATTTTTGAACTTTCGGAAAGTTAAATCTCCAAAAATTGGACGGCCTTAATCCAAATCTTGAGACCTTTTTTGTTTTTTTCAAGCCCATAGAGATTGCAGTTTGGAACTCTTTTTCTATTAAGATTAGTATATGAGTTGAAAACATTACATGCCCAAAATGTAAGATCCTAAAGTTAATTGTAGATTGGGTTTTACAAAAGGGAGTAAATAAACAGTATACTCCCGTGGAGCATAATGTCTTTTAAGTTTTTTGACTTCTAAAATGGGAGATGAAGCCAACTTTGTCCCAATTATTTCCAAATTAGGGTAAGTTCTCACTGAATTCTTAATTCAAAATTGTGTTTTCACAGAGAATTTTTTGGTGCCTCATGTAAATTATTTAATTTAGTTGACTACCTTACATTAGCCAAAAGATTTAGTACTCTCGAGGGAGCATATTGTCCATTTATTCCCATGGGAAAACTAATCTATAAGTATTTTTAAGACCCCAAATCTGGGGATGTAACCTCTTTAATCGATATTGTATACTCACAAAAATAATTTCCAAGTTTCATTCTCTCTATGGGCTTGAAAGAAGCCCTAAGATTGAAAAGAAACCATCCAATTTTAGAAAGGATGAGATCTAGGCGTTAGAAGACACAAGATTTATTTTTACTTTTCTTTTTTTAATATAATTATCTGGTGATTTTATGTGGCTCTCAAAATTTAGGATAAAAAAAGACTTTCTAAGACAAGTCTTCTGTCAAGGGCTTCTAATATACAGTATGCTGATATGGGAGGATAATATATGCCCACGTGACAGTATATTTGGCAAATACATACCATACTGTAGCAGCTGGCGTCTTCCTCCATATTTATTTGGTTAGGAGTAGTATTCCTCTGTGGATTCAAAGGGTGACGACATAGGAACCGAGCCAGGAGTCCAGGACCCTTGTGTCTCTGAGAGAGAGAGAGAGAGAGGAGAGAGGGGAGAGAGAGAGAAAGAGGAGGATGGGAGAGAGAGGGACTGTGTGTGTGACAGGTGCAGGGGGTTACATTGCATCATGGGTGGTGAAGCTTCTTCTCTCAAGGGGATATACAGTCCATGGGACTGCTAGAGATCCAGGTAGTTCACCTCTCTTTTGGGTTCTTTTCTTGCTTGAGTCTTCTCCCTCTGTCTTTGCCATTTGGACTCTCTCTCTCTCTCTCTCTCTCTCTCTCTCTCTCTCTCCTTTGGTTTCCAACTGCTTAAGATTCATTACATGGAGCTGAGTTGAATTATCACTCTCTCTCTCTCTCTCTCTCTCTCTCTCTCCTTTGGTTTCCAACTGCTTAAGATTCATTACATGGAGCTGAGTTGAATTATCACTCTCTCTCTCTCTCTCTCTCTCTCTCTCTCTCTCCTTTGGTTTCCAACTGCTTAAGATTCATTACATGGAGCTGAGTTGAATTATCAAAGTACATATTTCAATTCTTAATGCTCAAGATTTGGTGCTTCTAGTACTAATCTATTCTTTGTAATTTTGTTTCTTTACATTTTATTTTATTGGATGACTGTCTTTTCCTGAATTTAAGTGGACACCATGTTGTTTAACACGATAATTGGATTTTTTTTTTTTGGCATGGCTTATTTGTGGACGACAACATTTTGTTTTCTCTAATTTCTTTGTTTTGGGAAATTGGGAAAAAAATATAATAATTAGTAACTTACATGTACCATCAAGCAGCACTTGGTTTCCTCTTATATCTTTTGTTTCGAAAATTTGAGAAAACTTGCAATTAGGAGTGTATAAGTTGCATGTACCAAGGTTCTTGAATTGGATCTTTTGAGTCCGTTATTTTTCTTTCCTTTTTTTTCGTAATAGATTTCTTTTGGGCCTATCCTAAAATTCAATTAAAAAACATAGGAAAGTCTTATAGGAAATAATTATTTAGTACCATGTACACTTTCTTATGTAGAAGATATTCTGCTTTATATTATCAGAGTAGGATTTGGATGGTGTTTGCATTTATGGGCTAATTATTCTTGATTTCAGCATCCAAGGATCCCTCTTTGCAGGCATTAAATGAATATAATGAATTTCTTTGCAGTTATGGGTGTTCAAAAAATGAATATGCGGAAATCAAAGTATTTTGTGGCCGTCTAAAAATCGCCTTTTCGACTCTGGACTCTCCCTATTCAGACTGGATCGGGAGGCTGGTGATTCCGGGACAAAAGAAGCCCTAGAATGACCTGAGTCTCTCCATGTTTCAATAATTTTTAAGAACTTTCTAGTTAGAAATTGCTTGTTCAACTTGGGACTCGCCCAAGTCGGGCAAGGGGGACTCGGGACCAGACACCTGGTGAGTCAGAGCCTGAGTCAGACTTTTTAAACGTGTTTTTGAGATCATTTGGTGGTGCCTCAGAGAAAACACCATTTGAACTAGCATTCTTGTTTCCTTGACCTTTGTTCTTCTTCATTGCTACTGATTTGAAACACTTGTTGTCCCCATATGTTTCCTCGGCTTTCTTCAAAACTTGGATTAGAGATTCATAGGAATAAATTCTCGCATTTTCTAACTACTTGGAGAACTTCTTTTAGATGATGAAAAAAATGCGCACCTAAAGAAATTGGACAATGCCTCTACCAATCTACAACTCTTCAAGGCAGACCTTCTAGATTATGGCGCTTTATCTTCAGCTATTTCGGGATGCCAAGGCATTTTTCATGTAGCAAGTCCTGCTCCGGCAAGAGACGTATCAGATCCAGAGGCAAGATTCAAGAATACCTTACAAAGCTCTCTTTTCCCCTCTTTAAACTGGTGGTTACTAGAAAATAAATTGAAATAGTTTTTTCACATCTCCTTCCAAGCATGCTAGCCATTGAGTTCATTGATTGTGTTTCAAAAGTTGTGTGTTTGTTTGTTCAATTTATAACATCTGGGTTTATTTGCCAATTGTAGCATCAAACACACACAATAATCATATATACAAATAATTATTGAAGGCTCAAATGATTGTGTGTACATACGCACACAAATTATGTTATATTTGTTTTTAGCACATAGCTTATCTGGTTCGATTACTCATTTGTTCATAGTTCTTCATGCCTCTCATGTTTACATGGACAATATCTTGCAGAAGGAAATTTTGGATCCTGCTGTAAAGGGAACGTTGAATGTGTTGAAAGCATCTAAAGAGGCAGGTGCCAGGCGGGTTGTCCATGTTTCATCTATTTTGGCTATCTCGATGCATCCGAACTGGCCACAAGATAGAGTCATGGATGAGACTTGTTGGTCTGACAAAGATTTTTGCCTGAAAGATGAGGTAACTTATTGATAAGTGAATTGCATCGATTTCCGTACATTACTTCTCAATGTCTTGTCTACTTTGTAGTTTCTAGCTTTCCAAGAACTCTAGCATATTCATATTGCATTGCCTCTTTAGATATCCAATACAATCTCAACAAACTACAGTTAGGGCTTTTAAAAGGTCCAGTCCAGGAGAGGTTATCCCTGGCCTGACAGGGTCCAGATTAGATTCAAACACTGCTCGGGTTCAAGACAGTTGGACGCAGACTTTGGGTCCAATTGACCCCGACCCCGACCTGGGCTAGACCTGGACCAGAGCAGACCTGGTGAGTCCAAGGGGCACGTTCTAGACCTGGACAGGGGTCTGATTGAACCTCCATGTCGGAGGACCAACCTGACCCAATTGGTACCACTACCCAGTTTAGCATGGGTTCAAATGGCATACTTCTGACTTGATTTTTTATATATATAGGCTCAAAGTAATCTTTGGCTAATCAAACCACAAAAGATACTTTTAATGAAAACATAGATTAAGTTGTAACATAAATTAGCTCATATCATAATGCACCTGAATCAATTCAACTAGCCAAGAGCTATTCTGTATCAAAATTTACTGGGGTTTGGTCTTTCTTTAATGCCTGAGATATGTTCTAAGATCAGATGGCCTTTTCCTCTGTTAATTCCAGCATTGGTATTGCCTCTCCAAAACGTTGGCAGAAAGCAGTGCTCTCAAATACGCCCAAAAAATTGGTCTTGACCTCATATCAGTTTGCCCAACCCTGGTCATAGGTCCAATGCTCCAACCAGTGGTAAATGGAAGCAATCGGGTTTTCATCCAGTTTTTAAAAGGTATATTCTAATTCTCAACTTTCTGATCCTTCTTAGGTGAACTTTGCGATTTGGTCAAGCGTTTAACACTTGAATTAAGATTATAGCTACGAAAACTGTTCCATAATCCAACTGAAGAGGGTATACAGTTCTTAGGTGAACTTTGCGATTTGGTCCAAGTGTTTAACATTTGAATTAAGATTATAGTTACGAAAACTGTTCCATAATCCAACTAAAGAGGGTATACAGTTCTCCACAGGGGAATCCGACATCCGTTCCCTCTAGGATAACTGTACATCAGTTCACGCTAGGATAACTGTAGAATTTAACTGTCCATTCCTGATTTGATGATCATATTGTTTGTCTTTTTTTTTGGGCAAGTAAGCCCCTACCCGTTTTTGAAATAGTCAATTTTTTAATCCATTAGTAAGAATGGAGGTCAAGACCTTTAACCAGAGCTCTGATGGTACTACCACCATGACCCAGCCCCTTCAATTTGATTGGAAAAGCCAACATATGATGTCAAACAAAATTGTTGGCTTCGCCAAATGTTATTGGTTTTTCTCCCAGGCTTTCATACCACTATTCAAATACAGGCTTGGAGTTGGACTTGGAACTCGGCAGGGTCCTGAGTCCAAGTCGTCCATACAGGCTTTGCCCTAGTTTGTCAGAGACATGGACCAGTCTGTACGAGCAACAATAGTAAATTATAGGAATTGGCTGAGTTTGGCTTGTACCTTATGGACTCCAAATACTATCAAGTCCGCTCAGACTCGCTTGAGTTTTAGAAGATTGTTTTATATTACGGAAAACTTGTTTATAAGATCTACTTGCTCTTACCAAGATTATAAAAACAGGAGAGATAGAGATGATCCCCAAGAATTTGCAGACTATTGTCGATGTAAGGGATTGTGCAGAAGCACTCCTATTGGCATTTGAGGACCCCAAAGCCTGTGGAAGATACATTTGTGTAGGCCATTCAATAAAAAAGAAAGAAGTAATCGACATTGCAAAGAGATTGTGTCCCGGCTACAATTACCTGAAACAGTGAGTTTGTCATCCAATTTAAGGGGAGTATACTGTGGTCTGATGTTATTTGGACTATAGTGATTCATATAATCCATTGGTATCACCATCATTGAATGCAATGGAGGGCAGTGATAAACGGAGAGTGGGAGCATCAGATCAAGACCATGTCCATGATGGCAGGTCCCACTCTCTCTCTATCACTGTCAATCATTTCATTGAACAGTGATGACCCAATGGATTATAATTTTCCATAGTACAATGGCCTTTTTTTAAGGGAAATTCATTAACTACCCTGAGAGATGAGTTACTTAACATTCTACATATATCTTTCCATTCAATTTCAAAATACCTATCAAAATACACATGAAGACCTGGAATAGTTGCATTTGGGCAAAATGTTAAATAGTTGTCTCTCATGTGTATTTTGACAAATTTCCCTTTTTTTCTAAGGGATTGTATACTGCGAGATCATTTATTTTTTTGTACAAGGATGTCATAATCATTTTTAGCTATTAAATATGAAATCTAATAAATGAAAGTGTGACGCAACATTTGAGGAATTTTGATTTTGGACGTTGTGCCTAAACAATGACACATCATCAACCACCCGATTTTAAAGCTAACGGTCAACTATGACTGTGACTTTTTTGTATAAAAAATAAATAGTCTCGATTTATACATTTCCATTTTTTAATGGAATTATATACTATGAGACTATTTATCTTTAATACAAGGAGGTCAGAGCTAATTCTAACCATTAGATGCCCGATTGGATAGCTTGGGGAGTATCACGAAGTTCAAAAAAAAAATTGATGGGCTTGGAGTATAGTCACAAGTACGCTTTCAAGTTTCAACCATTTGATTTGAAATTTGATGGACAAAAATGGTTGTATCCTTGTACTCTAAAAAGTAAATGGCCTCTTTATATACTTTTCCTTTTCTAATACCCAAATATGAAAAGGTTTTCTTGATTCCTTTTATGTTTCCTTCATGATAGGTACATTGATCTATGCGAGGTACCCATTAACACTGAGAGAATGTTGCAGTTGGCATGGAAACCCAGGCCATTGGAAGAGACACTTGTTGATGCTATTAAGCAATTTCAGGAAGCTGGTCTTCTTGGAGGGACTTAGTTATTTATATACACTTTCAGTGTGTGATTCATATTATGCTTGCACTTTCTTCTAAAATAAGCAGAAATTGTTGAGGATCGGTGTATCTGGATGAAACAAGAATAAGAAATGCATGATAAGTTCAATCTTTGAGTGGGTCAAAACAAAAGTTCAATGTTTGGGTGGGTCACGCAAGTTTTTGTATAACTAAAGTATTGCATGAGAAAATTGTACACTTGCTCCCTCGTGCAAAATAACTCGTTTTTCTTTGTCTGAAATTTTGCGTCCATTTCGGAATCACTTTGCTAGAAATTTTAAGGAAGATAATTTTGAGTTCCTGAAACCTATACGTTTGATAGTCGACCCCTAACACGTTTGATAGTCGACCCCAAATAGTTAGGCTAAGGCTCGGATGATAATGGAACGTGATAGTTCAAAAATTGGATCGGCCCATCTTCATGCCTAAGGCTCCATTTTTTTCAATCTAGGTTTGTGTATTATCTTTCCTTTTCTTTGGTTGGTCTGATCAAGTAGATTAGTTTCCTAACATTTGGGGTCCAAAAAAAAGCTCCCAGCTAAGTTTTATCCTGAAGGGACAAGCGTACAGTTTGCTCCTGCGAAGCATAAAATATTTTCAGTATGTACCTATATGTGTTTTGCGTTTAGGAATGACTATATATCGTTGCATTTTGGCTACATTATTTTGGCAACCATCATTTTTGTGCTAGCCTCCCACCTATGGTTTTCAAACGATTGAGAGCTTAAAACCCAGATTGGCCAGTGCCGGTGAACTGACCCTCCGGTAAACCGGTTTGGATTGGCAAATCAGTTAGATTGGTAACCCGACCAATCTCCAAGGTGAGCATCGGTCAATAAAAAAAAAGGTGAAAAAGAAAAGAAAATAAAAACAATAAAAATATGTCTGATTCCTGATGGAACCAGCCTGTTCCCTCGGGATGATTCCTGAATCAAAATTTAAATCAGGAATTGGGTTGGTCCCCTCCGGATCCCAATCGGCCTATTTCAATCAGAATCAGTGTTTTTTAAAACATTGGTTGGAACTATGATAAGAATATACAGTCCCCTGTAAAAGTTGACCAATTCTAAATTCGTTTGAAAGATAAATGACCAACTTAGATTAATAAAAGGGATTGTATATTATGAGACCATTAATCATTTGCTTTTTATACAAGGTGGTTACAGTTATGTATAACCATCCAATGTGAAATATGATAGCTTAGTGTGTGTCACAAAGTTGGAGAAATTTTGTTTAGAAATTTGAGCTTGGTCAATGAAATAAATGCACCCATCTAATTTCACAAGCTATACAAATGATGGTCCAAAAATGCATTACAAGCTATCAATTTTGAGCTTGGTCAATGAAATAAATGCAACCATCTAATTTCACAATCAGATAGCTTGTAATACATTTTTGGACTACCAATTTTCAAGATTTTCAAATGTTCATAAATCTGCTCTATCTACACTAGTTTGAAGCTTTACATTTTATAATTAGAGATTAAAACAAATTTTCAGGCTATCACAAAGATTTCCAGTATTGAAACAATATCTTTCGACACTATTTAAAGGTGCGCATTACTTTGATTGTTTCAGGGCCTCGGCCTTATACAAACCACACATTTTATATATGGGTGGGGTTTGTATGGAGCCAAGGCTCTAAACGATCAAATTAGAGCCTACCATCAAATAGTGTCGAGAAATATGGTTTCAATACTGAAAAGTGTCGAGCAGTTGAAAACTTGAAAATCTTAAAAATCGACCGTCGAAAGATGCATTACAAGATGCAATATTTCCAAAACTTGAAATTCATTTTTTTCTCATGTCCATGCATCTTGATGTCGAGATGATCAATTGATGATATTTGGACATCAAAACAACCTCTTCTAGTGAAAGTTTTGAGGTAGGCTCTAATTTGATTGTTTAGAGCCTAGGCTTTAAATAAACTTTTCCCTTTATACATTATAGGAATAGTTTGAATATATAGCACTATATTGTTGAACTAAAAAGTCATTGTTAATTTGATCTTGGATTTTTATATTTATATATATATATATATATATATATATATATATATATATATATATTTTGGGTGCTGGGGGCAAGGGGGGGGGGGGGGGGGGGGTGGGTTGGGAGAGCTAAAAAACTGATAAGAAATACTTCATTGTTTTAGATTTAAATCAAAGGAAAAGTTTATATAAGGTTGCAACCTTCAAATCTAAATCACATATGCACCTCAAAAATCTATCGGAAATATTGTTTTAATGTTGAAAAACTCTCTAATCGATCATCTCGACATTGAGATGTATGAATATGACAAAAAAAAAGTTTTTAAGTCTAATGCATCTTGCAGCACATTATCTAGACCATCCATTTTCAAGACATATATTTATAGACCTACTTGATTTTAACCATTTTTGGAATTTAAAATTTTTTAATTAGGTATAAAAATAGATTTTAAAATAATACTAAGAATTTTTTATTACAAAATTACATGTCATGATAAAATTTTAAAGTGTGCCTTAATTGGATTGTTTAAGGTTGCAACCTTGTAGAAACCGCACCCTTAAAGCAAAGATACAGAGTAAAGAACATCGGTGTGCATGCGTATATTTATGTGTAAATGTGCAAGGGGAACCTAGTTAATTATATTAACTTTCAAGAAAAATAAAAAATTATAATTCACATGAACTTAAAGAACCAATGAATATGTCAAACAACGTTACGAGGAAGAACAAATTTAACGTATTTCATAGAAGTTTATTTTTTTTTTCCATAAAGATAATATACGCATAATACATTTTCTTCAAAAAAAACTGAGATTTTCTTTAGGTTATTTAGAAAATCTGGCCTTTTAAATTGTTTTCCTAAAATATAATACCTAAAGGAAATGACACTTTTTTAACATAATTCACTACTATAGTTTGAAGCACATGGTCCAGATTCTTTCCATATATTACAAAAGATAAAAACCTTTCATTTGAACTTTTGAAGGAATGCATGCATTAAGTGACGCAATTCTGCAAATTTATATTTGGAAACGAGGAAAAGGAACTTTCCTTTATATTGGACACGTGACCGAGATTAATCGCTCGCCCATTGCTAAGAAAAATGGCAAAAAGTATCCTCATCTTTAAGGTAAATGCCTAAACTATTTCAAGAATCTTTATTACAGGGTAGCAATGGGCCTAAAAAAATTAAGGTTTGGGCACAAAATGTGGCCCGAGGGCTGGCTAGGGCTGAGCCACCATGGCCCGAGGGCCGGGCTAGGACAAGTCTAGGGCCAAGATAAGGTTGGCCTCGTTTTACCTTTTTGTTCTTTATATGTTTCTTCTATTTTTTAAATTTTTTCCATTAAACCCGGTCAACTGGCCGTACAGGTGGGGGTGGCCACAAGGGTCGGATACAGGTCAGATCCAGCTGTGTCACAACTCTGCCCCCCGGTCCCTACCATTCCCGATCGGAGGGCGATGGTGTGTGGGATCATGACCGGAGGTCGCGTACGTCACTCAGGTAGGAGTGACATCAACACGTGTTATAATTGCAGAATCAAAGCAAACCATGAACTAAAATAAACACATGGCCACAAGCAGAGCAAAATAGAAATCATTTATACAAATCCAATCTTTAAAAATCCTTCTACAAATATTCAAGGTGCTACTGGCCCAACAACAAAATACAATACATCAAAATAACATTGTGGCCACGCCACCAGAGACCTACGATCACAAGCTTCTTGAACAGAACTCAAGCTTCCAAAAGTCTGCTACCACGTCTACCTGTCCTTGTACAAGCAATCGGTTGTCACTCTACATGGAAGGGAAACAAGAGGCATGAGCTAAAAGCCTAGTAAGTAAATCAGTACCTTGCAATCCTGCTTACAGGCTTATAAATCAGAAAGTAAAGTCATACCCTTGAATATGTACATTAACAAAATACAATGAGTATTGTTCAGAAGTCGGAGCATCTAATATTTCCCGAAATGGCAGCTACATTGATGCACATCATAGTCGCAAGACAATCATACGGATACTTAATTCAAACAAACAGAAACAGAAACAGAATCAGAATCAGAATCAGAAACAGAAACATGAACATAATCATTTACTCCCGAAGTAGAAGTCACATCGATCAGGCTAAGCCAATCCTGCAACTTGAAACTTCTACTATCATTCGGGAGGGAGGATAATAACAAATAGAGGTCTCATTTCGCAGTGTTCTCACTCATACACCCGATCCCCAGAGCGCTTTGGGGTTTTGATAGGCTGAGGCCTTGCAAGACACGGCCCTCTCCTTGCGCCTTCAGGCGAGAGGGCGTTACACCACCATTGGAGGACCCAATGCATAGTGCCCATAACAATTTGGCAGGCGCAACCCACCCTGTTATTTACAGTTATCTCTCGACTCCACTCCTATCATTGGAGTAGGGGCAGAATCTAAACTTACGGGCAAAACATAATATCCACTACCAATAGAGGACACATTGCGTAGGGGCCAGAAATCACATATAACAGAATTCATATGATAGAAATATAATATCCACTACCAATGGAGGACCCATTGGGTAGTGGCCATAAATTACATATGACAAAGATCATATAACAGAAACAAAATATCCACTACCAATGGAGGACTCTTTACGTAGTAGCCAGAAATCACATATGACAGAGTTCATATAACATAAACAGAATATCCACTACCAATGGAGGACCCATTGTGTAGTGGCCAGAAATCACATATGACAGAGTTCATATAACAGAAACAGAATATCCACTACCAATGGAGGATCCATTGCGTAGTGGCCAGAAATCACATATAACAGAGTCCCATGTATAAGCATGCATAGCATTCATTCATTCATACTTTACTCTTTTCAAAAGGTCAGGGGCATTCAACATTTGTAGGACCATAAGCATGCTATTTAAATCATCTTGCAAAAGGGATTAAGTTGTGTTCTGAAAGAGATATCGATGCATGACATGTGCATAATTCATGTGCAACTTAAAATTCATTGTTGTCCTTATCAATTATGGGCATGTACAAGATGAGGTATGGTATCAAAATTTTGAAGGGAGATTCAACTAAATTCTGAATCCAATCTGCTAACTGAACAATACTTGATCAATTGAGAGTTCAGTATATCGTTCTGAACCTTGCTGAATTCAACCAATAGTGACATATGTTTACAATTTAGAACCTTATAGGAATTTCGAAACAATTTAAACATACAACTTTTAGTAAACATTCAAAGCTTTCAAATGCCTGTAGTTTCGGAGCGATCGAGCTCCATTTGGTTGGCTAAAATCATGGCAACAGAGACCAAAGTTTTGAGTTTCTATAATGTCTGTCAACAATGATATATTCGAGCATTATTGAGTATAGCTCCTCATATGCATAGAATTTGGGCAAGGTTAAAACATGAAAATCATAGAGGACTCATGCATCTATCAAATGGTTATATTTTTGTGTCATTTGGACATTAATAGATTAGGCAAAGCCTCAATGCAACAGAAGCAATACTTATGGAATTTCTCACGGTCTACCAACCGTGGCATATGAGCACAATATGAAATATATCTTTCAAACTAGCAAAAATTACAACTAGACATAAACACCAAACTCAAAGTAGACTAAAACATCTTTCAATTGGTGGAGATTTGAGGCCAAAAGGATATCATTTGCTTCTTCAAAATCTCGTTACAAGAACACGTAAAATCCCTGGAAAATCACAGTCTAGCCATGACATCCTTTTTAAAATCATCTCCTAACTCTTAATCTATGCAAGGTAACAACATGAAACCAATTTTAGCTTAAACTAGACTCACAAGAGCATTACCCCACGAAATTTCAAGGCCATCAAAAGGATTTCAGTGCTCATTTCTAACAGGCAAAAAAAAGCAAACTTTTTGGAAAAACAGAGCACAATGACATTCTTGCTATCCTATTCCTTGTACACAGTTCTATACCATCTCATGCCCAATTTCGTGCTTAAATTCAACCATCATTCATGCCTAAATTATGTTTTATATATGCTTGGATTCATACTTCATTCATATATGATTCATATATCATTCATGCTTTAATTCATGCTTCAATTCATGGTCATGGGTCTACAGGGTAGTGACCTACTTACCTCTTTGAGTCTCCAAAGATGATCCCAAACTCCTTCCACACTCCCCTCCACCAAGCTTTCCCAAACTCTCCGACAATGGCACAAAGGGCTAAGCTTGAGCTTCAAAATGTGAGGTGTAGAGAGAGAAAGAGTGGTTTTATACTTCAAAGGTGGGTAGGTGGCTTTCTATGCTCGCCAAGTGGCCTTTACATGGACGGAAGATTGACATTTGGCGCACAAAGCAGCATGCAGCCAACAGGTGGCCGGCTTGCTTCATGCACGGCCTTCTCTTCTTCCTCTGTCGCCGTGCGCTCTCTTCCTCTTCTCCTTATCGCCGTGCGCCTTCTTCCTCTATCGTCGCACGCTCTCTTTATCTATCACCGCGCACTATCTTCTCCCATCGCCGCACGCTCTCTTCATTATGCTTAAAAAAAAGAGAAATTTGGGTCGTTACAAGTTGGACCCGATCCCGGACCTAAGTAGTATTCGGGTCCAAAATTTGGACCCGTTGACTATGATTTTTTTTTCTTGTTGCCTTTTTTCTACCATTATATATCTTATGACTATAAGATTCTTTTTTTTGCCAATAATATTATAAATATTGCCAATATTGTGATAATATGAACACCTAGAGCGTGCCTAAAGACACATGATTGGCATCATATACCCTATGACTACATGTACGAGTTGGGTCCGGCTGGGACCCACCAAAATTTGGACCCATACCCTGACCAGAGGTCTGGTATACTCGTCGGGTCTCAGGTCTAATCGAGTCCATTGCCACCCCTATCTACAGGGGTTAGAGCCGGGCCAAGATTAAGGTTGGCTTGACCTAGGCCCAGCCCGTAGTCAATTCGTAATAACTCCAAGAATATGGAAGCAATGTTATGACATTCGCTTCGCTTCGACCGAAGAGGCTGAAGTCTTCAAATTTTTGGCGTACGCACCCCAAGATCAGTGGTAAAATCAAAGGTGTTACCTTTATCAGATTCACTTCGCTTTGGCTGAAGAGGCCGAAGTCTTCGTATTTTCATCCTAGATCGAAGCGAAGCGAAGCTCCGGTGCATCAACTTCAGCCTGCTTCGGACCGCTTTGGTTTTATTCTATGTCTTCAATTGAAGCTTCGGTCTCTTCGGGTGAAGCACATAATTGGCTTTTTTTCTTTTTTTTTTTTAAATACAGCTACGTGCATTGGTCCACTTTGGTCTAATTCAGAATCTTTGGTCGAAGCAAAGAATTATCCTTTTTTTAGTATATATATTTTTATAATTTATTTATATGACTTTCTTTTAAATTCCGAAGTCTTCTAGAAAATCGGTTGAAGCACCAAAGTGCTTCATTTTTCTCATCAAACTGAAGAAGGATCCAAAGTGAATCTGACAAAAATGAATGGAAGATCATGTTTAGACCAAACGAAAGGTGGGAGACAAAATTCGCCACCTTTAGATTGTTTAACAAAAAGTATGCATTTTAACCAATTAAACTACAATTAGGTCATTGTCATCTCACACATCATGGATAATAGATGCACTTTGACCAATTAAACTACAATTAGGTCATTGTCATCTCACACATCATGGATGATAACATCAAAATGAGAAAATCAGCCTTAGGTCGTGACTTACTACAATCTCGAACCTCATTCCACCATTCGTGCTGAGGGTGAGTCATGGGCGACCCCTTGATCCGGAGATTGACCTGATTTTAAGGTTTCTCCTTTTTCCAAGGGTCCTAGTCCAGTCCGAGTAAATCGGTTTCAGAGATGGAGCAATGAGTTTTTAATCACTGCTTGAAAGTGTCAATGGATTAAAATATATTAATATGTAAGGTTGCAACCTTAAATAATCAAATTAAGGTGTATCCTTAAACTTTGTCATGACATGCAATTTTGGCATTAAAAATTCCTAAGATGGTGTGAAAATCTAGTTTTATCTCTAATTATAAAATTTTAAAATAATTCAAATCAAGAAAATTTATGAACATATGAAAATCTTGAAAATAGATGATTCAGATAAAGTGTTGCAAGATGCATTAATTTTAATATTTGAAATCTCATTTTTTTTACATATCTATACTTCTAGGTATCAAGATGATCAATTAGATGTTTTTTCAATATCAAAACAATCTTTTTCGAACTAATGATAACCGAGATGTACTACAGGTGTCTCATGATATGGGGTGTAAATCAATCCATGTCATTCAAGTTTTTTCATCCTGAATCACTAAAATTTCCAATTGGAACTTCTGATTTTTTTCAAAATTGACTCTTTGTTTATTCATAAGAGGTATTCTATAAATATTTATAAAGGATTGTATACAATTAGACCATTTACCTTTGATACAAGATGGTCACGATTCCTTACAATCATTTGATGTGAAGGTTGATAGTTTGGATGGTCACAAAGTTTGAAAAAAATTCTTTTGAAGTTTGAGCTTGGTCAATGGAATAATTGCAACCACCCAATTTCACATCCAATGGTCAAGATTAATGTGACCACCTTGTATCAAAGGTAAATGATTTCGTTCTATACTTTCCCTATTTATAATTAGATAAATAGCTCTATTAATAAATGGGTCGGACAGTTGAAAAATAGTAAAAGTATGCATATTATATGATGACAATAAAAAAATAAAGATCTCTTTATTCATAAGTCCACAAAGGCAACATCTAGAACACGGCGTGGAAATGCACGCCTGGGGTAGTAATGCCTTGAGAATCCTCAAATTTTGTCTAGGTTTCGCAATGGGTTGGGGCCGTCCCTGCCCCTAACCCAGCCCTAATCTCTATAGGGCTGGTTGAGCCTAATGCTGGCCCTATTTGGGATGGATTGGACTGGTTCAAGCTAGCTTAATAGACCAAAAAAGGCCGGCCCGAACAAGCCCAGCCCTTATATGGCTCAAGCCCTAATTTTTTCGGGCAAAGCTTTTTGGACCATTATTTAGCCCTAGTTTTGTCCTCTCATGGGCACTAGGATCGGCCCGACCATGAACCGGCCTAGTCTAGTAAAAAAATTGTCCGACAGCTAATTGAACCAGTAGGACTAGGTCAATGGAAATAATAATTTTAAAATAAAAGGCATTAAAATAAGTAATGCAACTTGAACCACTAGGACTAAATTAAAAAATGATAATGATAATTTAACACTATAAGGATAAGTTCATTCTTGAACCTAGGACTAGATTGAAAAATGGAAATAAAAATTTAAAGATATAAAGGAAGAAGTTTCTATAAGGTTGTAATCTAATACTATAGAAGCTTTTGACCTTAGGATTAGATTAAAAAAATGGAAATAATAATTTAAAAATATAAAAGAAGAAGTTTCTATAAGGTTGTAATCTAATACTATAGAAGTTAGGTACACCTTAAAAATCTATTAGAAAAAAGTGTTCAAAAGTTAGAAAACCTTCCAATTAATCATCTCGACCTTGAGATATATAGATATAAAGAGAAAAAATAATTTAAGTCCTAAAAATAGTGTATTTTATAATAAGTTATTGGATCAGTTGATTTTCAATATTTTCAAATATCTATAGATCTGCTCGATTTGTACTGTAATTTAGAATTTTAAATTTTATATGTAGGATTGAATATGAATTTTTCAACCCATCACAAAGTTTTTGACACTTAAAGTACATCTTATATGAAAATTTAGAGGTGTGCCTTACTTGCACAGTATAAGTGGTCACAAATCTTATAGTTTCAATTTAGATCTAGAGAGAAAAAAAACCAAAAAAGAAAAAAACTGGAGGATGTGCTAGACTTGGACCTTTCCAATATAATGCAACTACGGAGACTTTTACCTTCTCAATCTTATGTACCTGAACCTATGTTGAGAAAGCAAATTTGAACTCTTTATTCTTGTACTCGTAGTCCATGAAAGACCTGGGCCCTCCCTACCGAGACTTGATCTTTCAGAGGTTCAAAATTTGGATCCATATCGGACCTGAAATCGAGTTTATCGGATCCATTGCTACCCAGTGACAACTTGACAAAAGTTTCCACTTCACGGTATTGCACAACATTTATTAGACGAGTCCAAGATGGACCCGGATCAGAATACTATCCGGGTCCTACCCGATTTGTCCCATGCGTAGTCAGCTCCATTTGCCAGCCCTACGGGCCCTAAATCTGTGGGTGCAACATTTGCTGCATGTGGACACTAGCAAATCTCTGCCCTTATTTGACTTTTTTCCTAATGATTCCATATATGGTAAGTTGTTGGTAGATGCATGCAGAACTGAGGTGAAAGATCCAGAGAGAAAGAGAGAGAGAGGGGAGATAAAAGAGATGGATCTCTAGACAGAGACCACACAAGGCATAGAGAGAGCCAGAGGGGAGCTTCAAGCTTGACTATTGAAAACAGAGAGAGAGAGAGACAGAGAGAGAGAGAGAGAGATGGGTCAGAAGGGAAGAGTGTGTGTTACAGGTGCAGGAGGGTTTTGTGCTTCTTGGGTGGTAAAGCTTCTTCTCTCTAAGGGATACACTGTCCATGGAACTGTCAGAAACCCAGGTCTTGAATGAACCCCTCTCTCTTTTGCTTTTCATTTTCCTGTGTTTTGTTTCCACCTCTTAATGATCTCTCTCTACAAGATCTCACCTTTGACGCCTAGCAAAAAAAAGAAAAAACAAAACAAAGAAAAGGATCCCATCTTTGAATATCTGCTTAAAGATTAGCTTAATGGAATTGAGATTGTTCCCATTGAAGTTGCAGTTTTTCATCAATTTATATGTGCTTCCATTTTGAAGAATTTATATGCTGTGTCAATAGGATTAGCTTGATATTGCAATGAGTTTACTTTACTAGCTATGGTTTGAGTGATGCTATGATGAATTTTAAGCAGTCACAAATGTAATGGAGTTGTGAACAGTTTTAAGGAATGAGCTAGAAATATGAAGTCTAATCTAATGGAGATGCATATTCTAGTTTGGAGAAAACTCAGTCTGGTTCTCTTTATGGATTGAGTTGATTTTCTGATCTATGAAGACAATGTTCAGGGACTCAACCGAGTGGCGAGTCACTTGGACTCCACACCTTGTCGACCCGAGTAGAAGTTTACAAACTTGGTAAATTAAAAAATAAAAATAAATTCATAAAAATTATATTTCTTTAGTAAATCAATGGATAAACATGTTCCTATATTAGTTTGATGATTTGATGATCATTTGTGAACTTTTTATTTGCACTATTTTATATTTTCCCCCTTTTATGATTCTCTTAAGTATTTCCAGCTATAAATAAGATTGTTCTAAAATCCATCTTTTATATTTTTCATCATTCTTAGACTTTTAGTGCTCTTTATGGTGTAGTTTGGTTTTCACTGATTTTTTATTTTTATCAATTTTTTTTGGTTGTTTCAAATTTATAGACTTCTTAGGATCTCACACTACTTAGGTGAATCCACTTGGACTCGCCTGAATAACTTGGCTCGGGCCCGGGCCAGGGCCCCCCAGCAGACTTTCATAACATTGAGGAATATATTTGACATGATAGACATCATTGAGCACCATGACATTATTTTGATCTAGATTCTCTGGTGAAAAGGTAAATGAAAGAAGTAGGAAAGAAGTTCAATGAGGAAAAATAAAAAGGAAGTAACGAGGGGGGAAAAAGAAAAAAAAAAGAGAGAGAAGAAGAAGACAGAAGAAAAGTAATGAAAAAAAAGAGGCAAGAGGGTCCGTTACAGTCTTGCAGCATAAAATTTGCTCCCAAAGTTTATGTGGGAAGAGAGAGAGAGAGAGAGAGTGGTTTCTTTATAATCTTCTCTCTCTTCCTTTTTTGGGTGGTAAGCTCCATATGAACCCACAATCTCAAGTTGCAACAATCTGTGCCTTCCAAATTGCAATTGCCAACATAAAGTTGAATTTGCCTATTTGGAAAACTTATTCATTTGGTTCTGTAAGTCGAAAATGCAGGGATGCATCAAATCTGAGGAATGTTGGCCAAGACAATTTGTTAGGATGCATCAAAGATGTATTGAGAAAATTTTAGGTGATCTTAGGATGAATCACACAAATCTCCCTAACTAGTTGTCTTGGCTGCAAGACCAAATATATAATTTGGTTTCACAGGGCCACCATATAGGGCTGCGAACATTTTATACCGACAGTCCTTATGTGAGATAGGTGAATGTGAGGACATTTTTGTTTTAACTATGAAATGTATTTGCATGCTAAGAAAATATTAGATTCTAGAGATGTCTTACTGGCCTTGTGATATCTATATTAGAGTATTATTCAACTCCTGGAGAGATCAACTGGCACTCTTATAGTGCTCTTTCTTCTTCTTTTTTTCTTTTTTTAGGGTCGGGGGTAGTTCAGTGGTAGGAATCAAAGTTGAGATGTAGCGTTGTGAACGTCAACTGCTAACAACTCAAGCCCAATGCGGCTTCTAAAAAATTGGGAAAGTGAGCTTGATTTGTTTTAGGGTAAGGCCAAAATTGAACCCTTAATCTCTCGTTTAGAAGCTGAGGTGTCAACCTTTTGGCCAAAGCCCACAAAACACTCTTATAATGCTCTATCTGATACTGAAATCATTCCTCATCCTTGTGCTGTTCGGAATTACCTTACCGTTGTTGAATCCATGCAAATAGACAGAATTCATTCAATTGGTCTATTGTTTGCTGTCATAAAAGTTATTTGAATAGCTATATTTATCATTGTTGGAAAAAACCTAATTTACTTTCATGTGGTTGCACTTAAAGAGAATCACTATGTCTGGAAAATGATGATTTTACTCTCAAAATCTCAATTCCAAATCAGAAAGTATCAAGATTGATAAATAGGAAAGTAATCCCAAGTGTCTAATAATGTATGCTGGCCTGTTATGATTGCTATATGTAAATCTAAGGACAGCTTAAGTATAGTAAGCGTAGTTGCTCACTATGAGGCATTGTGTTTGCAGATGATGAAAGAAATGCCCATTTAAAGAAATTCGAAAATGCCTCAACAAATTTAAGACTCTTCAAAGCAGATCTCCTTGACAACAATGCCATTTCTTCAGCGATCTCAGGATGCCAGGGAGTTTTTCATGTTGCAAGCCCAGTTCCACCAGGCAACGTGCCAGATCCAGAGGCAAGATTATGTTATGCTAACATTCAAGAAAAAATATTATGTTACGCTTTTCTTTCTATCCCTTGAGAAAAATTGGAATCTAAATTCTCAATTCACACTTCTTAGAAGTAAATGAACTCGCGATCTCTCTCTGTAAATCCTGAAAGAAATACATAGACGTTAAGTTTCTATATTTGTTGGACTATGGATGAGATTTCTTTCATATTTCAATGCTTATGCCTGAGGGTGAATTATCATCTAAAGTTCCGAGGAATATCATTCGTTCTCTTATAATTAATGTAGATACTTGTTTCGGAGCTCTGCGCTTTTTCATATGTTCATCGGCATTAGAAAGTTAGGTAATAGTCGAATTTGTTCAATGCAATCCTCCTGTGCATGGCAAAAATCTATCATATCCAGTCAAACAGAAAAAACATTCATTTTGAAGTATTACATCTTCTCAATAAATTGGATTGATATTTTGTAGAAAGACTTATTGAATCCAGCAGTGAAGGGAACTTTGAATGTGCTAAAGGAATCTAAAGAGGCAGGAGTCCAGCGAGTTGTCTTTGTCTCCTCCGTTGCAGCTGTTATGATGAACCCCAATTGGCCTCAAGATAAGGTCATGGATGAAAATTGTTGGTCTGACAAGCAATATTGCAGGACTACTGAGGTAATAGTTCAACAGATTCTTTGTGGGTGTTATAATATTTCTTCTCTCTTAATTATTGAGCTCCTCCCAAACTTGTAGCACAATTAAGTATACTCATATGTAAATATTAAGACTATCTAATTTGCATATGAAATCCTCAACCTAGAATCTAGTATCAGAGAGAAGATCAAAGTTACATGCTTTTCACATGGGTTCACTTGCAATCATGTATCCTGGGGAAAGTGAAATTTAATCAGGAGACAATGGAAAATCGCTGTCCATTGGATCATCAGTTTCCACTGCAATGATGGATGGTGATGAAGAGATAGTGGGACCCACCATTGGGTCATTTGATATTGGGCATCACTCTCTATCCATCACCATACATTTCTGATTACCCACTTGATTATCGTAAAAAACCAGTAAGTGTTTGATAAAAAGAATATGATTTTTCCATATTCCAATGGATCTTAATCATCTCTCACATTGTCCATTGAATCTTTGTATGCTTTCCCTATATTTAACACATACCACTGGACATACTTGAGGTGATGTATTTATGCTTTATTTTCCTACTCCGTTGCCTCATGTAGGTAGATTTTTCCAAGTGCATGTACATGATATATGCTTGGAGTTGAACTTGATTTTCATCACTTAGAATAAGAAATATTCTATGCTTTCTTTTTATTTTCTTGCCTCGCATCCCTTTTACATGACTAACTTCCAATCTTCCATTTAGGCCAAAAAAAAAAACGAGACTTCCAGTCTTCCACCTTATTCTACTTTGAAACATTAACTTTCATAATAGAAGCAACATATTAGTATCTGAGAATTGTTGTACAGTAAAACATTTATTGCTTCCCAATAGTATAGTCTAGTGGGTTTTGTGAATTCTCCTTTGCAATGCTATAGAAACAAATTTTCTTGAGGGGACCTTCTCTGTGGATTATCTAACTAAATGTAATCACTCTTTTGGCTTGTACTGGCTAGAATTGGTATTGCCTCTCAAAAACCATGGCTGAAAGTGAAGCTTTTGAGTATGCTCAGAAAAGTGGACTTGACCTTGTATCAGTTTGTCCAGCGCTGGTGCTAGGACCGATGCTACAACCGACAATAAATGCAAGCAGTCTAGTTCTCATCAAGCTTTTGAAAGGTATGTTATCAATTGCGAAAGTTTCTACGATCATGGGAAAGGGCCGCCGTATACTGTCATCATCATCAGAGGTTTATCGCAACTATTTGGTGACGCCGTACAGTACATTGTACCTAAATGTTTTTTCTCATATTTCATCTTTGTGATTCTTTCCTTGTATGTCACAGACTCACAGTAGTGCTTTTGGTTGATTCATTTCATAAAATGGTTAATAATATTGATTATAGTAATTCTACATGTTTCGCTAATTAGTAATAAGCT
Source organism: Amborella trichopoda (assembly GCF_054954075.1). Taxonomy (NCBI): domain Eukaryota; kingdom Viridiplantae; phylum Streptophyta; class Magnoliopsida; order Amborellales; family Amborellaceae; genus Amborella; species Amborella trichopoda. The sequence continues at coordinate 2,105,171 of NC_142338.1, forward strand.
AACATTAAGATTATAATGTATATTACTACCGCCAATTTTGGAAAGCATTTTAATCTATGCAATGATCCTTCCTTGTCTCAACTATATTGCTAGGTTGCTGTCACATAGACATAACAAAACTGAATTAAAGGGTTATTTTGTTTCTTAAGCAACTTGTAGCTGCTCTCTCTCTCTCTCTCTCTCTCTCTCTCTGAGCTTATAAGATCTGAGCTCATAAGAGGATTCACTCTATTTTTCCTTTTTTTTTTCTTTTTTTTTTTGTAATTCAAAACAGGAGAACAACAGTGTGTCCCCAACAGAACTCGGTATATCGTTGATGTTAGGGACCTCGCCGAGGCCCTTTTGCTCGTCTACAAGAAGCCGAATGCTTCTGGAAGGTACGTAGCTGTGGACCACAGAGCCAAAGTGAAGGAAATGGTTGAGATTATGGGGAGCCAATATCCAAACTACAACTACCCAAAGCAGTGAGTCCATCTTCTTTTATTGGGATATGCAGGTGTCTCATTTTCTTTTAATCCTGTTTTAATGCTCCAAAAAAAAATCCAAGTGGAATAATTTTGTCATATTTTTTTATTTTGTTTTCTTTTATTTATTTTTGGCAGGTTCACTGATGGAGAGGAAGATGCAGTTCAATTGAGCTCAGAGAAACTCCAACGGTTAGGGTGGAAACTCAGGCCTTTAGAGGAGACTCTTCTTGACTCTGTTAAATATTTTGAGGAAGCTGGTCTTGTAAGTAGGAGTTGAGAGAGAGAGAGAGAGAGAGAAAGAGACAGCATGTATCAATAAACTTAGAAAGATTTGATACATTTCAGTTAAGTTTATCAGAAAAATGGTGGATTTCACACATTTTCACGTGATTGAAGTGCATACATTTCGACATACTCTGAAAGAACTGACTTAAGGGCTCCACACTGGTCTGGAAATTTATCAAATTGCCTATAGAAGATGAATTATTTAACATTTTACCATTCCAACTCATGATCACTATTCCAACTCCAGCAGCCTATGCTTTTCAATGGATGCTTTGATGTTAAATCAAGATATTTGCGTAAACTGTTGAATAGTTCATCTCATCTCAGTGTGCCGGGACTCGCCTCAACGAAGGGACTCAGCCCTTGGCTGAGGCAAGGTACTCGGCTGAGTCATGCTCATAGCCCAAAATACTCCAAATAAATTAAAAAAAAATGGAAAATTTTGAAAAATAATGGTATAAGCGAAATAAAACCAAAAATAACTTTAAAAAGTTAAATACGCTTAAAAAAAGCAGAGAAAAAATGGATTTACAGTTTCTGAAATTTTAAAAAAATCTAAAAAATAAAAATAAAAATAGGAATTATGTCAAAAGATACTGACCAAACTTTGTCAAAACATGTAAAAAGAGATTATATAACATTTCTACATTTAAAAAAAAATTATTTTATTTTTTATTTTTATATACCACGAGTTATGCACACAATTTGGGTTTACTCAGCTATGTTCGAGTTACTCTCTGTAACCTCTCTCCCTCTCTTAAACCATCTCTCTCCTTTCTCCTCTAAATGCCTATGTTTCTCTCCCTCTCTCCTCTCGCCTCAATCCCCCGAAAGAGAGAGAGAGAGGTCGCCTTAATCCCCAAAAGAGAGGGAGGTTTAAAAAGAAACGGACGTTTTTAAATTTTCTTAGAAAAAAACGTACTTGTTTTTAAATTTTTTTTAGGCAAAAAAAGTGAGATCAAAAGAGGTCAAGTGGATCCAGAGATCAGTAAATATGTTTTTTGGGACCTTTATGCCTTAAGAACTTTTTAAATTTTGGATTTATTAGAAATGGTGCCATGCAGGGAGATATTTTTCTCAAAAAAAAAAAAAAAAATTTATATAAAGGTGAAGTCCAAAAAAATCAAATTAAGGAGCATATCGAAAAACTCACTAGTAGACAATCTGCGTTCGAAATTGCAGCTCAGGCCAAGTACTTGGCCCACGCTCGAGCCAATTAATAAGAATATTATATTTAAATTAAAATTAAACAAAGCACTTCTAAATGTCGTTTAAAAGTAGTAGCAAGAAAGTAGATAGGTTGAAAATTAGTTTGTGACTTGGGATATTTTTAAAAAATTTAAACAAAGATGGGAAAATGTAAAAATAAGTATTCAAGGTCAAAATACTTTGTCAAAATGATGGAAAGGATATATATATATATATATATATGAGAAATGATCCCTTAAGACCCTCCCCACCTATGTGTGTAGGACCTCAAAGGATCGCCATTAAATTTGGCACGGATCTATGAAAAAGTCAAGTTCTACATCAATGTGATAACTTTTTTAGAGATCTGTGCTAACTTTTATAGTGATTATTTGATGTCCTACACACATGGGTGGGGGAGGGTCCAATAGGAATATTACTTATATATATATATATATATATATATATATATATATATTTCTTATTTTTTAAAAAGTTTTTATAATTATTTTTTTAATTTTTTAATACCCCTGAGTTGGGGAGTTGGACCCCCAACTCGAGCTCACTTATGTTCAAGCCCTAGTTACTTGGCTAAGTCTGAGCTAACTTGACTAATTTTTCAAACACTGGTTTTGATGCTGAAAAATTCTTAATTCGATCATCTTGACCTCAAGATATATGGACATGAGAAAAAATAGATTTCAAGTGCATCTTATAATATATTATCTAGATTTTCAATTTTCAAATGTCCATGGATCCATTTGACCTACACTATTTTTTAATCTTTAAATTTTATAATTACAGATAAAAATAAATTTTGAGGTTACCATAAAGTTTTTTTTTTATACTGAAACAATATATTTCAATATCATTTGAAGGTAAGCCTTATTTTGATTGTTTAGAGCCTTTACACTTATACAAACCACATCCAAAAAAAAAAGAAGAGAACCCACCCAAGTAATAAACATGGGCCCTATGTGTTTCTTTGTTAGATGGAAAATTGTTTCATCCGGTCTCGACTGCATGACTATATATTATATGTGGTCCAAAAAGTGTAAAATATCCATCTTAACGCATCATATAAAAACAATTGGAACTAACAGTCTCAAATGTTTTCTTACTTGATTTGTTATTTTTAATTTTAAAATTAATTATTTTTTTATACTTATGATGTCCATGTTAGAGATTACAAGTCCTTAAAAATTAAATCCGAAAGACTATCTCAAAAATAGATTACATGTGCGTGCGTGGCCGCATAGAATCCAGGTGCTTACTAGATTCCAAGGGAAGACAACGAAATGACCGTTACTTTTTCTGGATATTAACATCGAGGGGTCCAATTAATAATGCTTGACCAGATCTTTAATTAATGTGGGCCGCTAGGGTTGGTCCCTGGGATCACCTTATACACATGATCTTACACACACATGCTCTCAAATCATTTAAAGCAAAAGGCCCTTAAAAAATTGGAGTTTTTTGGACCAGTGTTTGGAAACTCGGCCCGCCAGTTTAGATGGTTCGGTCGGGTATGCTTTTCATATTATTAAGAATTTTTTTTGTAATTTTTTTTTATTTTCTAACACTTTTTGTCCCGCCATGTAGCTGCCCAGCTACGGCGGGTAAACTCCCTGGTTTACGGGTTTCTCAGACCCGGCCCTTGGCCAGGTTCGGAATTTGATTAGAATTTTAAAACAAGGCTTGGACCGCATGATGAGGCCCAATAACTGGGTTACCGTAGGTTGAAGATCGTGGCCCGATGGCTAGGTTACCACATCTGGACGACAAGGCGATAGGGCCACGACAGGTTCAGCCCCACCAAACCCCTTTCTTCTGTTTCTTTACTTTGGATTTCATTTATCCCGACCCGGCCCATTCGGTTTAGAGCCCGGCCTAGAGCAATGGTCCGTAGTTTTTTTTTTACGATCTCATCTTATCAATTGCTATTATCCATGGACATGCAAAAGATGCAGAGAGTGACGGGAGATTGATTATTGTAAATAGATCGAGAGACCATCCACATGCATAGGCATAGAGAGAGCCAGAGAGCTTGACTATTGAAAGCAGAGAGAGAGATGGGTGAGAAGGGAAGAGTGTGTGTTACAGGTGCAGGGGGGTTTTGTGCTTCTTGGGTTGTGAAGCTTCTTCTCTCTAAGGGATACACCGTCCATGGAACTGTCAGAGACCCAGGTCTTCAATCAACCCCTCTTTCTTTTGCTTTTCATGCTTCTCTGTTTTGTTTCCACCTCTTAATGCTCTCTCTCTCTCTCTCTCTCTCTCTCTCTCTCTCTCTCTCTCTCTCTCTACGAGGAACACTTGGGTTTTTAACAAGATCTCATCTTTGAGGCCTAACAAAAAAATGAAAAAATAAAAAACAAAACAAAGAATTTATTTGTTATGTCAAAAGCAGGAACTGCGATTGTTTCCATTGAAGTCACAATTTTTCATCAATTTATATTTGCTTCCATTTGCAAGAGTTTATATGTTGTGTCAATAGGATTAGCTTGATATTGCAATGAGATTACTTTACTGGTTATGGTTTGAGTGATGCTATGTTGAATCTTAAGCAGTCACAAATGTAATGGATTTGTGAAAGTTTAAGGAATGAGCTAGAAATATGAGTCTAATCTAATAGAAATATGCATGTCCTTGATTGGAGAAAACCCAGTCTGGTTCTCTTTATGACTTGAGTTGATTTTCTGATCTATGAAGACAATGAAACAAAGAGGAATATCAATGTTCAGGGACTCGGCCGAGTGCTCCGCACCTGAGTTTAAAAACTGGGTAAATTAAAAAATAAAAATAAATTCATAAAATTATATTTCTTAAGTGAATCAATCGATAAACATGTTCTTATATTGGTTTGATGATTTGATAATGATTTGTGAACTTTTTTTTATTTTTTGCTCTATTTTTTTATTTTGATGATTTTATGATCCTCTGTATTATTTCCAGCTATAAATAAGATTTTTCTAAATTCCATATAAATATATTTTTCATCATTTTTAGGCTTTTAGTGCTATTTATGGTGTGGTTTGGTTTTTACTGATTTTTTATTTTTGTCATTTTTTTTTGTTGTTTCAATTTTATAGCCTTTTTAGGAATGCACACTACTCAGGTGAGTCCACTTGGGCTCGCCTGAGTAACTTGGCTCAGGCCTGGGCCAGGGCCACGTCCAAGGCCCCAGCAGAGTTTCAGAACATTGAGAAATATATTTGAATAGACATCATTGAGAACCATGACACGATTTTGATCTAGAGTCTCTGGTGAAAGGTAAATTGAAGAAGTAGGAAAGAAGTTCAGTGACGAAAAATAAAAAGGAAGTAAAGAGAGGGGGAAAAAAGAAGAAGAAGAAGACAGAGAAAAGTAATGAAAATAAAAGAGGCAAGAGGCTCTCTTACAGTCTCGCAGCATAAATTTTGTTCTCAAAGTATCTGTGGAGAGAGAGAGAGCAAGTGAGAGAGAGAGAGAGGGAGGAAGAGAGATGCTTTTTTATAATCTCAAGTTGCAACAATCCATGCCTTCCAAATTGCAATTGCGAACAAAAAGTTGAATTTGTATATTTGGAAAACTTCCTGCACTACCAATTTGTTTGTTTAGAAGTTATAGAATAAAATTGCAGGAAAAAGATTGTGGGGGTCTTACGGAACCGAATCATGGGGGCATGCATCAAATCTGAGGAATTTTGAGCTCAAAGCAATTTTTTTGAAGTGATCCTAGGATGCATCAAAGGTGTATGAGAAAATTTTGGATCAACAAGTCTCTTCAACTAGTGTGTCTTGGCTGAAAGACCAAATATATAATTTGGTTCCACAAGGCCACTGTACAGAGTCCCAAACATTTTATACTGACAGGCCTTATATGAGATAGGTGAATGTGAGGACATTTTTGTTTAACAATGAAATGTATTTGAATGCAAAGAAAATATTAGATTATTGAGATGTCTTACTGGCCTTGTGATATCAGTTTTATGTTATTATTCAACTCCTAGAATGATTAACTGGCACTCTTACAATGCTCTTTTCTTCTTTTTTTTGGGATAGTTCAGTGGTACGAATCAAAGTTGAAATGTAGTGTTTGCTAACATCAACTGCTAACAACTCGAGACCAACCCGGATTCCCAAAAATTTGGGAAGGTCAGCTTGGTTTGTTTTAGGGTAAGGCCGAAATCGAACCGTTAACCTCTGGCTCAGAAGCCGAGGTGTCAACCTTTTGGTCGAAGCCCACAGGACACTCTTACAATGCTTTATCTGATACTAAAATCATCCTTCATCCTTGTGTTGTTTGGAACTATCTTACCTTTGTTGAATCCATGCAAACACACAGAATTCAGTCAATTGGTCTATTGTTTGCTGTCATAACAGTTATTTAAATTGCTATATATATCATTGTTGAAAAGACCTAATTTACTGTCATGTGGATGCACTTCTAGAGAATCACTCTATTTGGAAAAAGATGATTCTACTCTCAAAATCTCAATTCCAAAACAGACAGTATCTAGATTGATAAATAGGAAAGTAATCCCAAGTATCTAGTAGTGCATTCTGGCCTTGTATGATGGCTATATGTACAGCTAAGGAGAGCTAAAGGGTGGTAGGTGTAGTTGCTCACTATGAGGAATTGTGCTTGCAGATGCTGAAAAAAATGCCCATTTAAAGAAATTTGAAAATGCTTCAACAAATTTAGTACTCTTCAAAGCAGATCTCCTTGACAACAATACCATTTCTTCAGCGATCTCAGGATGCCATGGAGTTTTTCATGTTGCAAGTCCAGTTCCACCAGGCAAAGTGCAAGATCCAGAGGCAAGATTATGTTATGCTAACATTCAAGAAAAAAATTATTATGTTATGCTTTTCTTTGGTATCTACATTCTTAATTAACACTTCTTAGAAGTAAATGAACTGGCGCCACACCCCCCTCCCCCCCGGCTGTCTCTCTCGCTCTCTCTCTAAATCCTGAAAGAAATACACAGAGGTTAAGTTTCTATCTTTGTTGGACAATGTATGAGATTCATACTTATTTTAATGCTTATGCCTGAGTGCTTGTAGTATGAGCAAATCAGGGTGAATTATCATCTAAAGTTCCGAGGAATATCATTCGCTCTCTTATAATCAGTGTAGATACTTGTTTCAGAGTTCCGAGCTTGTTCATATGTTCATTGGCATTAGAAAGTTAGATAATAGTCGAATTTGTTCAATTCAATCTTCTAGTACATAGCAAAAATTTATCATATTCATTCAAACAGAAAAAACATTTATTTTGAAGTATTACATCTTCTCAATTAGGAAATTGGATTGAATATTTTGTAGAAAGACTTATTGGATCCAGCAGTGAAGGGAACTTTGAACGTGCTAAAGGCATCTAAAGAGGCAGGAGTCCAGCGAGTTGTCTTTGTCTCATCCATTGCAGCTGTTTCGATGAACCCCAATTGGTCTCGGGATAAGGTCATAGATGAAAATTGTTGGTCTGACAAGGAATTTTGCAGGACTACTGAGGTAATAGTTCAACAGGTTCTTTATGGGTGTTATAATATTTGTTCTCTCTTAATTTTTTATCTCCTCCCAAATTTGTAGCTAAGTGGACTCATATGCAAATATTAAGACTATCTAATTAGCATATGAAATCCTCAACCTTGAAGCTAGTATCAGAGAGCAGATCAAAGTTACATGCTTTTCACATGGGTTAACTTGCAGTCATGTATACTAAGGGGAAACTGAAATTTAATCAGAAGACTATGGAAAATCGATGTCCATTAGGTCATCATTTCCACTGAGATGATGGATGGTGATTAAGAGATAGTGGGACCCACCATTAAGGTCATTTGATGGTCTATTGGGCATCAATCTCTATCCATCACCATACATGTGTGATGACCCCATGGATTATAGGAAAAAACCAATAATTTTTTGATAAAAAAAACATGATTTTTCCATAGTCCATTGGATCTTAATCATCTCTCTCACTGTCCATTGAATCTTAGTATGCATTCCCTGTACTTAACACATTCCACTTGACATGCTTGAGGTAATGTATTTATGCTTTATTTTCCAATTCTGTTACATCATGTGGGTAGATTTTTTCAAGTGCATGTACATGATATATGCTTGGAGCTGAACTTGATTTCCATTACTTAGAATAAGAATTAGTCTATGCTTTCTTTTTATTTTTGTGCTTTGCATCACTTTTACATGGCTAACTTCCAATCTTCCATTTAAGCCAAAAAATAAAAAATGAGACTTCCAGTCAGACACCGTATTCTACTTTGAAACACGAACTGTCATAATAGAAGCAACATATTAGTATCTGAGGATTGTTGTACAGTAAACATTTATTGCTTCCCAATCATATAGTCCAGTGGGTTTTGTGAATTCTCCTTTGCAATGCTATAGAAACAAATTTTCTTGAGGGGACATTCTGTGGATTATCTAACTAAATGTAATCACTCTTTTGGTTTCTACTGGCTAGAATTGGTATTGCCTCTCAAAAACCATGGCTGAAAGTGAAGCTTTCGAGTATGGTCAGAAAAGTGGACTTGACCTTGTATCAGTTTGTCCAACGCTGGTGCTAGGACCGATGATACAACCAACAATAAATGCAAGCAGTCTAGTTCTCATCAAGCTTTTGAAAGGTATGTTGTCAATTGTGAATATTTCTAAGATCATGGGAAAGGGTCGCCGCGTAGTGTCATCATCATCATCAGAGTTTTATCCCAACCATTTGGGACAGCCGTATAGTGTATTATATCTAAATGTTTTTTCTCATGTTTCATCTTTGTGGTTCTTTCCTTTTAAGTGACAGTAGTGCTTTTGGTTGGTTCATTTCATAAAATGGTTAATAATATTGATTATAGTAATTCTACATGGTTATAGTGCATTATATCTAAATGTTTTTTCTCATGTTACATCTTTGTGATTCTTTCCTTGTATGTCACAGTAGTGCTGTTGGCTGGTTCATTTCATAAAATGGTTAATAATATTGATTACAGTAAGTTTACATGGTTCACTAAGTGGTAATAAGCTAGCATTAAAGTTTAGAATACATATTACTACCACCAATTTTGGAAAGCATTTTAAATCTAGACAATGACCCTTCCTTGTATCAACTATAATTCCAGGTTGCTGTCACTAGACATAACAAAACTGAATTGAAGGGCTATTTTGTTGGTTCAAGCAACTTGTGGCTGCTCTCTCTCTCTCTCTCTCTCTCTCTCTCTCTCTCACAGCTTATAAGATCTGAGCTCATAAGTGCTAGTCTTTCTAACAAGGGTTTTTAAAATGGAAAATTGTTTTATGTGTCCTGGAACGCATTTCTACATTTGCATCCCCTGAGGTATAAAGGGTCCATTTTAAAGATGGATGCAAATGGACAGTCCATCTAAAAACAGATCTGAGCTCATAAGAGCTAGTCCTTCTAACATGGGTTTTTAAAATGGAAAATTGTTTCATGTGTCTCGGGATGCATTTCTACATTTGCATCCCTCGAGGTATAAAGCATCCATTTTAAAGATGGAGGCAAATGGGCAGTCCATCTAAAAACAGTTGAAACCGACAGCCCAAATATTTTCTTTATAAAACTATTCTTTTTAATTTTTAAAATTTATTTATTTTTTCATATTCATGATCTCCATGATAGAGATTATATGTCCTTGAAAATTGGGTCCAAAAATCCATCTTAAAAATAGATTATTAAGAGGAGACTCCTTTCTACATGGACTCAGAGAAACCATGTTCTTTTAAAATTGGTGTCAGATTGTCAAAACTTTCAAACCTGCTTTTCTTTCTATATCATTATCATCTCAATGCTCCATCCAACAACGAATTCGACTCACTCCATTTTCCTTTTTTCTTTTTCTTTTTTTTTTTCTTTTTTTTTTTTTGTAATTCAAAACAGGAAACCAACAGTGTGTTCCCAACAAAACTTGGTCTATCATCGATGTTAGGGACCTCGCCGAGGCCCTTTTGCTGGTCTACGAGACCCCGGAAGCTTCTGGAAGGTACATAGGTGTGGCCTACGGAGCCACAGTGAAGGAAATGGTTGAGATTATGAGGTGCCAATATCCAAACCACAACTACCCAAAACAGTGAGTCCATCTTCTTTTATTGGCATATTAAGATGTCCCATTTTCTTTTAATCCTGTTATAATGCAAAAAAAAAGAAAAAAACCTTAATGGAATAATTTTAACTTATTTTTTATTTTATTATATTTTATTTATTTATTTATTTTTGGCAGGTTCACTGATGAAGAGGAAGATGCAGTTCAATTTAGATCAGAGAAACTCCAAAGGTTAGGGTGGAAATTCAGGCCTTTGGAGGAGACTCTTGTTGACTCTGTTAAACATTTTGAGGAAGCTGGTCTTGTAAGTAGGAGTTGAGAGAAGGAGAGATTGTGTCTTAAGGGCTTCACACTGGTTTGTGAAATTTATCAAAATGCCTATAGGCACTTCCTGTTATCAAACAAGAGAATTACAAAGGCACCTGAAAGGAAATTTCTTGTCAGGTACATTTTTTGTAATTCGAAAGGTACGTAAATAAAGATTGCGTTAAAAAATAGCATAGCACTTCTTGCTATCTATGGGAATTACAAAGGCACTCGAATGGATGGTGCTGCCATCAAACAGTAATAAATAAAAACAACTTGATAAGCAACTGGCCCCCATTCGCTTAGAGGAGTTGAAGGGAAATGTTTTCCCTCTCTCCATTAAGAGTTATCTTTGTTAATAATAATATTTGGGATTGTACTGAGACTATTTACTTACAATGAGGCCATTTAACTTTGATACAAGAGGTCACAATTATATATAACCATCTGATGTGAAATCTGATCGTTTGGGTGTGTCACAAAGCTTGAGAAAAATTTTTTTGAAATTTGAGTTTGGTCAATAGAATAAATGCAACCATCCAATTTACATCCAATAGTCAAGGTTAATTGTAACCACTAAGTAAGTGTATGTTTTAAGGTTGCTCTTGGGTTTTTATCCTTGTGAATATTATTTATCAACCTATAAACTGGCATCCAAGAAAAATGGTTTCCCAGGTTATTATTGTTGGCTTTGAAATAGCCAAAAATTAGCACTTAGTTTTTTTTCACAAGATTGAGATTATTATAATTTTTTAATAAAAAACCAAAAAAAGGTTTTTTTTGAGAGACCAAGCAAGAAATGTGGATGATCGATATCCACGTAACTTTGGGTGAAGTTTAAAAGTTGGTGTTTTGCCACATTCTTCTTTTCTTTTTTTTCTTTTTTTTTTTTTTCTTTTTTTTTTTTTTTTTTTTTTTCTTTTCAGGTTGTTCGTTTTGTATAAAGTAGCAACTTTGCTTCGTAAAAGTAAGGTTGCGATATTCTACATCATCTATTTTAGATAGACGGTGTAGATTTGACATGCATTTTAATATAGTATCAAAAAGTAATACGTCTTTTAAGATAATGTAAAATCTATGTCATCCAAATAAAATGGACATTGGGAATTACTACAGTTTTATTTCGACAAGCCAGGTTGCAACCTTATATAAATGTTTTTTTTTTTTTTTTATTCACTTTTAATATGATAGAAGTTCATATGAAGTAGCAATATTTTACTATAAAAGTAAGAGGTTATTTTGACGTTAGATAATTCTCCAATTAATTATTTCGACTTTGGAATGTAGGGATATGAAAAAAAGATTTGTAATCGTAAAAATAATATATTTTGTAACACATTTTTTAGCCATCTATTTTCAAATTAGCCCTATAATTACATAAACATAAAGGATTTAGAGTTGCGACTTTGTTTAATATTAAGGCCTTATATAGACTACCCAATAATATTTCCCATAACCACTAAATTTACATCCTCTTTAAAACTTAACCACTAAAATTACAAGAATGAAAGTACAGTAATTAAAAAACAAAAATTTACCTTGACCAGAAAGAAAGTGAGAAGACTATTTATCATTCCTTTCGCAGATTTGCTGGTTATTGAGTAATAAAACTCATAGAAAGTTTTGGTAAAAGTCTTATGTTGCCTACTTAACACAATCCAGGCTTGGGAGGGACTAAGGAAAAGTTTAAGTGCACAAAGGAACCAGCCAGCCGGTTTTGTCAAGAAATCGGTTGATTCGACCCCTCCTTTTATTTTATTTTATTTTTACTTTTTGATTTGTTCTTTACTTTTTTATTTGGAAAATATTTAATAAGACTATTTATGTATGATACATGAAGGCACAAATTAATTTTAACCATAAGATGTAAAATCCGGGGGATGCAATTATTCTATTAACCAAGCTCAAAGTTATACAACAAATTTTTTTGTAGCCCCCTTGTACCAATGGTAAATAAACTTATAGTATATAGTTCCTTTTTATTTATTTATTAGCCGATTCACTGAGTAATCTATGCTAGTTTTTAAGTAGGTGAACTGAGTCACAGCATAAAACTAAGATATTGTATACCATGAGGCCAATTATTTTTATTACAAGGAGGTCGCAATTACTCCTAGACATTAGATATCGCATTGGATGTCTTGGGTGTGTTGCAAAATTTGAAACTTCTTTTAAAATTTTGAGATTAGTCGATAATACATTTACAATCATTTGATTTGAAATTTAAGTATAAGAGTGATTGTGAGTTCCTTGTATCAAAAATAAATAATCTCTTAATACACTTTTCTTTTAAGAAAAGCGTTTTATGAATCAGCCGGTATAAAAGCCCACTGAATCTTCAACGTCCATCGTTAAGATATTAGAGGACAGGGTCAAACAAATATGGACGGTGCCAAAAATATCCCAAAAAAAATTACATGTTAAATCTCCAATTTTTTTGACTTACAAAATGAATCCCTAAAATTTTGAATAAAAAATCCATCAGGCTAAATTTAGAGGGGAGCCGCATGTGTACATATGAGTGGGCTGACTCATAGAAACCCCATCCTTTTTTCTCTTGTTTTTTCGGTGAGCAAGTGGCGGGACAGGGGCCTACCCCTGATAACAGTTGAGCCTAGGACATACATTTGAAAAACTAAAAAACTAAAAAAGAAGCATCACGTGGCCCACTTTTCTTAATCTTGAAATGGACGGCCCATTTTTAACTTGTCCTAAACGAAGGTTCCCAGTAGCTACGTGCTTTCATTTTTCAAATTAGAACTTCAATCACTCCATTTTCTAGCCTTGATGCACTTGCACCAAGCATAGAATTTTGCAGTGCGAAGACAGAGAGAGACCTCGAGTTTGGAGACTTTGGGATTTTAGAGGAGAGAGAATCTTGGAGTTGGAAGAGCTTGGGATTCTAGTGTGTGTGTGTGAGAGAGAGAGAGAGATGGGTGAGAAGGGAAGAGTATGTGTGACAGGTGCAGGGGGTTATTGTGCTTCATGGCTGGTGAAGCTTCTTCTCTCTGAGGGATACACAGTCCATGGCACTGTGAGGGATCCAGGTCCTTCAATTTGTTTACCACCTCTCTCTTTCTCTACTTGGGCCACTTTGGTTTTTAACAGGGTCTCTTGTTTCAGCCTTTGCATGAAGATTGCTAATTAGAGTTGAAACTGAAATTATTTCCATTGAATCTGTTATCTAAATAATGAATTTTTGCTGGTGATTACTTTATTGACTCTTCAAATATTGAGTCCCCAAATTGTTACAATCAAATATGGTTCCTTATCGAAATTTGGTAGACACCACTATAGTCATTGCTATTCTTTAGCAATTGGCTCAATTAAAGACGCTTTGTTCGCGTACTTTTTTCTGAATATTGAAGTTTTTCAAGATTATTTTGCCAAATCCATTCACATATAAGTTCAAAAATGTAGAAGAATAATAGAGTTTATAACTTTTTTTGGGTGGGGAAAATAAGAATTGGATGATCCACCAATAATTTCGGGTAGCATTAACTGTTATGCATTTGGTAACAGGTAAGCCTGAAGGTTGGTCATGTCCCTATGGTTTATAAGTTATTGTTAGGAGTACAAAGGGGGTCAGGTCCGACCAATGAGTGTATGTGTGTGTGTGTACCCACCAAACTCCGCCATAACCCGTCCAAATCTGGTCATGCCAGTTCTAAGCCCATAGAAAGGAGGAGTATTGTGTTAGGTTGGCAACCATTGTAAAAAATTTTCCCATCTATTTCATCAATCCTGATGAGCGGTTTAAGGGATCAGGATTCATGTTGCTGACCCCAAATAGTTGGGGTAAGGTTTGGATGGTGATGGTGATGATGATGATACTGATATACCCACCCAACCAATCAAGTCAGTTTCGATCAATATTATCAGGATCGAACTGGCCTCCGAATCGATGAGAGGCTTGGTCCAGTCAAAGCTGATCTGACTTTCAGTCGAACTGATTTCCATGTATTTAAAAATATCATTATTTTCATCATCGAAACCTTTTCGTAATTATTTAGGGTCAGCTACACCAATCTTGATCCGCCATTCTGCTCTATCATGGGTCATGCCCTCAGTGAGGCTATAAGTCCCTATATCTTTTCTAACTACTTCTAACCATATCTTTTTGGGCCTACCCCTTACTCTTTTTGAGCCTACCCCTTGCTCTTTTTGAGCCTTCCACTTAAACTAACTCGCATTTTCTTACAAGTGCTGCACTGTGTCTGGTTGCACATGGCTGGCCACCTAAGTCTACTTTCTCTCATCTTACCGCTTATTGGAACGGCACCTAAGTTCTCCCAAATGGATTTAAAAATATGAATAAATATATTAACAGTAGTTTCAAAATATGTATACTAGAACAACATTGCATACTTTGGTCAAACAAACTGGTTGAAACTTGCCAATCAGACCAGTCAAACACTGCTTTTTGGATCGATTTTTGACAAACCCAATTTTTGCCACCAGTTGCTAGTCTGACCAGTCAGACCACCTGTCTGGTCCGGTCTTGAGGTCTACCTAACCTGTTCCAAGTTTGCCCTTAACCACAACACAAACTTGATCAATCTGCACCCATAGTTGTTGGTTCATTATGCACCCAATTTAACAACTAGGCCTCTAGGTTTGCTTCACTGTTTCAATTAATTTATTTCACTAGATAGGTTTTTTACAGTGTTTTAAAACATGAATGGTCCGAGTAGATTGGTCCTCCATCATACTGATCCGGATCGGCCAAATTGACAATCAAACAAAAAATTAATAAAAGAATAGAAAATGAAGGAGAACAAAAACAAAAAGTTGCATAGAGCATCTTTCCCATCTGTAATACATTTGTTTTATACATTAAATCATCAAACAAACATGTTATTCATTTTAGAGAGAATAGGGCTGATTCCTATGTGTGGGAGGGGATCGCCCGAATGACTTATCGAACCTTTCTAAGCGATGTACCCTGCAGCTCACATAACAAGTTTAGTTGGTTGTGAAAAGTTAAAGATTGAAGAGGACAGTAGAAAGAAGTAATCATGGTTGCAGTGCATATCCTGTTTTGGAGGACTCCATTTTGGTTCTCTATATGACTTGAGGCCATTCTCATTCTCCTATCTCAATGAGAGGTTTGTTAACCGACAGGATTATTTCCTTTTGTTATAGAAAAGAGGCCTCATGACATGGTACAATGCAACCAATGTAGGACTAAAGCAGAGTAAAGATAAAGGAAACATTCCATTAATTCATAAGGACCATGACACATGACGCAAGGAATTGGACAAAGAGTTGGCATCATAAATGTTGGGTTTGTAAAAGTTAACACTTTCTATAGGCTATAAATTTCTTAGTTTGGACATCACAGAGTCATACTCTATATGAGAATATATTATGACATACGTGAATATGAAGGCATTTTGTAGCACCATGTAATGGATTTGGGAGCAAAGAAATGTGATGATACAGTCTGTCTTCTGGGAGGCATGACTCCTACAAATACTGGGTTCTAATTTGTGATCATAGGCAAGTAAATTTTGGGTTCTAACTTAGGCTCAAATGTTCAGTTCTTGGGAAAATTTTGGAGCAGGGCAATTTTGGAGCAGGGCTGCTACCTAATAGCATGGTCTTTGCAACCGCAGTCTTGAGCAGGCATATATAGGAAGAGATGATGTCATGTCCATCTATTTATGAAACTTGATGTAGAAATGCATCCTTATGTCAAGTTTTAATATTGTTTGATAATTTATGGAAGCATTTTAATGCATCCAAAGTTCATGAATTTTATAACAACTCATTTCATGCTCCATGAAAACGTGTAGCAATGATGATATGTAGAGTTAAAGGAAAGGGGAAGTATAGTATGCTTCATGTGATCATGGAGTATGGTCATGGGGGTGTCATGGTCCAATGAAGAGGTTGGATAGTGATAGTACGGGTTAGATGGTGATGAAGGGAGAGAAGGTCATATATCTGAATCAACCTATTGATTTGAGGATTATGACCCCTATGAATATATTGCTACTATGATCTTTTTTTGTTTTATGCAAATCAATGTTGAAGGTAAATCATATTCTATGATCATAGGGAAGGTACACCATGACCCTTATGGTACTCTTCTACCATCTGCATCCAGCCTATTGATTGGCAGGTAATGAAACCCTATGACGATACTGCTACTACGATCATTTTCTTGGAAACTGATGACAAAGATAAACCATATGTATGATCAGAGGGATGGCACCCTTTATGGTCATGGTAACCATATTGTTACTATGATCATATGGTTTATGGTATACAGAATAACCAGAACAGCTGATCTGTCTGTGAAAAAGTTCTTGCAGATGATGAAAGATATGCCCATGTTAAGAAGTTGGAAAATTCTTCAACAAATTTACTACTCTTCAAAGCGGATCTCCTGGATTACAACTCCATTTTTTCAGCAATCAGAGGATGCCATGGAGTTTTTCATGTTGCAAGTCCAGTTCCATCAAACAGGGTGGCAGATCCTCAGGCAAGATTATATTATGTTTTAGGGTTGTCTTCTCCCTTCCTTGACCAGAATTCACGTCTCCATGTCCATTTTGTAGTACCTTTTTAACAGTAATGAAATATTTACACTTGATGGACTTTACCTTTTGTTGCACTATGTTTTTTGTTTACATTAAAATGCTTATATTTGATCGCTACTATCCAATGGTGAATCCATGATCTAAGTGAAGACAATCCAATGTATAACCCATAACAAGGTCTAAGGAATAACATTGCCTACAACATTCCTAGTACACTATTTGAGTCGTCACCTCACCTCAAAAAAAAAGAAAAAGAAAAACTGTTTTGAGGATTTGCTAATCTGTATATATATATATACATTTTCATCATCCTAATATATGCTGACAATTTTTTTTTGTTGGTCAATGCCTATCTCAAGAAGGGCAGTTATTTGGCTTATCCATTAAATGAATAGTATTTCTTTGGAAATCTCATATTTTGTTGCAGAAAGAATTGTTGGATCCGGCAGTCAAAGGAACATTGAATGTGCTTAAAGCTTCTAAAGAGGCACAAGTAAAACGGATTGTCCTTGTCTCCTCTGTTGCAGCTGTTTACATGAATCCAAATTGGCCTCGAGATAGGGTCATGGATGAAAGTTGTTGGTCTGACACGCAATATTGTATAACAACTGAGGTAATGGTTTGATAGATTAACCCTGAGTGACTGTTGTATGTATTAATACTAAATTGTTGTCATACTGGAGTTTATTACTTTGATAAATTAACTTTTCTGAGGTATGAGTTCTTCATCGTAAAAGCTGATGATAGAGGAAAGATCAGGTCTCTTGGTGAAAATTAAAGTATTAAAAAGAACTCATTACTATTCATTCATCTCACTTGGAAAGAAGCGCAACCACCATTGTGGATGGCCTAGTGAAAGAAGGGATCAGCAGAACCACCTTTGCACCAACAATTTTGACTTTTGATCTCTATCTTACCCATGCAAACCCACAATTTGGAACCTGGTCACAATGATGTTTTTGGATCCTGTTTCATTTCACTATTCACAATTCTAAAAGCAATTTTCTACAGAAGATGTAATCAATCCAGTTAAATTTCATGGAAGAAATATTAAATAAGCTCTGCTCCAAGTCAGAGTCTTTGCAGTTATTTTTTCTGATTGAGTAGATGTAGTAAGGAGGATTACTAAGCCTTCGAATAAACTTCTTTTGGAAAAAGTGAGTGCTACACGCATGTCTAGCATGCATGACTTCAATGTTCTTCATCGATTAGACATGCATGACTTCCTTGAATGTTCTTCATTGATTCAAAATGCGGTCCGCCTAGTGCCTGGGCGGGTTAGAGGGCCTGGCCGCATTGCCCAAATGCATGAATGTGCATTTCTAATACAAAATCTAGGCCCAAAACAAGATTATTGGACACTCCTTGCCCCCTTTTGAACCTAGGTCACCTAGGTTATAGGCGGCCTAGACCCCTCCATGGCCGTCGGCGCCGCCCAGCTTTTTTTAAACATTGATGTTCTATTTTCGAAAAAACAAAGTGTGACCATTAACATATCCAACATGCATGTTTTCTTTCACAATACTTGGTTAGTTTTCAAGTTTAAATCATTACTTGCATCAAAACAGAAGAAACAAATTGGTATTCAAGGATTTCTTATGTATGATACCTGGTAAACATTCCTTTTTATTTTTTAGTTTTATAGGATATATTTTAGTGACTCTATCTTTATTACATTGAAATATATAGGGCTTATCTTAGTTTTAGTGTACTCATACACATGGTGTATTTCCTTAATGTACTCGCCACTTTTGTATACTTGGTACTCTAATGTGGTAACTTTTGTTTAGAGGTATTTTTGATAATTACTAAAGGCAAAGCATAAATTCTTGATAAAAAAAATGCATTTTATTAACTATGGTGGAGAATGACATCATTCACCTGATGTGTGACATTACCTATATGGAGCATTAATTACTTTTTAACTATAAATAAAATGTTATAGTTTCTTATAAAAATATCTATTCTACCCCTCTTAGTTACAAAAAATACCCTTGGTTGGAAACTTTTGTATTACAAAACAAAGTTAATAATTGTCCAAAAATATTGAGTACATCGAAGAAATACTCTATGTATAGGAGTACCCTAACAAAATCTTATATATAATACATTATTTTGTCTTATCTTTTATGGCGAACTAAGATTAAGGATTGTTTTCTTTCTACTTGCAGAATTGGTATCACCTCTCTAAAACCATGGCTGAAAGTGAGGCTTGGGAGTATGCTGAGAGAAGTGGACTTGACCTTGTATCAGTTTGTCCATCAGCGGTGCTAGGACCAAGGCTACAACCAACAGTAAATGCCAGTAGTCTATTTCTCATCAAGCTTTTGAAAGGTATGTATGGGGCATTCCCTCTTCTTAAATTTAGTTTTAAGAATATGGTCAGAGTAAATGTATGGTGTCGATTAGTTAGCTCAGTATTTCCTAATATCGACTTCACCACCATCTATAATAATAATAATAATAAATTGGATACTTCTTAGGAATTGTTAATATGTACCTGGGTTTTTTCTCTTGGTAATGTCAATAAAAACTTGGTTTCTTCTGCTTGTAAACAAATCCCATATAATAACAAGGTCAAACAAGTACTTCATGGCAACCATGTTCAACACCAACAACCCAAGCTAAAACCATGAATAGGACTAAGGTATACTCCGATTACTATTGTGAGCCCCATTTTTGAAGGCATAGGCTATGATTCAAAAAAGAATTTCATGTGACCTTTTTTTCGCAAATGAAATTTCATGATACTCATGGTGCCTTCGTGCTAAATTAGTGTGTATGGTATAAGGATAGGTATTGGCCAACCCCAACCTACATTTCACCTCACCCGAACTAAACCTCCTTTCAGTGTTCTGTGCTTTATAAGACCAATTAATAAATTCTTCATTCAACCCATTGACCCACCAGAAATTTAGCGAAGAAATAAAAATGATCCTATTTATTATAGAGATTACACAACCTAGAGAGAGAGAGAGAGAGAGAGAGAGAGAGAGAGAGACAACATCATGTTTGCTACAGTCATGAATTGAAGCACTGTCATGAATAGAAGCTACGACATTGATGGGTTCATTAATACCATCTGAAAATGTGGAATGGGGAGGATAACTTGTTTGTATTATTCTTAAAAAGTGAGTGTGTTTCTAACAAATATCCAGACATCCCATTGCACTAATTGAATAATAAAAATATTCACAAAGTTATACTCTTCAATAAAAGTTGACCAGTAGTTTTATTTATTTTTATTTTATTCTCTCTCTCTCTCTCTCTGGTAATTGTTAGACATTTCTAAGTATGCTTTTTGAAAAAGGTTGAAGTTTGTGAATATGTTGAAATCTATGGAAGTTCTTGTTAATTTAGATGCCAATATCATGTTCATTCTTCAAACCCATAATGCATGTGGTTCATGCAATGTACTTACATTTGAAAACATAACCTTTTTTGAGCAGGAGAGCCGGAGACATTCCGTAACAAAACGTTTTCTACCATTGATGTTCGGGATCTTGCAGAGGCCCTTTTGCTGGTCTACAACAACCCAGAAGCATTAGGAAGATACGTGTGTGTTGGACATGCAGCCAAAACTAAGGAGATGGTCGAGATTATGAGGAGCCGATATCCTAATCACACCTACCCAAAACAGTGAGTCCCATCTTTTTAATTGGAATCTCATGATGTGTCATGTTTGGAATCTGATTTAAACCCTCTGAATTGAAATATTTTCAAATTTTTTTCATTTTTATTACTTTTTTTTTCTTTTGTTCCACAGATTTATTGATGGACAGGATGATCCACCTTTGAGCTCAGAAAAACTCCAAAGCTTAGGCTGGCGATTCAGGCCTTTGGAGGATACTCTTGTTGACTTTGTTCAGCATTTTCAAGATGATGGTCTTGTAATTAGGGCCTAGCTGTACAATATTTTTCTGGACGGGTCTTGTCTGATACTATGAAACTGTTTTATGAACATATATATATATATATATATTTGTTGGAAATGTTGGGTGAAAAGGGGTACAAAATAAATTATTTGACGAGTACTTCTTAAGAGAATAACAAAGGACATTGTTTCTAGGAGTCCATGTAGTAATGAGTCGACTCTTAAAAATCTAATTTTAAATTTTGAGTTGGAGAATTTTTAAGGACTTGTAATCTCTAATATGGAGATCATGAATATAAATAAATAAATAAATTTTAAGAAATAAAAATAATGATTTTATAAAAAAAAATATTTTGACCGTTAGTTTCAATTGTTTTTTGATGGACCGCCAATTTACAATTTGCATTCATCTTTAAGATAGATGTTTTATACCTTGGAACCACATATTGGAGAAATGCGGTCCTGGCCGCATGAAACAATTTTCCAATAACAAATGGATTACCAATCTTATTGTTTCCAAGCACAAAAGCTCCACTGTCACAAGATAATATTATCCCCGCTTATTGATAAGAATTCGTGTCTATCTAAGTTTTTTTTACAAACTTGTCATCAACATACAAAGAAATTAAAGATTTAAAATTAGCTTGCCAATACAAATATACAAGTAAAGTAAGATCTAGAATTCGCACAAAATATAAGTATGAAAATTGAGTATAACATGTAGAACTAATGAAAATTGAGAAAATAAAACAAAAAAAAATAAAAATAAAAATTTGAGAGAATATACCTTCTCTCAAGGTCTGAGAGGGAATCCACCCCAAAAATCTCTTCACCAGATCAAATTTTATTAATGCATCCACTTTCTTACAAAGAACGGAAACCTCCCTTTAAATAGACTAAAAAAATAAGATAAACATTAACAAAAAAAACTATCTCTACACTTTTCCTATTTTATCTCTCCTTCCCTATTTTCTCTCTCTTAAAATCACGTGCCAAATATTTTCTATCTCTTAAAATCATGTGTCAAATATTTGCTTTTATCCCACGTTTTACCCTAACTATTGAGAAGATAAACCTCCCTTTAGTTCCAACATTATCCTATTTATACTCCTAAACTACCTCCCCTAATTTAATCTTATCTATTTATATTTCAAACTAACCAACTCAAATCAATCAATAACTAATTAACCCAAATCAATCAATGTCAACTCACACACAAAATCCTACACACCTCTAAAAGTTAAACAATAAACTCAAATATATATATATATATATATATATATATATATATATATATATTTTTTTTTTTTTTTTTTTTTTTTTTTTTTTCTTTTTTTCTCTTTTTTTTTTTTTTTCAAAGAACGCACTCTGTGAAAAAGGAGTTCAAAGTCATATATGTATAATATGACTGTTCAATGCTCTTGAATGATGAAGGGTTGTAACTCTTCATTCCTCAATGATACTTTATGCCCCATTTGGATCACCACTTTTTTTGTTGTAACAATGTATTGTCGGCATACTAGATTGGTACCCCCATTCACAATGCAACTTGGGAATTATGGAAGCCGTATGATCCATATTAAAGTATGTTTATCTTTATTGATATACATCATTATGAATACATAATGAGATATGTATATATATGGTATATATCTCTTATGTATCTCTTCATTATAATAAGATTAGTTAGTAGTTATTCATAACCATTAGTATTTATCTTTAATTGTTACTGGCCGTATATTTATACTGGTCTTGTATATTTTTTATCAATCAATAAAGAGAGAGTTCTATGTAGTATTCTGAAATAATTTTCTATGGGAGCCTAAAGCCCAAATATACATAAATACAGTTTCTTAACAATCCATGAGTAGTCCATCTTGATTAGACTCGTTTCTTAACAATCCATGAGTAGTCCATCTTGATTAGACTAGTTTCTTAACAATCCATGAGTAGTCCATCTTGATTAGACTAGTGTGTTGCGAGGGGTGAAAACTTTCCAGATTGGGTTCGGATCCACCTAGATCTAGGTGCGGTTTTGAAAACTAGACATGGGATCCGAATCCGATTCAGGTCTGAAAACTATACATGGGATCCATATTAGGTCTTCTAAAAGTTTAAAAATTTATATATGTTAATATATAAAATAATATGCTATTTTAAAATTAGTTCAGATCTGGATTGGATCCACCTGTAACTAGATCCGATCTAAATTACTCTTCAGATCTAAATTTTGGATTTGGATCCAAATTTTGGATCCCTACCCGAATCCGAATAGGATCCGAAATTTGAGTTTCAAACCCAAACCGGGTAAATTCTCAGCCCTATGCGTTGCATTAAGAAACTAACCCAAAAATAAATAAAAAATAAGAAATCTTGATTATCCGCAAAATGCCACTGATAATTATCGCTTTACCTATATGAATAAAATAAAAAATATCTTTTTAACTTTTATTTCTAAAAGCCTAGAAATCTTTCCACTAGATTATGATCATTGTTTTAGTAATTGCACATAAAGGCAACTAGAGATACGGCTTGTATATGGCGACCAAGACGTCCAAACAAAGCCTTAGGCTTCATTCCGGAGGAGAATATGTTAAGGTAAATGATGGATTACCGGCTGTAATTGATTTGCACATTATCAATAAAGATTGTGTAGCCTGATGGATATGAGCGCAAATGCTATCTTCCCTTGGGACCATCCATTGTACACCTACTCCCTCAGTCAAAAGACTGGCTTGGGAGGATTATACAGTTTCAAATTTTGGGAATCACCTAAGAATCGCTATATGATTATTTAAAAAAAATAATTAATTAATTTTGAGTTTTTTTTCCAGTAAGTAAAACTGGTAAAGCAATGGGCATTTAGGCCCCTATCCTTTAGTGAGATTGGAGTCAGATATTTCATCATGGGGATCAACAATATTACCGCCAACGTCCCATGTCATTCTAGTTACCTTATGTCATTCTAGTTACCGTCCAAAAAGTGGTAATTTTGAGTTTTCTAACACTTAGATCTTACCCTCAAAAAATTGACAGTCTCTATATAATCTTGAAACAATATTTTTTTCAAGTATTTAGAGAGTCATCATTGTAGATCCAAGATTCATAGAATTTTTTGACGAAGTTTCATGTTTGTTGCCTACCTAATACAATCCACCTTCTTTACCTGGGCTTGGAATGGGTTAAGGGAAAGTTTAAGTGCACAAAGGAACCGGCCGTCCAGTTTTGTCAGAGAATCGACCGATTCGGCCCCTTCTTTAATTTTTTTATTTTTAAAATTTTTATTTTGTTCTTTACATTTTTTATTTGAAAAGTATATAATAAGACCATTTATGTTTGGTATATGGAGGTCATAATTATTCTTGACCATTGAATGTGAAATTCAACGGATGTAATTGTTCCATTAACCATACTGAAAGTTGTAAAACGAGTTTTTCAAATGTGTAATACACCCAAGCTAGCAGATTTCGCATTAAATGGATATAAGTAATTGTGAGCTCGTTGTACCAATGGTAAATAAACTTATAGTATATAATCCCTTTTTATTATTTTATTGGCCAAGTGAATCGGCCAAACCGCCTATCCGAACTGCCGATCTACAAATCTAAACTGGTTTTTCAAATAGGTGATCCGAGTCATCGAAACTTTTATTAAACGTTGCATAAAACTAAGAGATTGTATATTATGAGACTATTTATCTTTTTTATAAGGAAGTTGCAATTTCTCATATCCATTAGATATCACATTGGATGGCTTGGGCATATCATAAAATTCAAAGCTTCTTGTTTTAAATTTTGAGTCTAATCAATGACACTTACAACAACCTGATTGAAATCTAAACTCAAGAGTGATTTTCATCTCCTTGTACCAAAAGTAAATAGTCTTTTAATATGCTTTTTGTAATAATTAAAATTCAAATAGTGATATGTATTTTGAACCACCCGATGAATATCTAACAGTTGGAATCTCGCTTATATTACTATTCATTATAGCTGCCAAGTGTTTGGTAGCTTTACTCTAAGGGAAATAAGTGATTATTGGTTGTGTAGTTGATGGCTGAACTTGCACATTATCAAACAAAGATTGTGCAGCCTAAAAGATATGAGCACAAATGCTATCCTCTCATTGGAACATAAATTGTACACCTACTCCCTCGGTCAGAAAACTTGCTTAAGAGGATTTTACAATTTGAAATTTTGGGAATCACCTAAAATTCACTAGATGATTATTTTGAAAATAAATTTTTTTATTTTTGAGTTTTCTAACACTTATATCTCATCCTCCAAATATCAACGGTCTCTATTTAATTTTGAGACAATATTTTTTTCCAGTGCAAACAGAGGCATCATTATCATCGTAGATTCAATATTCATAAAAAGTTTTGGCAAAGTTTTAAGATGGCGACCGACCTAATACAATCCACCTCCTTTACTTGTGCTTGGGACAGGTTAAGGGAAAGTTTAAGTGCATAGAGAGTGCAATTTAAAAAAAATTTCATTGAGGTTGGTTTGTGTTGAAGAGTTTACATCTCCAAAATTTGAAGCTCCGAATATTACTCCTAGACCTTGTTTTGCCCAAGGTAATAAATGAACAATATACTCTTGTGGGAGCATAAAATATTTTTCCATTATAAATTTGAATTAAGAATATCTTTATAATTTTTCTCGTTGAGCTGTGGATTATATCATGAGGAAAAAGTTTAGATTGTAAAATTAAGATGTGCCTCAAAACTTCATCGGGAAAAGATTACTTTGACTTTGGAAGACCATCTAATCAATCATGTCAATATCGAGATGTATGGATATGGGAAAAAAAATTTCAAATCTCAAAAATATTATATCTTGTAACATATTATCTAGACTTCCATTTTCAATATTTTCATGCATTTATAGACCTATTTAATTTGAACCATGTTTGAAGTTTAAAAATATATAATTAAATATAAAAATAGATTCTTAAGTCCTCCTAAAAATTTTCGATACCAAAATTACATCTTATGACAAATTTTGGAGGTGCACCATAGTTTAAGGTTACAACATTATGCAAACCTCGTAGTATACTTCATTGGGTTATCCTGGTTACTTTGTTAGTTGTTGCTTGAAATATGAGAGTACATTATAAATCAGAAAATAATATTCTTCATACTCTTTTTTTAAAACGAGTATATTTATGGAAAATTTATCTAAAACTTCATGAAATGAAGTATTCAACATTTTATTTATTTCCTTTTTTATTCAAATTCTCAAAGATATTAATCATGAGTTTTAGGAATACTTTGATAAATAAGTAAAAGAAAAGTATACAAAGAGACCATCTACTTTTAATACAAAGATATCATAATCACTCGTATCTGTCAAATTTTAAATCAGATGGTTGTGAGTGTATCATTGACTAACTAGACTCAAAATTAAAAAATATATATATATTCTTGAATTTTATATCACAGCCCAAGCTATTTAATTTGACATCTAATAACTAGTAGTAATGGTAACATCCTCGAAACAAAAATAAACGATCTGGTGATATACAATCTCACAAGTAATTTACTATAGACTTATAGTTGATAGACTTTATACAAGTGTAGATTGATAATAGATAGAGAGAGAAAGAGCGATATGCCAACTCTTTTAGAGAAAGAGAGAAGCATCATTCCTTTTCATTCATGCTTGGGAGAGAGATTTCATGTCTTGTTTCTTTAAAGAGCTGAACATAAGAAATGATGCATGACAAGGTTGTTTAAATTTAGTAATATTTAATACTAATTCATCATGTGTCATCATCTGGTGGTACCACACATGGAAGAGAGAGAGAGAGAGAGTTTGAGAATGGAGAATGTTGGCATGGCAAAGGCACCATTCAGTTATCATTGAGGCGCATTAAGCTATTGAGTGCCCTTCCTGTTATAGGTTTTTAACAATCTATACTTTTCTAGTTTAATGTGCTCTAAAGGGGGCTAAGGTTGGCAACTACCCTAACCCTGCCAGGATTAGACCCAATAGGTCTAAGACTGGCTTAGGTGCTTATAAGGTTGACCTAGGCCCGGGCAGGTCTGCTGGGCCTTGTCCCTGACCTGCCTTGATATATAAGAAAACTATAAAGCTAGATAGAGGATTAGGTCCAGCAAACCCAATGGGCTATAAGAGCTGCATTGTCCCAACCCTTAAGCTACATTTTGTGGCTTAGACCCTAACTTTTTAGGGCTAGGCTAGGCCACATTGTCCACTGCAACCCTAATGGAGCTCATTTATTCACGCCCGCAAAAGCCTTGTACCCTCCCACAAAACTCTTGAAGGAGTATTATAGGCTTTTTAAGTTTTGGAACTTTAACTTTTTATCTTTTTCAAAAAGAATTATAAAAATAAGTAATAGATTAAAAAAAATAAAATTACATGTACTCTATATTATCATCATCATCCAAGCTTTATCACAACTATTTAAGATCAGCTATACGAATCTTGTTTAGTCATTCTGCTCTATCAAATGCATCGCTCACTCAAAACACCATGCATGAATAAATAATATAGGTTCAAGATTCATGAAATGTTAATATAAATTATATGTACTCTTTATGATACAAAAAAAAAAAATGTGTTGCGATTGAATAAAAACTATCTAATTTGACAAATAGATCCCAATATTTAAGAACTCAAAATTTCAAAAAAATTCTTTTAGAAATCTCATATTGGATTCCAAGGCGTATCGTAGAATATCAACAACAAAAGTTTCTCCTAGATGGGGGAATCGATGTGCTTTGCCGGAGAATATTACACAGTCTTGTCTAAATCATCATCAATTCGAGAGAGAGAGAATTGAAGGGCTAATTCGAGAGAGAAACCTTAAAGGAGCATCGTCGTAGCACGTGTACCTCATACTTTGTTTCAAAAGTATTAACTACTATTTTAAAATTATATTTTTTGTCTACTATAGTATTTTCGAAACTGTAAAATGTTTTATTTACCGAGATAAAAGTAGTAAGTTATTTATCTCAAATTAAAGACATAGAGTAGGGTAAGTCGAGCAAATATAACAATATCACCATCAATTGCGTTATGCATATGATGGAGAGAAGGTCTATGAAGAGCATACCTGTGTATTTTTTTATATATTTGACGGTGCACTTCATATACTGCAAGAGGCATTTTGGTAATTTGGCTATAGTGACTTAGAATTGGTAGATGTGTTTCCATTACCGATGCGTGATTATCGCCACCGTGTGAGTATTGGCTATCCAATTGCATTCCATAAAACCATGATTTGAATATCATATTGGTTAGAGATGACAAGGCATTTTCTTTTTCTATAAATAGGGACTTGTTTTCTCTATTCATCAAGATTTTCCTCTGGTTGAAAAGTGTTGCGAGAATTTCTCTCTCTAAAAGAGAGGGGACTCTAGTGATCTAGATCTCACCTTTGTGTACCAAGTTTTTTTTTATCTCCAAAAGAGAGGCGATTCTAGTGCTCTAAATCTCACACTACTAGTGCATTTGTACTGACGAGATAGTTTTCTCAATTTCCTACTTTCTTGTATCCCAATCACAAATTTCTCTAGAGAACTTAAATACACACTTATTCATATAAGTAAGGGACAAATATTATCTTGTGATAGCGATCCATTCAAATTATTAAATTAGTAGGACCGAAGTTCCTAATTACTTTCATCATAAAAGGTTTTATATTTTGCCGCAATTCACCCGTCATTTCCAACATTGTACTCTCATATGAGATCTAAGGTTCGAATCCTGACCATGTATGTCGTTGTTTTCAAAAAAAAAAAAAAAAAAAGGGGATTTGAGAGAGAGAGATATCCATAGCAGTAAAGGGGGTTACGTATTGAAGTGAACTTCGAAAGTAACCACTGGAGTTAACTAGTGAAGTTATTTATTGGGCGAAGCTGGGTTTGGAAAGAAATAAAGAGAGTCCAAGCTTATATTTGGGAGTGTGGAGTTTCATCGTATCTAAATATAAGAGAAAAAAGAGGGATTATGGTATTGATCAAATCCATTTATGAGAGAGATTATAGTTCTCTTCTACGTCTAAGAGAGAGGGGGAGAGATTATAGCTCTCTTCAAATTACTTATCTATTCATGCTAAAAAAAAAAAGAAGGAAAAGGTTTAGATAAGGGTGAGGCCCAAAACAATCAAATTAAGGCCCACCTTAAAAATTAACTTAAAGAGGTTGTTTCGATGTCCAAAATTACTCAAATCGATTATCTCAACCTCAAGATGTATGAACATGAGAGAAAAAAGGATTTTAAGTCTTGTAGCCAGTGCGTCTTGTAATGTATTTTACGGACCATCTTTTTTTAAGATATTCAAGTGTTCATAGATCTACTTGATCTACTTCTTTTTTTATGCTTTAAATTTTATAATTAGGGATGAAAATAAAATTCCAAGCCATCACAAAAATTTTCAATACTAAAAAACAATATCTTTCAAAACTATTTGGAGGCGCTCCTTACTTTGATTGTTTAGGGCCTTAGCATTGTACAAACCACACCCAAATAAGAATGCAACATGGAAAAAGTGCAATTCACAAGGGAGGACCACCGTAGCTATAATGCCTATTTATGGTGGCCTCATAGTTTCCAAATAAAGTATGCAAGGACACACCTCATTTAGCCAAGGAATCTGCTCAACTATTGGCATCACGGTAAACATGAGAGAAGGAAAGGGAACAATGGGCAGACATGTCCATAATCTCTAACCAAAGAGCTCCAATACTCCACGGGATGTGAGACTCCTTCTTGCAGCAGTTAACAACATTTAAAGAATCTCCTTCACAAATACGAGTGGCTCCCAAATTTCTAGAGATAAATAATTTAATTCCTTGCGGTAGGGAGGAAAGTTCAGCATGGTTCGCCGTGGTAGTGTCAAGAGGACCCGCATAGGTAAAGATGATTTCTCCCAAATTATTTCGCAAGACACCCTTGATGTCTACAGGGCCTGGATTCCCAAGAGAACTACCGTCAAAGTTTAGTTTGAAATATACAGGATCCGGTGCAGTTCAATAGCTTTTGGGTCTCATCTTTACCTTACCCAAGAGGAACAAATTTTGCAGATTAACTCAAACATCCATCTAAGAAATGCCCCCCTTCCTTTGTAACAGAAAACCAATTCCAGATATATAGTTTGACATTTTCAAGGAGACGCTCAAAGGGGAGGCTAGTACCATCAAAGGTACGTCTATTTCTTTCTGTCCAAATTTCCCACAGAACCGCTCCACGAGCAATGCACAACAAAAGAGAACCCCCAGGCCGCAAATGAAGGAACGAAAATTGGGAAAAGATGTCATGCACCGACATTGGGATAGTAGCATGGACCCCAAGTAAGCAAAGGAGCCAATACCACTCTTTCGAAGTAACATGGTAGTGGATGAACAGATGATTTCCCGATTCATCGTCAAATTTACACATTAAACAGATGTTGGGGAGTACTTTACCTCTCTTAATCAGGTTGTCTATCGTTAAAGTTTTATTCTGTAAAGCCAACCTGTCACACCCCAAGAATTTACAATACTGATATTCCTGAGATGTGACAGTCAAAACATATGTACATCTCTATTGATAGGACAAATTTACAGTGGCGAGGTCTTACATAGTAAGTAAAGAAAGCTAGCACAACAACAGTATCTTCCAAGGTTGATCTTGACTAGCACTCAAAATGAATCCGTAGTTATCCTGAAAAAATGTTTACCATAGTTTGATGAGTTTGGCTACTCAGTAAGTGATCATCATAATCCTAAAAATAATCATGATTGAAAGATATCAATATTTTTCAAAATGAGATCTATTAATAGAAATGCATCAACAATTTCACTTTCAATAATTACATAATTAAGTATAATCCGAGTAATTGAAATGCTTATAACACTTTTAACGACAGTACATAATTCAAAGGATTTCACAAAATACCCTACTGGCGTCCCAAGTAAGTCACATATATACCTCATCAGCGTCCTGATGGGTCCACTTAATCCCTATCGGCGTCCCAGATAGGTCCACTTAATCCCTGCAGGTCCACTTATACCTCACCGGCGTACCGGATGAGTCCACTTAAACCCTACTGGCGTCCCAGATAGGTCCACTTATACCTCACCGGCGAACCGGATGAGTCCACTTGCATACTTAAATTATTTCTAAATCTCTTTAAACATTCGAAAGCAGCAATATCATGTACTCAACATATCACTGAAACCATTAATATGAATTTCACTTAAACCATTAATAACAGTCACTCTCTATAACATTTCAAAAATAACCAATCAAATATTTTGGGCTCAAATTTAGAAAGGTAGAAGTTTGTAAAGGCATTCTAGCATAATTGCCAATTTAATATGTATAGAAAAACTCTTATAAAAATTCAAGAATACGGAATTATCACAATTTATGGAATATCAATTCACAAATAAACATTTCACAATAATACTATAATCAATTGAAAAAATGTCAATTTGTAAATAATAAGGTAGTCATTTGCACATGAATTTTACAATGTCTAAATATTCAAAACAGTAGAAAGAAATATCACAATTTTACTAAAAACAGAAATATCACATTTATTTCTAACAATAAACAAGAAAAATAAATAAATTTATTTTTCTAATTTACAGCATTCAAAATTTCTAACATAGATAAAATATCACAATTTTTATTAAAAAGATTATTTTTCAAGAGAATGAGGTCACGTGCGCATAAAATTTATCGCGCCTAAAATTCATGATAATAAGCAGAAATAATTATTTCATTTTATTTTTAAAAAGAATGGATTATTTTTCGAGACAATGAGGTCACTTACACACAAAACTGATAAAATAAAGATCCTAGACGGAAATATCACTATTTATTAAAAATAGACTATTTTTCAGAAAGACGATGTCACTTACCCACAATTATTTGAGAGGGAGCTTCCGATAAAAATTTTCTGTTCGAGAGAGAAGTTCACTGTGTTTCGACCAGAGAGAGATCTCAAAGTTTTGTTTTAGGGTGGGAGTGCTCACATCCCCTATTTAAATTCTTATAACGTATTATTATATTATTTTCTTACGCTCTACCTCATACCTAAGGTGTCGCGTTAAAAGCAAACGTTTATCGTACGAAAACCACGTCCGCTAAAGGACGCTGCCAGCTGCAAGCAGCAGGAGGCAAAAGCGGGGAAAGGAAAAAGTAAAGGCAAGCAAATGTTAATTCAAAGCAAAAGTTTTTGAAAACAGTGATGGTCCCCAAGGACCATCATATTCAAACAGAACATCACCTATTTATAAGCATATTTTCTCCTCTTTTTTTTTTTTTTTGAAATTTTAGGATTGTTACACAACCAGATAAAAACATGAACTTTATCTGGGATAGGCCATTTCCAGACCTTAGCCGCACAAGGTAAAGACCATCACCATCTATCATGGAAGAGGAATCTATAGCAAGATTTGACAGAGAACATACCATCGCTTTCAAGCTCCCACACTAACTCATCCCCCACCCCTTTGGAAATATAAACGGACTCCAAAAGTTGTAATAGTTGCGGCCACTGCAGAAAATCATCACCAACGAGTCTATTATAAGGGAAAGAAGGATTCCAAGCTCGTTTGGAGCCACTTAGATCCACAATACTAGCTATCGAAGCATCTGGTAGAGAGATTTTAGCAAAGAGTCCTGGGAAAATAAACTTGAGGGGGGCATTGCCAAGCCACTTTTGGTGCCAAACGGAGGTTGTGAATCCATTGCCCACTGCCCACCAAAAATGTGGAGCAGTCATATGTTTACGTCAGAAAATTGGCATCCACAAAAAGAACCTCTTATTAGCTCGACCACCTCCCAACCATAACCCATGTTTGTCCATTACATACTTTGCAGAGAGAGACTTTAACCAAAGCTGGTTCTGGAAGTGAAAAGACCTCCACCACCATTTGCAGAGTAAGGCATCATTCATGAATTTAAGATTGCCAATGTTCAAACCCCATTCGCATTTAAGAGTACAAACTCGATCCCATCGAAGAAGATGATATTTCTGTTTAGCCCCTAGAGTCCCCCATAAGAAGTTGCGCATCAATTTTTCAATCTTCTTAATGATAGATGAAGGCATAAGGAGGAGTGACATCATAAAAACTGGCAAATTTGCAAGGCAGGACCGCAATAAGGTGATTCTACCACCCAAAGATAGGTTCTTAGGCTTCCACATATCTAGCTTGAACTGAACTCTTTGAATGACCTTGTCCCAGACTGAAGCAAAGGGCCTAGAATCAGTAATAGGAATCCCCAAATAAGTAAAAGGGAAGGATCCGACCTTACAACCCATACTAGAAACTAAAGAGAAAGTGAGGTCAAGGGGACAGTTCACTCCAATTAACATGGTTTTGTGATAATTAACTTTAACCCCCAGAACAGCCTCACAAGTATCCAAAAAGCATACCAGATTAGCAATCTGGACCTCAAAAGCATCACAAAAATGAGGGTATCGTCTGCATATTGAAGATGAGATATGGTTGGGCCCACTGTAGAGATCGAGAAGCCGAAAAATATAGAAGAATCTTCAATATTCTGAATCAAAATACTGAAGCATTCCGCATAAATGGAGAAGAGA
This sequence comes from Amborella trichopoda, assembly GCF_054954075.1. Lineage (NCBI taxonomy): Eukaryota > Viridiplantae > Streptophyta > Magnoliopsida > Amborellales > Amborellaceae > Amborella > Amborella trichopoda. Next base: position 2,138,462 of record NC_142338.1, read on the forward strand.
AAAGGGGATAGTGGATTTCCTTGTCGAAACCCTCTAGAAGCTTTGAAAGATCCTGTCAGACTTCCCTTAATCAAAATGGAGAAATGGGTAGAGGATAGGCAGCCGAAGATCCATTTTCTCCATTTTTTTCCCAAAACCCAAATTTTTTAGAATTTCCACAAGAACTCCCCAATCCACTCGATCACAGGCCTTCTCGAGGTCTAATTTTAGAATGAGCCTCAGAATTTGAATTCTTATTCTAGAGTGGATAGATTCTTGAGCAACAACAATGCTATCAGTGATTTGGTCATTTTGAATGAAGGTTGACTGAGTAAGGAAAATAAGCTCAGGGAGCACAGATTTTAGACGATCAGCCATAATCGGTCTTAAATCCGAAAGATTCGCAATGATCGACTTTTTGGGAATGAGGGCAATAAAGGTGGCATTTATCCCCTTAAAATTTCCCCATCAATCATAAAGGTGCTAACCATATCCAACAGTTCCGCTTTAACAAGGTGCCAAATTTTCTGGAAGAAAACTATAGGGAAACCGTCAAGACCCGGGTTTATCTCCAGACTGGCCGAACACAACAGACTTAAGCTCATCAAGTGAAACAACTCGTTCCAAAAAGGTGCTTGACACATCTGAAAGTTTTTTAAAAGGCAATTGTGCCAAAATAGGGATAAATTTTACCTCTTTAAAAAAGCAACCCGAAAATGGTCAATAATAGCCTCTTCCCAGGCAGCATTATTATGCTATTCATTTGTTTCCCAGATATTTAAGAATAAAACAAATTTACTACTCATTGCTTTTAAGAAACAACCCCATTTGGACTCCAAACAAATGTGTAATCTATATTGAAAGTTGTCTTCTACTTTTCAATTAGCGTGCAATAAAGAGATCATGTGCCACCCTCGAATATATCTTTACGGTCCTTTTACTTAGATCATGTGCCTCCCTTGAATTTATCTTAATGGTCCTTTTACTCAATACCAACTATACGAAATGTATGATTTGAATGCCATTTATATGGCAGCAATCCTTTACCAACATTTGACAGGCCCCCACCCACCCATTTTTTTTAAGTAGATTAGGAGTTAGCTTTATGAAAGCATTAATGGGGTGGTGGGAATTGAAACCACAACATAGTGATTAAGGTATGGGGGTTCTAGCACCACAATCCCAATCCCTTTTTGAATCTTTTGCCAACATTAATGTTAACTTAGTTTGGTTTAACTACTAGTGAGTATTCACGATGGCACTCAGTGTGTGTACGTTTACTCTTTCAGACAAAAGACCTATGTACAAGGATTTTCTTGACTTAGAATTTTTGGGAATAGTAGAATGACCGGATGAATATTCTTAAAAAGAAAATAATTTTGAATTGCTAAACCCTCACACAGATCTGACTATCTAAAAGTTGGACCTCGTTCGATCTTATGCCATTATTTTTCAGGGATATATAAAATTTGTTTAGGAGAATTTTCTTGATCAGAGTTTTTGGGGCCAATCTAGATGAATATTTTTTTAAAAATAAAATAATTTTGAATTGCTAAACACTTAGATAAGAAAGTTTAAAATTGGACTTTGTTCGATCATAGTACATCATTTTTTTAGGCAAAGAGTACATGTATGTGTGTGTGTTTATCTATCAAAAGTTGGTCACTAGGTTGTGGAGATTATATCTCCAAATTAGGAGTCAGGAAAAAAGACCTAAAGTTTTTACATGCAGGGTGAATTTATAGTACGCTCCTGTAAGAGTATTTAATGCCATTTAATGCATTGAAAAAAAATTCAGTGGTCCCGTTGGATCACTGTCAACACATTCGGCTGCCTAATTATTAGGAATATCTAACACTCATCCTAAATTATAAAATGAAAAAATAATGATTTAGAGCTCGATAAATCCTCTTAACCAAATCCCTTATAGATTGAATCTAGACCATCCATTTGAGCTACAATCAATCCACGGATTTAATGGCTCAAAATGATTAGAATTCCAAAATTGCTCAGAAGGCGACGAACCAAATATGTATAAAAATTTCACATAAAAAATGCATTTATGTTATTTGGGCAAGACCAATTTTTTCCCTAGCACAACTGTTTAAATAGAACATAAATTTATCAAAATGTATGTTAAATATCAACTATTTAACATTGGGTGTGGTTTTTATAAGGTTGCAATCTTAAAAAATCCAATTAAAGCTCACCTCCACATTTTATCATAATATATAATTTAGTGAAAAAAATTCTAAGGATTATCTCAAAATCTATTTTCATATCTAATTATAAAATTTTAAATTTCAGAAATAGTTAAAATCAAGTAGATCTATAAACATATGAAAATCTTGATAATGGACGATCTAGATAATGTATCGCAAGATGCACTATTTTTCGGACTCAAAATCTTTTTTTTTTTTTTTCCATATTCATACCTCTCGATGTCGAGATGATTAATTAGACCTTTTTCGACATTAAAACAACTTTTTACGATGGATTTTTTAAATGCATCTGTAATTCTACAATTTAAGGTTGCAGCGTTATATAAATTTTTTCCTTTAACATTTGACTCGTTCATTAAATATGCCAAATATCAACTATTCTAAGTCATGGGCATGTGTCATTGGATTGAATATTTATAATTAAAATTAAAAAATATAAATAAATAAAGGGTGTGGTTTCTATAAGGTTGCAACCTTAAACAATCCAATTAAGGAGGACCTCTAAATTTTATCATAACATGTAATTTTTGTGTAAAAAATTATAAGGATTGTCTAAAAATCTATTTTTATTTCTAATTAAAAAATTTTAAACTTTAGAAATGATTAAAATCAAGTAGATCTATAAATATATGAAAATCTTGAAAATGGATGGTCTAGATAATGTGTTGCAAGATGCACTATTTATGGTACTCAAAATCTTTTTATTTTTTCTATTCATACATCCCGATGTCGAGATGATCAATTAGAGGGTTTTTCAACACTAAAACAATATTTTCTGATGGATTTTTGAGGTGATCTATAATTCTACATTTAAGGTTGCAATCTTATATAAACTTTTTCCATAAATAAATAAATAAGGGTGCGGTTTGTATAGAGCCTAGGCTCAAAACAATCAAATTAGAGCCTACCTTCAAATAGTATCGAGAAATATGGTTTCAATACTGGAAATTTATGTGATAGCCTTAAAATATATTTTCATCTTTATTTATAAGTTTAAAAGCTTCAAAAAATAGTGTAGATCAACAGACCTACGAAAACTTGAAAATTGACGGTCCAAAAATGTGTTACAAAATACACTATTTCTAAAACTTGAAATATTTTTTTTTTTCTTGTCTATGCATCTTAATGTTGAGATGATCAATTTAAGGGTATTCGGGAATCAAAACAACCCTCTTCTAGTAAAATTTTTGAGGTAAGCTCGAATTTGAACATGCATTTCGTGTCGGAGAGAACCCCTTGCAAAGTAAAAACTTTGTGTGAGTGTGCACGTGCACCTTAACAGGGGTGGAATAAAGATTCTACCATCATATTGTGGCCCCGCCACCCTGACCACTTAGGTTAAAAGCCCATTCTTTTTCTCTTAGAATAAATCTTGTCTACTAAAGCTAATGTTACGTCAGGGCCATCTCTTCTCTTGCATTTCATGGCATGTAAGGTGGTGTATGCACTGTCCATCCCATTCCCCATCATCGAAGGATTGCTCTCTCTCTCTCTAAAAAATTCTCTCTCTCTCTCTCTCTCTCTCTCTCATGGTTATATCCATGGCCTCACACTTCTTGCGTGCATTACCTTTGTTCACATGTGCCTTTAAGCACATGCCCCCACTTAACCCTACTCCCTCACCATTGCATTGCATGTACTTTTCATGTATGTGCACAATTCTATTGGATGCCGACTCCCTTGAAAAGCATGCCATGGCTAATCTCATGTGTACAGTTATGATCTTGTGGTCCTCAGCACGGTTTTGGACAAGGAGAAAGTTTATATTTGGTTCACATCTTAAGGTGCACATAAAAAATCCACCATAAAAAGGTTGTTTTGATGTTGGAAAACTATTAGATTAATCATCTTAACGTCGAGATGTATGGATGTGAAAAAAGAAAAAGATTTCGAGTCTCAAAAATAGTACATCTTGCAATGCATTGTCTGGACAGACCATTTTCAAGATTTTCATGCGTTTTATAGATCTGCTTGGTTTGAACCATTTTTGTAGTTTAAATTTTTATAATTGAAGTTAAAAATAGATTTTGGGCCATTCTAAGATTTTTTGACGTCACAATTACATCTTTGACAAAGTTTGCAGGTGCACCTTACTTTGATTGTAAACCAACCTTTTAGAAAATCATTTATCATGGAAACTAACCACACATCCATATTCAATTCGGTATCTCACCGGCCTGATTTTTTCTTGGAATATATGGTGACCCTCTTTTCTATGAAACTTAAGGAGATTGAATTTGGTACCTCACTGGGCCAATTTTGTTCTTAATCTAGAGTCACCCTCCTCTCTGGGCTAGAAATAGACCTTAGGCTTGAGGGATTAGTGGTTGATAATTGACAATAACAACAATATATTTGAATGGGGTTGGGGTCGTGTTGGTAGCACTATTTGTACCACAGCTAAGGTCTAGGATTCCATTATCACCTAACGCATTAAAAAACCACTAATAATTTCAAAAAAAAGATAGGAGCTCGTCATCCCCACTTAATCAGGCCGGTGAGAAACCGAATTGAAATATATATACAAAACTTAGGGCTAACACTACGCCAAACCAGCTTAGGAGGTCATGACTAGACCCGACCCACCTTTGCCCTTTTATTAGTGCAATATTATGGTATGGTCCAATTTCATATTTGACAATGAAGTCCGACTCTCGCGTTTTTTTTTTCCAATGTTGATCTTGGTCTAGTATTTGCAACATCTGACATCTTTTTTTCAAAGTTTGTTATACTTTTTCATATGTAGGGTTGTCTAATGTGTTGAAAGTATATTTGGGGTTGGTCCGATGTTCCAAACAGGTATAAGATGAGAGTCTTTACTTTTGATGCACATACACACACACACACACACACACACATATATATATATGGAAAAGTCTTCCCAACGCCAATAGGTAAAAAAGAACAGTTATTTTGTCGGCCCTCATCACCATCCAAAGTTCATCGCATGGTCACAATTGTCCGGTAGTATTTATTTTTTATTATTTTTCTACAAATCAGAATGATTTGAAATTTTGAGCGTGTGCGCATCTTAGTGAGTCGTACCTAATAAAAATGTAAAAACAATAATTTACAAAAAAAATTAACCAAAATACCCCTAAAATATTTTCGGGGTATTTTGGTCAATTTATTTCATATAAAATATTGTTTTGATATTTTAGTAGATTCGTCTATTTTTTATAAAAACACGCCCCGAATTTTAAATCATTCCGATTTGTAAAAAAAAAATTTAAAAATAAAATACTATCAGACAATCGTGACCGTGTGATAAACTTTAGATGGTGACGAAGATAGACGAAATCACTTTTCGTTTTCACCTATAGGTGTTTTGTAGTATCTTTATATATATATATATATATATATATATATATATATATATATATATATATATATATATATATATATATATATATATATATATATAAAAAGATACTACAAAACACTTATATAGAATTCAGAACTCCAAATAAAAAAAAAAATTTCCAACTATAACATTGCCTCAAATAAATAAAAAAGTTTCTAACTGTGAAAGACAATAGAGATATATTTTGTTCACAGATAGTCTGCATTGTCCACTGCCACGAATGGAGTGGGTGTTCTTGCAATGTACCATGTACCATGTACAAATATTTGATGTATGACGTACAATCTTCATAAAATTATTCTCCCTTTCTCATAGGTGCAGTTGGCATACAGATGGAGAGGTAAAGTGTGCCTTCAAATTTCATAACGCTATATAATTTTGATGTAAAATGTTCTAAGGATTATTTCAAAATCTATTTTTATATCTAATTATAAAATTTTAAATTTCAAAAATAGTTAAAATCAAGTAGATCTATAAATATATGATAATCTTGAAAATTAACGGTATAGATAATATGTTGTAAAATGCACTATTTCTAAGACTTAAAATCGTTTTATTTTTCATGGTCATACATCTAAATGTCGAGATAATCGATCAAAAAGTTTTTCAACATTAAAACTACCTTTTCCGATGGATTTTTTAGGTGCATCCATAGTTCTACGTTGTAAGGTTGAATCATTATGTAAACTGTTTCCTTATCTCATTCACCCTTTCCCCTCTCTCATTCACACTTTCCCTTTTTAGTTGCCATGCATCTTGAAAACTAAGACATGTGCTAAACAAATGGGGCTCCGACTAATCAAGGTTTATTTCTAATTTGCCTTTGTGATACAGGAGATTTTAAGTCAATTAGAATATATTTGGAAAAGCTATTTAAAACTTTTGAGACCATTTATTTTTAATACAAAAAAGTCACAAACACTTTTATAAATAAATCCAATCGATGAATGTTTGTTATAATATTTGAGAAAGGATTTAAAAATAAAAAAATTACATATATATCCGTTATTACTAAAATACCAAATAGTTTATGTTATTACTTGAATGTCCATTTTTTTCACTTCATAACAAAAAAAAAATTAAAAAAAGCTTTTTTTACCCTTTTTTGGTTTTTGAACAATCGAAATGACTGGATTTTTGGTTGTTCGAAGACCAAAAATAAGTTAATTTCGGTTTTTGAACAACCAAAAATAGAGAAGTTTTTTTAAACTTCTGGAATGCGTAGTCCTATTTTTGGTTGTTCAACAAAAATAGGACATTTTTTGTTGTTCAACAATCGAAAATATAATATTTCCGGTTGTTGAACAATATAAAATAAGAATGCAAATTCTAAGCTTCTGTCCTATTTTCGGTTGTTCAACAACCGAAAATATAACATTTTCGGATGTTGAACAACCGAAAATAGGACTGCGTATTCCAAAAGCTTGCTGGAATATGTAGTTCTATTTTCGGTCGTTTAACAACTGAAAATATAACATTTTGGATGTTAAACAACCAAAAACAACACATTTTTGGATGTTAAACAATCGAAAATAAGACTGCATATTCCAACAAGCTTCTGGAATACGCTGCCTTATTTTCGGTTGTTCAACAACCAAAAATAAGAATGCAAATTCCAAGTTTCTATTTATTTTCGGTTGTTCAAAAATCGAAAAAAAGCAAAAAAGTTATTTTTAAAAAAAAAATCGTTATGAAGTGAAAAAAGCGGATATTCCAGTAATAAAGGAAACTATTTTGTATTTTGGTAATAACAGAAACTATAATGGATATATACGTAATTTTCCTTTTAAAAACCTACTTAGATGCTGAAACAATGAATTCCAAAAGTTGGATCCTACCATGATCGTGTACTTATCCAGCTATAAACAAAATAGGAGATAACATGAGCTTGAGCCATAATACGATAAAAAAAACATAAAACACACGCCACAAGAATATAAAGATTTACGTGGTTCACCCCATGATGGCTACATCTACAGGCACGACAATTTGAAATCCAATATACTAATGAAAGTTACATCATAGATTTTGGGACATAGAATAACTTTCATAGAGTTTGGGGCATAGAATTACCTAGATCCATGGGGCATGACAAACTAAAATCCACTATACCAAAAAAACGTTACATTATAGATTTTTGGGACATAGAATTACCTCTCTAACTTGAAATCCAATGTACCAATGAAAGTTACATTATAGATTTTTGGACATATAATTACATTTCTAACTATCGATAAAACCCAGTCGAGCAAACCATTTTTACCTGCTCTCCCAACCAGCACCAACGCAGATCTCTCATCTCTATTCCACAGCTAAATTACTGTTTAGGAATATATCAATATCTATTCCACAGTTAAACCGCTGTCCAGTTAAACCATTGTAATTAGCACTACCGCTGATCTCTCATCTCTATTCTATAGCTAAACCATTGTCTAGGAAGAGATCAATTTCTATTCCACAACTAAACTGCTATCCAGCTAAACCACTTTTCAGGAAGAGATACATCTCTATACAGGAAGAAACCCTTAAGAGCAACCAAGACGTTTCTTACTAAAAGGGGAAACCACCCAAAATCTTCATTGGAATCACTTCTCTACAAGAAATCAACCTCTCAATTTACAAGAGGCACATCCGTAGTGTTTCTCTCCATAAGAAGCTCTCTTCTCTATAAAGGGACGCCTTGCTACCTCTCCAGGAAGAGACCCTTACGACGTTCTCTTACTAAAAAGGAAAACCACCCATCTCTCAAGGGGAAACCACCCAAAAATTTCATGAGAACCACTTTTCTACAAGAAATCTGCCTATCAATTTACAAGAAGTACATCCGTGATATTTCTTTGTGAAACCGCTATCCAACTAAACCACTGTGACCAACACCACTGCCGATCTATCATTTTTATTCCACAGCTAAACCATTGTCAAGGAAGAGACTAAACTCTATTCCACAACTAAACCACTATCAAAGAAGAGACTAATCTCTATTCCACAACTAAATCACTGTTTAGGAAGAGACTTATCTTTATCCAAGAAGAGACCTTTAAGAGCATCCAAGAAGATACCCTTAAGAGCAATTGAGACATTCTCTCACTAAAAAGAAAAACCACCAAAAATATTAAAAGGGGAAACTACTCAAAATCTTCATGAGAGCAAACTTTTCTACAAAAAATTAGCCTCTCAATTTACAAGAAGTACATCCGTGGTGCTTCTCTCCATAAGAAGCTCTCTTCTCCCTAAGGGGAGGCCTTGCTGCCTCTCAAATAAGAGATTCTTGAGAGCAACCGAGACGTTCTCTCACTAAAAGAGAAAACCACCCATTTCCCATTAAAAAGAGAAACTACTCAAAATTTTTTATGGGAACCACTGCTCTACAAAAAGGGTAAACCACCCATATCTTAATAAAAAAGAAAAACCACCTGAAATTTTTATGGGAACCGCTTATCTATAAGAAATCAGCATCTCAATTTACAAGAGGCACATCCGTGACGTTTCTTTCCATAGGAAGCTCTCTTCTCTATATGGAGAGACCTTGCTACCTCCCACGCACATGAGGCCGTTGCCTCTCTCTCTAAAGGAGGCCACATTTTCCATAGGGTGTCCAAATAGGCCATATTTATTATTTTCCTATTTTATCCCCTATATATAAGGTTAGGATCCACACTAAATAGGAAACTTCACATGGATGATATATATATCTCTAAAGCAAAGACATATATCCCAGAGTCCTAATCTTTGTAAATTCATATTTCATTTACAAAACTTATCAATATCAATCTTAATCCCACGGATTTCTTTATGTTGGTGATTTTGGATATCACCATATCCAACATCCTCAACCACCCGACCCTATTTCAAAGCCAATGGTCAACAATGATTATGACTTCCTTGTATGAAAATAGATGGTCTCGTTGTATATATCTCCTTTGAAAAGAAAACTAGGAAACTGAAAAATAGAATGAGCTGTTCCGTAGTTTTTCATCAAGGGCTTAATGTTTAATATTGAGGGTTTAGGGTTTAGAATTCCATATTCTTTCAGCCTAAAGTTGCCTACGTGTCCCCTTCGACTAGGGAATTATTTTGAAGATATTGAGTGATCGTATTGTATTTATGTTCCTTTTGGTTCAGTACGTGCCGTGGGAAGCCACATAAATAAGGGAAATATTGTTAGTTCTTAATAATAGGGAAACAAATAATATAACATCAAGGGAAAAAATCCAAAAGAAAAAACATGAGGCTTTGTAGTTTGGAAGTTTTCGAATTGGCTTTATCCCAAAAAACTAAAGAAGATGTCCATTTCATTAAAGATAAAAACCCTAGATTGGGCTTTTGGAAGATCTAGTGAAGTTTTTTTTTGGAAAATGGTTTAATAGGGCTGTAGTTTTATCAAAATAAGTAAAACTTCACTTTATAACTCATCAAAAATTAATATTTAAGTGTTGAAAAATCTTTAAATCGATCATCTCAGCTAGAACATTATGGTTGTACAAAAAAAATTAAGATTATAAATTCTTAAAATAGTATATATCGCAACAAAACATATAAACTGTTCATTTCAGCCTAAAAATAGGTATTCACATATTTACAAGAACTATATTATTTTTTAAGTTTTAAATTTTAATGCCAATGTTGAAAATTAATTCTAGAGTCATCATGATGTTTTTCAATGCTCAAAGTGCTTTCCGGAGGAGGACTTGATGCAAAGTTTTATTTTGTTTTCGTAAAACCTAGGACCTATAAAAGCATCAACCTATTTTTTTTTTTTAAAAATAGGATTTTTCTTCCCCTGGATTTTCCCAATTTGCATATGTCTAAACCCTATCAAACCTTAGATAAAATAGGCAGAAGGCAGTTATATTTCAGTTCCTCTCCCTAAAAAGCTAATTTTGATTTGAACCCCTTGGTCACATCACAAAGTGGATTGAACTTGTCTGGGTTCCAGCCTGCACTCACCATCTCTTGTGCATCCCCCTCTAAGAAAAGTCAAATGCTTGCAACAACATGAAACCCAATTAGGGTTTAGGGTTTAGTCTATTTAGATATAGTTTGTGGAGTGAGACGCAGCTAGAGAGAGAGGAGGTGTTTGTAGAGAGAAGCAGCTAGAGAGAGAGAGCAGGTGTTTGTAGAGAGAAGCAGCTAGAGAGAGAGAGCAGGTGTTTGTAGAGAGAGAAGCTGCTACAGAGAGAGGTGTTTGTAGAGAGAGAGAGGTGTTTGTAGAGAGAGAAAGATGTGTTTGTAGAGGTGTAAGAGAAACACATAGGGAAGAGGTGAGAGAAGGGTGTATAGGGAGAGAAAGTAGAGAGAGAGAGAGGGCCCCTCCACCCCTGTTGTGGGTTCCCACGCTGCTCCTGTGCTGCCTCCTTTGTGCCTTTGTTATCCCTCGGGTTCCCCATACTGAGAATAACGGAGGGGTGTTTTTGCTGTAACCGAATCATTATTATGACCGAATTCGTTCTCTAGAAAATAGAAAAGAAGTGAGAGAAGAGAGAGAGGCCACCTCTTAGAGAGAGAGAACCCACTTCTTCTTTGTCTCTCTAAGATTCCTACCACCCGCCATGATCAGCTTTTGTGCAACCATGTCAGATTCCAGCCAATTCCACCACACCCATCTTTCCCCTTTAGCCGTCTCCTCTTGTTTTCAAATTCCTTTTTCTAGGGTTTTTCTCCTCATATGAGGGCTCTGGTTCTCTGGGTCGATCGTTGTATCGGCTTATTCTCTTCTTTTCCCCTCTCTGGCTTCTGGGTTTCTTGAATTAGGCAAAAAATACCATCTGGGCATTGGGTTTCATCACTTAGGGCAAATAGATTTCATTCTGGTGTTTGGATCATAGGAAACATGGCGTATCAGCCTCTATCTGGTCAAGGACAGGGATCTGGTTCAGGATCAGGTTCTGGTTCCGGTTCTTCAGGCTTCGGTATCCCATTTATGGGTTCTCCTTTTGGTGATACCACTTTCACTAAGGTCTTTGTCGGAGGATTGGCATGGGAGACACAGAGCGACACCATGAGAAGATATTTCGAGCAATTCGGTGAGATCCTCGAAGCAGTTGTGATTACTGATAAGAATACCGGGAGGTCCAAAGGCTATGGGTTTGTGAGTATTCTCCTTTTCTTTTATTGAAGTTTTACTTTTTTTTTGTTTAGAGGTTTTTATGGTTTCATGATGCCTTTCTCATCTTATTGATTGTCAATACCTTATAAGTGTATGGGTTGCTAGTTGGAGGATTTAAAGTGATGCCTGATTTGGGTTCTATATGGATAAATTGGGATTTCCCATGGTTATGTTATTCCTCTTTCTTAACTAGGGTTTTACTGGTTTGGAAGGATTTTAGGTGATGCCCTTTTTCTGATTAGGGTTTTTATTATGGTTGGGTGGGGATTTCTTATGGAGGGTTTAGGTGACTTTCCGTGATCCGGAAGCTGCGAGGAGGGCATGTGCTGATCCTAGCCCAATCATCGATGGGAGGAGAGCGAACTGTAACTTGGCTTCTCTAGGTCGGCCTCGACCATCTCCACCTTATGGTAGGTTCTTTCTCTCTCTCATGTTAGATTACTTGATTGATCTATTGATAGCTTTTTAAGATTGATTGCAATAAACCCAGTCATTGATGCCTCCTGATGTTGTTCGCATGCTTGTTATCTGGCGGAGGAGGTTTTTTATCTCTATAGGGAATGCTTCATATCTAATAGCTATTGTTGCCACTGATTAGTTATCTCATAAGTTTGGATAGCATGCATTAAGGGTTTTGGGGTTGTTGAATATTGAGAATCATGGTACTAGGATTGATTTTGGAACATTATTTGAGTTAGTTT